>NC_056429.1:76336877-76671043 GCF_018296145.1 Oncorhynchus tshawytscha | reverse complement strand
CAGTGAGGCGAATACTTTTGGAGAATGCCTGGTGTCAAGAAGGGCAGTAAAGAAGCCACTTCTCTCCAGGAAAAACCTCAGGGACAGACTGTAATTCTGCAAAAGGTACAGGGATTGGACTGCTGAGGACTGGGGTAAAGTCCTTTTCTCTGATGAATCACCTTTCCGATAGTTTGGGGCATCCGGAAAAAAGCTTGTCCGGAGAAGACAAGGTGAGCAGTACCATCAATCCTGTATCATGCCAACAGTAAAGCATCCTGAGACCATTCATGTGTGGGGTTGCTTCTCAGCCAAGGGAGTGGGCTCACTCACAATTCTGCCTAAGAACACAGCCATGAATAAAGAATGGTACCAACACATCCTCCGAGAGCAACTTCTCCCAACCCTCCAGGAGCAGTTTGGGGAAGAACAATGCCTTTTCCAGCATGATGGAGCACCTTGCCATAATGCAAAAGTGATAACTAAGTGGCTCGGGGAACAAAACATTGATATTTTGGGTCCATGGCCAGGAAACTCCCCAGACCGTAATCCCATTGAGAACTTGTGATCAATCCTCAAGAGGCGGGTGGACAAACGAAAAACCCACGAATTCTGACAAACTCCAAGCATTGATTATGCAAGAATGGGCTGCCATCAGTCAGGATGTGGCCCAGAAGTTAATTGACAGCATGCCAGGGTGGATTGCAGAGGTGTTGAGAAAGAAGGGTCAACACTGTAAATATTAACTCTTTGCATCAACTTCATGTAATTGTCAATAAAAGCCTTTGACAGTTATGAAATGCTTGAAATTTTACTTCAGTATTCTATAGTAACATCTGACAAAAAATATCTAAAGACACTGAAGCAGCAAACTTTGTGGAAATTGATATTTGTGTCATTCTCAAAACATTTGGCCACGACTGTATTTGGCCATTCCATTATGAGCCATCCACCCCTCTGCAGCCTCCACTGATGGAGCTGTGGCTCTGAGTATTCTTTCTTCATCCCATATAATGCATTCCCAGTGAATTTGGTGATGTTTTTTTTCCCCTTTCAGATACATTTGTCATTGAAGTTGTTAGGTTAATGTACCATCCTACATCCTGATATAACCAGGTTCTGACCACTAGAACCTGTTCCTGCTATTGGGTGAAATAAGTTTGAAGAATCCCACCCCTTCAACATTAAAGGGATAGTTCATCCAAATTACAAAATGTTATTTGTTTCCTTACCCTGTAAGCAGTCTATTGATACGGTATGACAGCAACCCATACTTTGGTTTTGTTGGCCACTTTTTCAAATGCTAACAGTTTAGCATTTGTGTCACAATTCCAATACAAGTCAATGGCTCCTATATTAGCATTTTCACACTTCATGTTCAAATCATCCTAAAGTGCCCCCCCATTTTTTGGTGTGTAACTCAATGATGTTAATTGGATATAAAGTGTGAAAATGCTAGTATATGTACCTTCACTTGCATTGGATTTGTGGGTAATCACAATTATTTTGCGTCTTTTCTCGGGTCATTGAACGCTTTGGACTCAATGTTCCCACATTGTTAGTCTGAGATAACGGTGGTTGGAGACTAAAGCAGCAGCAGACTAATTATTAAGGCTTGAGAAGTCACTGAAGACTATCTTAGCCTTTTCCAATAGCGATTTTCGTAATCCTCCACTGGTAATGATGACAATCAATTGTGGAGAGCGACTTTTGAACATTGATGTGACATTCTTCATAGTGCACTAAGCACTGGAGTTGTTTTTGAGACATTAAATTGTGACTTGAATTGTTCTGACTCGACCTATGACATTTAAGCTGTGTGACTTCTGAGTCATTTTGTTTTCTCTTACGAAGTGAAGTCCACCTTTGGGAGCCATCCAAAAGCAGAATGTCATTACTCTACGTTCAGACATTAATGGCTTGCTGCCTTGGCAACAAAAAGTATGTGCATGTGGGGGCATGACACATGAACTGATTTTTAGCACCACCTCTCTCTATGGGAATTGATGGTGACTTATGTCACTTCCAGTGACTTATGAGTCACTGGAGATTTTCTGAGATAAATGGGGCTAGTGTATCATAAACACACAGCTGAGACACTGGGGAATGTTTTTTTATTTAACTAGGCAAGTCAGTTAAAAACAAATTATTATTTCCAATGAAAGCCTAGGAACAGTGGGTTAACTGCCTTGTTCAGGGGCAGAACAACAGATTTTTACCTTGTCAGCTCAGGGATTTGATCCACCAACCTTTCAGTTACTGGCCCAACGCTCTAACCACGTGTCTACCTGCCTCCCAATGTACTGGCTATCTGGGCAAAACAAAGCCAAATGTCCACTACCAAGCCCATTTCATACAAGCTGTCAATGTACAAAGACTGCATGATTTTTTACATGTATCATTTAGCCAGGATGCGCCACACTGTCTTATTGCTTGCACGGGCAAGTTGGATAGAATAACAATGGTTGCTAAAAGGTCCAATCTGAAAGTAACAATATAGAATCACATTTAAAGGTACTCTATGGAACCTTTTCCTCTGGGGTTGATCTTGACCCCAAGTAGGTCCCCTAAATGAGGGGTGTTGTTTTTTCCTTTCAATGTGTCCAATTAAGTAATCAACAACCTTAATTAATCAATCAAGTACAAGGGGGAAGCTAATACCTGCAGATACTTGGCTCTCGAGGACTGTAGTCTGACACCCCAGTGTGCCCCAAATGGACAAAATAGGAGTTTTGATCTAGGATCAGGTTTCCCTTTTAGATTATAATGAATGGACGGGGGGGCCTTAGATCTCTGAAACTCTTTGCGGATACGGGTCCAGAAATGATTTTATTAGACAGAAAGAGGTCTGCTTTTTGACATACCTTTTTAGCCTTGGCGCGCATTGACACACTCAGCAGTACATTCACAGCTTCTAATAAGGAACATAAACTCCATAGCTGAAGTAGTACTACAGATGTAGGATCTTAGTTTGAGCCAGAGTCCTACAACAGGAAAATATAATCCTTCAACAACAGGAAATGTGAATTATTATGTGGATTATAAGTACTGGCCATTTTTGTAGTTGTTGATACATTTTTTGTAAGGGAAAAATCTAAGTGAAAACTAAATACTTCAGAAGCCTTTTTAAACTTCTCTTGCAAAGGGTGATCAAATTAAGATCCACCACCTGTACAGGCTCAAGCTCCTCTGCATGCATGCTTGAACAGATGGAATCATACACTACAGTTTGACCCTTCCTTTAACAAAAAGCTTTTCCTTACTCTTGATAGACCACAATCACGTACGTCTGCCTTACTTTCTCTAAAGAAATTGTGTACACTTCTATTCCTGTAAAATCTATCATTGATATGAGGCTTTGTATTTCCCTCTCTGAAACCAACAATATCTCAAAATTGACCAAGTAGAACCGGAGATACTCAAAATTAAGTGGAACTGGGAAAATATCTTCATAGTTTTTTTTATTTAGTTACCTATTGCGCATCACATATAACACATCTAGCAACATACTTAAAAAGCAGACAGCGAGAGACTGACAATTTACTTTAAGATGTGACTTAATTTAGGAACCCACCAACAGTAATGCAATCTGAGAACAACAAACACCTGTGTCAAAGACCTTTAGAAAGAGTGTGCCATAGAGTGCGACTGTACACGACAAGTGCTTTTTGCCAAGCACTTACCTGGACAGTCTGCCTCTGGCTGCTCATCCAGTGAGGAGATCCTCTCAGACAGTTACTCCTAGCAGAATAGCATGACTGATGCTGCAAAGCATAGCAGGGTCGTTCACTGATAGAAATGGCTAAAAATGTCAATGTTTCTGGAGAGGTGGGAGCACATGGATTTCTTTCATCTTTTACTTGTATGGCACGCTGTGTGAGCATCAACCTGGGAATGGATTTCTAGACATTTGTGTATTCGTTTTGCAATTCAGGAGAAAGCAGTAGGCCTACTGTACAAACAAGTAGTGAAATGATCAACATGGACTGAAGTCACTAAATCCAAATTACTAGTGGTTATATGTTTTTAAGCAGCAACAGATTTCTACCTGTTTATCATCACATCATGTTTTAGCAATGATACAGAATTACACCCATGGGCTGCTTAAATTGGCTTATTAACTATAATATATAGTGTGTACTATTCTCTCCCTAAAAATATAAAATCCTAGGAATAGCAACATGTTTCCCTGTTATTTGGCAGAAAATGTACTCTCTTTAAATTCCACTCTTTGATTGGGAGACTTTGTAGATTCTATTGTTTTCTAATGAGCCGTTCAGACTTCTGCAGATGCTAGCCTCCTCCAATCCATCACCACAAACCCTCTGTGCATGAAGATCAGCTTCCTGGCGCTGGATCTGAACACCGTTAACAGGGGTTGACACCACTGTAAGAGACTCATTATATACACAATGAACCATGGTGCACATTCCCTCCCCAAACTCTGCAGCAAACTTAGCAACTGTCCAATTAATCTCACTCACGGTACTGTGATGCAGCTGCTGAATCTCTCTCTTACTCTACCACCTTGGCTGTGTACTGTCACAAGATGATATGACAAAGTTGTCCCCCTAGATCGATGCATGGTAAATTGACAGTGTGACTCCAACCATGATGATACTGTGCTTTATTATCTTAAATAACATTTAAAAAAAATCTAATTGCATGGCTTATCCTGCTATAAAATAAACCAAAAATACTATTTTCGGGAGCAGCTATTGTTATGATATGAGGGAGTAGTTTAGGGTTAGCGTCGGGCCAGGTGCTGTGCCAAACCTTGATAAGCACACAGGTGTGGACAATCAGCGATCGGCATTCAGGAGTGGACAGCAGCCTCTCGGCCTGCCAGTGTTTGTTTGGTGTTACCTCTTCACAGACATTTTTGTAATGTTCTTTTTTGTATATATTTATTTTCTTCAGCAGAAACTGAACACACAATGATCTTCTTGGGCTGACCATCCAAGGAGTCAAGACTTAGTTGGCCCTGGCCCAAGGTAAGTTTGCTGTCTCATGGGGCACATCCATACAACACAGTCTGCATAATCTGACTTGTCACGTAAATACACACATAAAATCAAGTTACGGACACTTCAGCTCAACCTAGTACCCCTAGACTTAGCGAGTGTAGCAAAAAAGTTGGCTACCTAGGTGGTTTTGTAATACTAGCTCTTTCTTGTCTAGTTTATGTAATGATCAGAGGCTGCTTGAACATATACTAGCAATGACATAGTAGTGCTAGTTGGACTGAAGCTCACTTCAATAGAACTCAAAGTCACTGTGAACTGTCTTGGTCTGTGAACACGCACATGAACATCCTCCTTCATGATATACATTCAATGTGTAACCTTTGTGTTTTCAGTGTGGAAATGTGTCTGAATGCTGTATTTCACTTTGATCTGGCAATCATGTTTGTGATTCTGCAAATGTATAGGAGATGTGATGTATCCCTTCCCTGAATAATCCCCTTGCCCTTTGAAGATACAGGTACTTATGGGAGTGTAGGAGTGCATACAAAATAAAGTGTACTGTATACAAGAACCAACATGCAAGCACCTCAGATGCAAATGAGCTTACTAGCAGTGCAATGGATATGCTATGCATGGTTCCTGACAAATGGATAAACAGAATCAATAATGGATTACTTTAATTCAGTGTGACAAATGGTGTCGGATGAGGAAATGGCATTCCCACGCCACTTCCCGGCAAGACAATTGGCCCAATGTATCTCAAATTGTCGTTCCAGTAACACTTTGACAAGAGATACTGAAGTTGGCTCACGCTGGTAGTACTGCAGGCCATCATGGTGTTAACAACGATGGTAGTACTGCAGGCCATCATGGTGTCAACAAGATGTATGAACATATCTTCCGTAACTTGTTATGGCCTAATCTTAAAGATGATGTTGTGGTCTACAGTAAATAGTTAGCCATCTGAAGGGTAAACTGAACCAAACCATGACAGTTCCACCTTTGCAGCCTATTCCTGATTTTAACAAACCTCTGGAGTTCTGGTGGACTGCGTTGGTCCTTTGCCCAAAGCAGGTATAGGCTGATTGTCTTTCGAGGGGGTGTAGTCGATACATTTTGTTTAAAGCCAGCACATTTTGATTTGACTTCACATTTTGCAGTATTGGGGATGTAAGTTTGATTTTGGTTGGGCTTGTCCCGATGTAATGGGAATACTGTAAGGGCATAAAGATCAAGATTTTCCATCTGTTTTCAAAATTTAGGAATTTTAGGTGCCTACTTTATTTTATATATCCAAAAAAAAGAAGTAAACTACTATATAAAAAAATAAGAGGCTATTTTACAATTTATTTCTTGGTGAAAAGTGATGCATTTAATGAGTGACACTTAAGTTGATCATGCTGTGAATTGAGAGTTTTCTGTGGTTGTGAGCAAACTACTTGGTATATATTTGTTGTCTTAAAGACTTGCTCCAGAACTTTGCCGACTAGTAAGTATTTGTATCCAACCTCCCGCTTTGGGCTGGATGTTTCAATGTCTAGTTCATACATGCATAATCTATGAGCAGAATTACAGTCTTATATCAGTTAGAAATCCTTAGTTTGGAAGCTGTGCAGCGCCATTTTCCCTACAGCTCACTAGCAATTTGAGTTCCAGTCAAATTAGGTTCAGCCCCTAACCATTTGAGCTAGAAGATGCACACACAGCAGAGTGAGACCAATCGTGGTGCACATATCTACACGTGACATTGTACACTATTTTCGGGGACCACTTTTGGCTCATGAGAGCTACATTAAGAACTACTGGCTAAAAAGTATACATAACTTCTGGAGAATCACTTTAAGAGGGAAGGTGTTATAAGATTTTTGTTTTCGAGGCTTGGTTCTAAATACTGAACACAAACATAAACGCAACATGCACCAATTTCAAAGATTTTACTGAGTTAGTTAAAAATCAGTCAATTGAAATGAATGCATTAGGCCCTAAACTATGGATTTCATATGACTGGGCAAATTAAACATGCAGCCATGGGTGGGCCTGGGAGGGCATAGGCCAGGCCCAGACAATCAGAATTTATTACAATTGACTGATACATCAGCACCCCCCTTTCTTGATATGCCACACCTGTCAGGTGGTTGGATTATCTTGGCAAAGGAGAAATGCTCACCAACAGGGATGTAAACAAATTTGTGCACAAAATTTGAGAGAAATAAGCTTTTTGTGCATACTGTATGGACATTTTCATTAATATTTTATTTAGCTCCTGAAACATGGGACCAACACTTTACATGTTGCTTTCATATTTTTGTTCAGAATGTTTAAGATTTGAATCATCCTTCTTGGTTAGGATGTGTTGCATCTGTTAGTCAGTCATTAGTGCTGGCATAGATGATATTTAAGAGCTGAAGAGCCAATGCTCCAGGTGGCATGAGAGCTACACAGCTACACAGCTGTTTAGCTCTTCATTAAATTGCTAAACAACACCTTTTATATCCCCCATTTGGGTTTGCGCCATGTTTTTCACTCCCTATCATAAGGTGTGTTTTTCTGGGGGGGACAACTCCAATTGGAGTTGCTTGGCCAGTATTCAGTAACCCCCCCCCCCCACCCCACCCTCTCATGGATGCCTTTCAGAACCCATGTTAAAACCCTGCCAGTTAATTTCGGTTGTCGGTGGCTCATTTGTTAGTTCCCTTTCTCTGTTGATCGACGATTTTTGGTTTCTTATTCGGGAGTGTAACATCACTAAAATACATTGGACTTTCTTTCATGGGTGTTGATTTTTGCCTCCATCATTTCCGAATTACTACCCAGCTGCAGCCTGGCTGAGTTTATTATTCCAACAGCCTATTAGACATTATTATTCCTGCCTGGTTTGATTCAGTCCCGTGTGAGGTGAAATTGTTTTTATTTAGATTCTATAACTCCCCCTTTTAGAGCCCAGTCTTGGTACAGTACTATACAGAAATACTTTTTTGAATCACATTTTGTCAATGTGTGTCAAATGTAGACTGACTTAATATACATTGTGATAGGTGAAACCATGATCATTTGCATTGCCTAATGAAGTGTTGATTGTACAGTGCCATCTTAAGATTTGTATTGTGAACTACAGTAGTTGGCAATGCAGAGGGTGTCTACTGAAACTTCACACATTTATATTTAGCTAAAAATGTGGTGTGCCAAAGTGTTTCTCTCCTGTTGTGTATACTGCCTGAGCAAGCTTGTTAGTGAAGCCATTTCATCAACCTCATTTCGATTCCAGTCAGATGCGGACTACCAATCTAATCACACTGACAATTACTTATTCATCTGTGTGCTCTGAGTTGAGTAAAACTACCATCTTAATTTAAAGAACATGCAGTAAATTGTCAAACCAAGGAAGTCCTATCTGCGCCAGTCATCCTGAATTTTTTAAATATTTTTTTATATATTTTTTTATTTTAAAGGCTCCTCGGGGCTCAGACAGATGGATCTGACGTAGTAAGGTGAAGTTCATAGGGGAAGTCTTACCAACCTGCACAAACCTTCATAGCACATCAGCAAACATTAAATGTCAGGAGACCATGATTCAATTAATCAGAAGCGATGGCCTATATTCTGAGAAAGCAGTGTACTAAAGCAAAGTAAGTAGAGCCTAGCTTTTTCTAAAGATCAGAGGGCAAGTTTGAAGATTATTCCCACAGGGTAGTGTTTCACCCAAAATAGTTAATTCAATCGTTCAAGAGTCTGGGTTCCCAAGGCTTATGTATTTAAATACCTGCCTTTTGTGCTGAGTCGGTACACCTTCCTCGGAAAATAGCTTTCGACAATACACTGACGCGTGAAACCGTGAACAAAACTGTGGCGATTTCATTAAGCTGTTGACCGTTAAAGAGCCATGGCTGTTTAATCCCCCCCCCACCCACCCCACACCTCTTTTCAATACGTCTGACACAGGTGGTCTTGCAACAGATGATTCGGAGTCGGCATTAATTATAAACCTGGCGCAGGTCCTAGAAGCTGCACATTGAGGAGCCACACACCCCCGCAAAACACACGTCTCAAGGGACCAACAACTACTGAACACTAAACCTCAATATGCTCTGGGGGAGAAATTATACAATCATTTGAAATCTGAAAATTGCTGCACTTGGCCCTCTTGCTGGTCTTGCTGAACCCAGGGTTGTGTCTGAATACAAACAGAATGTTTATGACTGGAAAGGGGGGTTAAACTCAAGTAGCTTAAATGATGAAAGTGGGAAAGCAATTCTAGTGTAGATTAGGTAATATTCTAAATCCATTTTCAGCTCCTGTTGTAACAACCATTCTCTAAGCAAATCACCCAGGACAGTGACACAAGGAAAAGTACTGTACAAATGGAAACTCAATTAGGTCAACCTTAAAGATAATTAAATCAAGATGAAAATGAATCCCTAATTAAGAGCACTCTACAGCTGGTGCTTCAAATATCAACCAACAGAACTCAATCTATACTAAACAAAAATATAAACGCAACATGTAAAGTGTTGGTTTCATGAGCTGAAATAAAAGATGGCAGAAATGTTCCATACGAAAAAAAAGTGTTTCATGAGCTGAAATAAAAGATGGCAGAAATGTTCCATACGAAAAAAAGTGTTTCTCTCAAATGTGCAAAAATGTGTTCACATCCCTGTAAATGATCATTTCTCCTTTTCCAAGATAATCCATCCACCTGACAGGTGTGACATATCAGAAAGCTGGGGGAAAAGGGCCCCTCTAAAAGGTGCGGTTTTGTCATTTGGGCAGTACGTTCAACCGGCCTCAAAACAGCAGGCCATGTGTAACCACACAAGCCAAGGACCTCCACATTTAGCTTCCTTCACCTGCGGGATCATCTGAGATCAGCCACCTGGACAGCTGATGAAACTGGGTTTGCACAAGTGAAGAATTTCTGCACAAACTGTCAAACATACTCAGGACATCATCAGCATTCCCCAAGAGAGGAAGGCTTCCACTTTAACAGTGATAAATTCATGAACTTCTTTGAGGAAAAGATCATGATTATTAGAAAGCAAATTACAGACTCCTCTTTAAATCTGCGTATTCCTTCAAAGCTCAGTTGTCCTGAGTCTGCACAACTCTGCCAGGACCTAGGATCAAGAGAGACGCTCAAGTGTTTTAGTACTATATCTCTTGACACAATGATGAAAATAATCATGGCCTCTAAACCTTCAAGCTGCATACTGGACCCTATTCCAACTAAACTACTGAAAGAGCTGCATCCTGTGCTTGGCCCTCCTATGTTGAACATAATAAACAGCTCTCTAACCACCGGATGTGTACCAAACTCACTAAAAGTGGCAGTAATAAAGCCTCTCTTGAAAAAGCCAAACCTTTATCCAGAAAATATAAAAAACTATCAGTCTATATCAAATCTTCCATTCCTCTCAAAAATTATAGAAAAGGCTGTTGCGCAGCAACTCACTGCCTTCCTGAAGACAAACAATGTATACGAAATGCTTCAGTCTGGTTTTAGACCCCATCATAGCACTGAGACTGCACTTGTGAAGGTGGTAAATTACCTTTTAATGAGATCAGACAAAGGCTTTGCATCTGTCCTCGTGCTCCTAAACCTTAGTGCTGCTTTTGATACCATCGATCACCACATTCTTTTGGAGAGATTGGAAACCCAAATTGGTCTACACGGACAAGTTCTGGCCTGGTTTAGATCTTATCTGTCGGAAAGATATCAGTTTGTCTCTGAAAGGTTTGTCCTCTGACAAATCAACTGTAAATTTCGGTGTTCCTCAAGGTTCCATTTTAGGACCACTATTGTTTTCACTATGTTTCACCTTTTGGATGTCATTCGAAAACATAATGTTAACTTTCACTGCTATGCGGATGACACACAGCTGTACATTTCAATGAAACATGGTGAAGCCCCAAAATTGCCCTCGCTAGAAGCATGTGTTTCAGACATAAGGAAGTGGATGGCTGCAAACGTTCTACTTTTAAACTCGGACAAAACAGAGATGCTTGTTCTAGGTCCCAAGAAACAAAGAGATCTTCTGTTGAATCTGACAATTAATCTTAATGGTTGTACAATCGTCTCAAATAAAACCGTGAAGGACCTCGGCGTTACCCTGGACGCTGATCTCTCTTTTGAAGAACATATCAAGACCATTTCAAGGACCGCTTTTTTCCATCTACGTAACATTGCAAAAATCAGAAATTTTCTGTCCAAAAATGATGCAGAAAAATTAATCCATGCTTTTGTCACTTCTAGGTTGGACTACTGCAATGCTCTACTTTCCGGCTACCCAGATAAAGCACTAAATAAACTTCAGTTGGTGCTAAATACGGCTGCTAGAATCCTGACTAGAACCAAAGAATTTGATCATATTACTCCAGTGCTAGCCTCCCTACACTGGCTTCCTGTCAAAGCAAGGGCTGATTTCAAGGTTTTACTGCTAACCTACAAAGCATTATATGGGCTTGCTCCTACCTATCTCTCTGATTTTGTTCCTGTCGTACATACCTACACGTACGCTACGGTCACAAGACGCAGGCCTCCTAATTGTCCCTAGAATTTCTAAGCAAACAGCTGGAGGCAGGGCTTTCTCCGAAAGAGCTCAATTTTTATGGAACGGTCTGCCTACCCATGTCAGAGACGCAAACCTTTAAGTCTTTACTGAAGACTCCTCTCTTCAGTGGGTCATATGATTGAGTGTAGTCTGGCCCAGGAGTGGGAAGGTGAACGGAAAGGCTCTGGAGCAACGAACCGCCCTTGCTGTCTCTGCCTGGCCGGTTCCCCTCTTTCCACTGGGATTCTCTGCCTCTAACCCTATTACAGGGGCTGAGTTACTGGCTTACTGGGGCTCTCTCATACCGTCCCTGGGAGGGGTGCGTCACCTGAGTGGGTTGAGTCACTGATGTGGTCATCCTGTCTGGGTTGGCACCCCCCCTTGGGTTGTGCCGTGGCGGAGATCTTTGTGGGCTATACTCAGCCTTGTTTCAGGATGGTAAGTTGGTAGTTGAAGATATCCCTCTAGTGGTGTGGGGGCTGTGCTTTGGCAAAGTGTGTGGGGTAATATCCTTCCTGTTTGGCCCTGTCCGGGGGTGTCCTCGGATGGGGCCACAGTGTCTCCTGTCTCAGCCTCCAGTATTTATGCTACAGTAGTTTGTGTCGGGGGTCTAGGGTCAGTTTGTTATATCTGGAGTACTTATCCTGTCCTATTCGGTGTCCTGTGTGAATTTAAGTGTGCGCTCTCTAATTCTCTCTTTCTCTCTTTCTTTCTCTCTCTCGGAGGACCTGAGCCCTAGGACCATGCCTCAGGACTACCTGACATGATGACTCCTTGCTGTCCCCAGTCCACCTGGCCGTGCTGCTGCTCCAGTTTCAACTGTTATGCCTTATTATTATTGGACCATGCTGGTCATTTATGAACATTTGAACATCTTGGCCATGTTCTGTTATAATCTCCACCCGGCACAGCCAGAAGAGGACTGGCCACCCCACATAGCCTGGTTCCTCTCGAGGTTTCTTCCTAGGTTTTGGCCTTTCTAGGGAGTTTTTCCTAGCCACCGTGCTTCTACACCTGCATTGCTTGCTGTTTGGGGTTTTAGGCTGGGTTTCTGTACAGCACTTTGAGATATCAGCTGATGTACGAAGGGCTATATAAATACATTTGATTTGATTTTGATTTGATCTGCGTGCTCGTCGTCCTCACCAGGGTCTTGACCTGACTACAGCGGGCTAATTCTCACCTTCGGTGGCCACTGAAAACGCTGGAGAATTGTGCTCTTCAAGGCTAAATCCCAGTTCCAACTGTACCAGGCAGATGGCAGACAGTGTATGGTATTGTGTGAGCGATTGGTTTGCTTATGTCAACGTTGTGAACAGAGTGCCCAATTGTGGGGTTATGGTATGGGCAGGTATGAACAAACACAATTTAATATATCGATGGCAATTTTAATGCACTAAGATCCCGTAACGAGATACTGAGGCCTGCCGCCATCACCTCATGTTTCAGTATGATAATGCATAGCCCCATGTTGAAAGGATCTGTACACAATTTTTGGAAGCTGAAAATGTCCCAGTTCTTCCATGGCCTGCATACTCACCAGACATGTCACACATTGAGCTCATTTGGGATGCTCTGGATTTACATGTACGACAGCATGTTCCAGTTCCCACCAATATTCAGCAACATTGCACAGCCATTGAAGAGTGGGACAACCTTCCACATGCCACAATCAACAGCCTAATCAACTCCATCAAATAAATCATTTATTAGTCACATATGCCGAATACAACTGGTGTAGAACTTACAGTGAATTGCTTACTCGCGAGCCCCTAACCGCCCCTAACCATTTAAAAAAAAAATACAGATAAGAGACAAGTAACAAGTAAATAAAAAGTAGCAAGTAATTTAAGAGAAGCAGTAAAAAATGACAATATATACAGGAGGGTGCCGGTACAGAGTCTGTGCGGGGGCACCAGTTAGTATGTACATGTAGGTAGTTAATTAGTGACTATGCATAGATAACTGAGAGTGGCAGTGGGGGGGTGGCAATGCACATAGTCTAGGTAGCCCTTTGACTAGATATTCAGTAGTCTTATGGCTTGGGGGTAGAAGCTGTTTAGAAGACTCTTGGATCTAGACTTGGCACTCCGGTACCGCTTTCCGTGTGGGTAGCAGAGAGAACAGTCTAGGACAAGGGTGGTTGTAGTCTTTGACAATTTTTAGGGCCTTCCTCTGACACCGTCTGGATGGCGGGCAGTGAGAGAGGGCAGTGTGGAGTGCAGTAGAAACTGCATCATCTGTGGATCTGTTGGGGCGGTATGCAAATCAGTGGGTCTAGTGTTTGTGGTATAATAGTGTTGATGTGAGCCATGACCAGCCTTTCAAAGCACTTAATGGCTACAGATGTGAGTGCTATGGGTTGGTAGTCATTTAGGCAGGTTACCTTAGTGTTCCTGGGCACAGGGTGGTTTACTTAAAACATGTTGCTATTACAGACTCAGACAGGGAGAGGTTGAAAATGTCAGTGACGACAATGGCTAGTTGGTCAAAGCATGCTCGCAGTACATGTCCTGGTAATTCGTCTGGCCCTGCGGCCTTGTGAATGTTGACCTGTCTAAAGGTCTTACTCACTTCGGCTGCAGATAGCGTGATCACAAGTCTTCCAGTACAGCTAGTGCTCTCATCATGTTTCAGTGTTATTTATCTCGAAGAGAGCATAGAAGTAGTTTAGCTCATCCGGTAGGCTCGTGGTACTGGGCAGCTCTTGGCTGTGCTTCCCTTTGTAGTCTGTAAAGGTTTGCAGGCCCTGCCATATGCGACGAGCGTCAGCACCGGTGTAGAACGACTCAGTCTTAGTCCTGTATTGACGCTTCGCCTGTTTGATGGTTCGTCGGAGGGCATAGCAGGATTTTTTTTATAAGCTTCCGGGTTGGAGTCCCGCTCCTTGAAAGCGGCAGCTCTACCCTTCAGCTCAGTGCAGTTGCTGCCTGTAATCCATGGTTTCTGGTTGGGGTATGTATGTACGTACGGTCATTGTGGGGACGACGTCGTCGATGCACTTATTGAAGCCAATGACTGATGTGGTGTATTCCTCAATGCCATTGGAGGAATCCCGGAACATATTCCAGTCTGTGCTAGCAAAACAGTCCTGTAGCTTAGCCTCTGCTTCATCTGACCACTTTTTTTATTGATCTAGTCACTGGTGCTTCCTGCTTTTAATTTTAGCTTGTAAGCAGGAATCAGGAGGATGGAATTATGGTCAGATTTGCCAAATGGAGGGTGAGGGAGAGCTTTGTATGCATCTGTGTGTGGAGTATAGGTGGTCCAGAGTTCTTTTCCCTCTGGTTGCACATTTTAACATTCTGATAGAAATTTGGTGAAACTGATTTAAGTTTCCCTGCATTAAAGTCCCCGGCTACTAGGAGCGCCTCCTCTGGATGACCGTTTTCTTGTTTGCTTATGGCAGAATACAGCTCATTCAATGCCGTCTTAGTGCCAGCCTCTGACTGGTGGTGGTATGTTAACTGCTATGAAAAATACAGACAAACTCTCTAGGTAGATAGTGTGGTCTACAGCTTATCATGAGTTACTCTACCTCAGGCGAGCAATAGCTCGAGACTTCCTTAGATATCGTGCATCAGCTGTTTACAAAATATATAGACCGCCGCCACTTGTCTTACCAGACGCCGCTGTTCTATCCTGCCAGTACATCGTATAACCAGCCAAGTATGTTGATATTGTCTTCGTTCAGCCACAACTCTGTGACGCATAAGATGTTCGTTTTTAATGTCCCATTGGTAGTTTAATTTTCCCCGTAACTCGTCCATTTTATTTTCTAAAGATTGCATGTTTGCTAGCAGAATTGAGGGAAGTGGTGGTTTATTCGATCGCCTCCGACCTCTCAGAAGGCAGCCCACTCTCCGGCCTCTCTTTCTTCGCCTCTTCACACAGATCACTGGGGCCGGGGCCTGTTCCCAAGGGAGCCGTATATCCTCCGCCTCTGGCTCTGTCCTGATGTCCAGAAGTTATTTACGGTCATAAGAGACGGTAGTGGCAACGTTGTGTACACAATGAGTAAAACAATAAGTTACAAACAATGCAGATAAACACAATTGGTTGAGGGCATGTCTGCCTTCTGCTCCGGCGCCATCTTACATAGAAACTCTAGTTTTGTATTTATGCGAAGGAGATGTCGTGCTGCATGAGGCAAATGGTCACACCACATACAGACTGGGTGTGGATCAGAAGAAAAAAAAAGAACCATATATATGTATTTGTGACCAACAGATTCATATCTGTATTCCCAGTCAGTTTGGAATCCATAGATTAAGGCCTAATGAATATATTTCAATTGACTGATTTCCTTAAATTAATTAACTCAGTAAAATCAATATTGTTGCATGGTGTGTAATTTTTTTCAGTTTAGATAGGAGTACGTAGCTCTCGAATTTAAAATGCTGATGAACCACCAATATACCATACAGTGTGTATATATATTTAGTAGACAGGACTAAAATACATCTCCTAACACTACAACCTCAAATGCCAACCTTTTGACGCCATACACTACAATCGCCTACAGACTTTCATATTAAATTATCAATGCAGGCTGCGACACTACTCATTTAACTACAAACCCACACAGATAAATCAAGTGGGGTAAACCACTCTGGCCTATGCATTTTCATAGTGAGGTAAAATTCATCTAAGAGTGGTCGTCTGAAGGTTAATGCGCTGTTAACAACTTGACCTCATTTCTCTGGCACTGGGGTCACAAGTGATTCCAAGAAAATGCTTGATAAACAGCCTGATGAGGTCCTGTTATACGCTTTCACTTTGATGCCAAGATTCACTTCAAAGCTATTTGATAGTATTTTACTGCTGTGGACAGGTATGTCTTAGGTGTCCAATGGATATTTTAGGCCATCATAATAATTATTGCCTCCATCTGTTGTAAGAAATATCAAATTCTATTGGTTGCATACACATATTTAGCAGATATTATTGCGGGTACAGTAATATCAGTAATATCTAACAACACACACATCTAAGAAGTTGAAGAATGGAATTAAGAAATATTAGGACAAGCAATGTTGGGCGAGCAATGTTGGAGTCTGGAGTATAAATATATGGGATATGTATACACTACATATTCTATCCAGATTGTATCTGAAGAATAGTATATGTACAGCAATGGCTAAATAGGATTGACTAGAATACAGTATATACATATGAAGTGGGTAAAACAGTATGTAAACATTACTTAGTGACCAGTGTTCCTTGACAATGTACAAAGGGCAGCAGCCTCTAAGGTGCATGGTGGAGTAACCGTGTCGTAGCCATCTAGTGAGATTGACTGAGTTCAGGGCAGTTTACCAGGCGGGGGATAACTAATGGTGACTTTAAGTCTTGATGGCCTTGAAGCTGTTTTTCAGTCTCTGTCCTAGTTTTGATGCACATGTACTGACCTCGCTTTCTGGATGGTAGCGCGGTGAACAGGCCGTGTCTCGGGTGGCTGAGGTCCTTGCTCTTCTTGGCCTTCCTGTGACACCGGGTTCTGTAGATGTTCTGTAGGACAGGCAGTGTGCCTCCGGTGACGCGTAGGGCATGCCGCACCATCCTCTGGAGAGCCCTGATACAGCCGGTCTGTAAAAGTTTGAGGGTCTTATGGGCCAAGCCAAATTTCTTCAGCCTCTTGAGGTTAGGCATTGTTGCGCCTTCTTCACCACACTATGTGGGTGGACCATCATTTTTTTCATCAATGGGGATGTGCTCCCTCTGCTGTCTCCTGAAGTCCATGATCAGTGCCTTCATTTTGTTGATGTTGAGGGAGAAGTTATTTTTGTGGCACCACTCCACCAGGGTCCTCACCTCCTTCCTGTAAGCTGTCTCGTCGTTGTTGGTAATCAGGCCTACCACTGTTGTCTGCAAATTTGATGATTGAGTTGGAGACGTGTGTGTGTGTGTGTGTGTGGCCACACAGTCATTGGGGGAATAGGGAGTACAGGAGGTGGCTGAGCACGCTTCCTTGTGGTGCCCCTGTGTTGAAAATCAGCGTAGTGGAGGTGTTGTTGCCTACCTTCACTACCTGGGGGCGGCCTGTCAGGAAGTCCAGAACCCAATTGCACAGGGTGGGGTTCAGATCCAGGACCCCAAGCTTAATGACGAGCTTGGAGGGTACTATGGTGTTGAAGGCTGAGCTGTAGTTAATGAACAGCATTCTAACTTAGGTATTCCTCTTGTAAAGATGGGATAGGGCAGTGCGATGGCAATTGCATCATCCATGGATCTATTGGGGTGGTATGCAAATTGCAGTGGGTCTAGGGTGTCGGGTAAGGTGGAGGTGCTATGATCCTTAACTAGTCTCTCAAAGCACTTCATGATGACAAAAGTGAGTGCTACGGCGCGATAGTCATTTAGTTTGGTTACCTAGACTTTCTTGGGTACAGGAACAATGGTGGACATCTTGAAGCTAGTGGGGACAAAAGTCAATCTCTCCTTATCTCAGTCTATGCCCATAAACACTGCAGCCAGATGTTTTGCGCATGCTCTGAGGACGAGGCTAGGGATGCAGTCTGGGTCGGCAGCCTTGAGAGGGTTAACGCACTTAAATGTTTTACTCACGCCGTCCATGGAAAATGAGAGCTCACGGTCCACATGGTGGCCCACGTCAGCAGAACTGTTTAAAGGTGTTTATCTTGTCTGGGAGCAAGACGTCGGTGTCCGTGACGTGGCTGGTTTTCCCTTTATAATCCGGGATTGTCTGGAGTTCCTGCCACAAGTCTTGGGTCTGAGCCGTTGAATTGCGACTCCACTGACATTTTGCCTGTTTGGTTGCCTTACGGAGGGCGTAATTGGACTGTTTGTACTCGACCATATTCCCAGTCACCTTGCCGCAGACAAATGCAGTGGTTTGTGCTTTCAGTTTTGATGAATTCTGTCATCTATCCACGGTTTTAGGTTTGGCTAGGTTTTAATATTGAGTTGAACCAGGATATTGTGTTCTGCCAAAATGGCCATTTCATCTATTTTAGGCAACATTCATATCCAGATTCTTTATAACACATTTAGCTACTTTGTCCTACTGTACAGTGGAAGGGCCTGTCCGTGTCCTCCCTCCATAGTCCAAAACTTCTAAATCCAAATTGGGTGGGGTTTTCTTTCCTGTCTGAGTGGCGCAGTTACTTGATGTGAGTCTTCCGGTGATTGTGTGCACCACTCATTTTGCATGATTACACAGTACGAGATAAGGAAGAAAAAGGATGGAAAACATTGACCTAAAAATGAACAAAACCAAAAAAAGTATGGAATGTACTACTTTAACCATACTAACAAAATAGAATAGATGTGAAACCAAAAGGGTTAATATTGTATGCTAATGTGCAAGAGCATTGTCTCCATGGAAACTAATAGCATTTCTTTCAGGGGACTGGAGGAGAACGGCAGCCTTGCAGAGCCTATTTCTGTGCCACTTGCATGTACTCTAGGAAATTGTATTCCCTTCTAAAATATCACTTTTCAGCTGAGAGAGGAAAAAGTCCTCAGCCTTAACTGATTATGGATCTGAGAGAACACGTGTACATCTGCTATGGACGTTGCTGCCATGCTATTAGCTACTGTCTCTCAGCCACAAACGGCATTCTTCCAGAGAGGAATTGCCATGTCCGCTACATGTTTGCTTTTAATAGTGTCTGGCTGTGTACATGTCTCCCCCCCCCAGAGACAGGGAGGATCCTTCTGATTGATGGTTATTAATTGTCTAATTGGTAACCCTGTGATGTCTGAGTTGGTAGGATTTGCAGGATTTGTTCACTGCAAGGTCGAAAGGATGGGCCTGTGTAATCCTGACCGGAGGTTGTTTTAAGATAATACGGCTGTAAATACTTTGTTCTGGTGTAATAAACTCAGCAAAAAAAGAAACATCCTCTCACTGTCAACTGTTTATTTTCAGAAAACGTAACGTGTAAGTATTTGTATGAACATAAGATTCAAAAACTGAGACATAATCTGAACAAGTTCCACAGACATGTGACTAACAGAAATGGAATAATGTGTCCCTGAACAAAGGGTGGGGAGTGTCAAAAGTAAGTCAGTATCTGGTGTGGCCACCAGCTGCATTAAGTACTGCAGTGCATCTCCTCATGGACTGCACCAGATTTGCCAGTTCTTACTGTGAGTTGTTACCCCACTCTTCCACCAAGGCACCTGCAAGTTCCCGGACATTTCTGGGGAGAAAGGCCCTAACCCTCACCATCCGATCCAACAGGTCCCAGACATGCTCAATGGGATTGAGATCCTGTCTTGCAGGAAATCACGCACAGAATGATCAGTATGGCTGGTGAAAATGTCATGCTATAGGGTCATGTCAGGATGAGCCTGCAGGAAGGGTACCACATGAGGGAGGAGGATGTCTTCCCTGTAACGCACAGCGTTGAGATTGCCTGCAATAACAACAAGCTCAGTCCGATGATGCTGTGACTCAACCTCCAAATAGATCCCGCTTCAGAGTGCAGGCCTCGGTGTAACGCTCATTCCTTCAACGATAAACGCAAATCCGACCATCACCCCTGGTGAGACAAACCCGCCACTTGTCAGTGAAGAGCACTTATTGCCCGTCCTGTCTGGTCCAGCGATGGTGGTTTTGTGCCCATAGGCGACATTGTTGCCGGTCATGTCTGGTGAGGACCTGCCTTACAACAGGCCTACAAGCCCTAAGTCCAGCCTCTGTCCGCAACAGGCTAAGAGTCTGAGCACTGATGGAGGGATTATGCATTCCTGGTGTAACTCAGGCAGTTGTTGCCATTCTACACCTGTCCCACAGGTGTGATGTTCGGATGTACCGATCCTGTGCAGATGTTATTACACGTGGTCTGCCACTGTGAGGATGATCAGCTGTCCCTCCTGTCTCCCTGTAGCGCTGTCTTAGGTGTCTCACAGTATAGACATTGCAATTTTTGCCTTAGCCACATCTGCAGTCCTCATGCGTCTTTGCAGCGTGCCTAAGGAATGTTCACGCAGATGAGCAGGGATCCTTGGTGTCTTCTTTTGGTGTTGTTCAGAGTCAGTAGGAAGGTCTCTTTAGTGTCCTAAGTTTTCATAACTGTGACCTTAATTGCCTACCGTCTGTAAGCTGTTAGTGTCTTAACGACCGTTCCACAGGTGCATGTTCATTAAATGTTTATGGTTCATTGAACAAGCATGGGAAACCATGTTTAAACCCTTTACAATGAAGATCTGTAAAGTTATTTAGATGTTTTTTAAGTTATCTATGAAAGACAGGGTCCTGAAAAAGGGACGTTTCTTTTTTTGCTGAATATATGTGCTGGCTTTCTGCCCATCAGTTCAAAAGTGCATAATGAAACCTTGATGAACCTAGTACATTAGCTCTCATAAAGCCATTGGATTAACTGACTAGCACTATAGTATAATACATTAACTAAATAACTGAAAGCATTTTTACACCAGGTCAAATATTAGATCAATATTATTAGGAAACTACATGGTAAAATGTTAGTTACACAATAATAACTTATGAATCACTTTATTTCATTGGTATTCACTAAATCAAAAACCACTGGGCACTGGTTGGTGCCAGGTAGTTAACTATTGTGTAGAATAAGTAAGTACCAGATTGTTTCCAAATATATATATATATTAATATAGCAAATATCAGACTTAGCATGCCAGCATTTTGAGGCATTTAATTCTATGTAAAATAAAATGCTAAAGAGCCATGAGATGATAAATCAAGGTATTATGTAAGAAACTTAAATCAAGGCCTCATTCATTTTCATCTTGCAATGTAAATTACATCAGAGAAACACGATGCACAACTCTGCAGTCAAGAGTTGGTTAGATTTGCCTTGGTGATTCTACGGTGTGGGCAAATCTGACAGGTAATTACTGTACATCAAGAGAGACAGACTGTGCACTTAAATCCCTGTTGAAAAGGCCCTAGGATAGACAGTGAGGAATTCTAATGCACCTTGAGCCCCTTATAATGATACCCGGATCTGTTGACTGTGACAGACCATGATTGTTTGTGATGGTAGAGTAGAAAAGTACCAAAGGTGACCGACACCGAAGACCTTATTACACACTGAAGCAATTACTCACAATGGTATGGTTTTTCCCTTCTAATCCTAAAGTCAGGTGATCAGGGGGGTATGACCTATGCACAGATGGGCTTGATTAATATGCTAAAGCTGGTGTATCAAACAGCTATTTAGTTTTAGTGAAAGTGTCACTTTCCCTCTAACTGTGACCTCGGAGGTCTGAACTTCTCTCCTATGGTGAAAGTTCATGAGGACCGAGAAGGTTAAGGAACAAATGAGACTATGGCCCGAATTAAATGGAAATCCTAGCACTACAATAAAAAAAAAACAATTGCATTGACAGCTGAATTAATTTTGACGTAATTGCTGCCGGTGTGATGCACTGGGGTTACAATATTTCCCTTTAACATCTGGAGGTGTGATTTGAATAAGGGCAGGTGTCTGAGGAAGGTTGGATTAGAATTAGATGGATTTAGCAGTGCTGAAATATTCATCTTCCCTTTCTCCATGTCCTGGATTGGCAGAATGAAAATGCTGTTTGGAGCTCTCCCAGTATTGTTTTTCCAAAATGGAACTAGGTCAGCTCTGGCAAGTGTTTTGAGCCCATTGAGGAGACGAGCGTCTTTAATATGCATCATGCACTGGGATAAAAAATAAAGGCAAGCCCGTCAGGTCAGCCCTCCACTACACATCTCAGTGGGCACTGCAATGCCGCTCCTGAGTTGCCTTTCACGCCAGGCCCACCTGTCACCAAAGACTGATACTTTAACCTGCCAGACTGCATGGCCCTATAAGTCAACCATCAGACCTCCCAGGAATTTTGGGTTCAGTTCTCCCTGACTTAACTTCCAGGACAGATGATACATTAAATGTTACTTACGAGCCCCTAACCAACAATGCAGTTTAAAAAAAAATGTGGATAAGAAGAAGAGGTAAAAAGAGGATAAGAGTGCAATCTCACAGTTCTCCCCAAGATAACAATGCATAGTGTCTCTCTATAAGGACTCATACTTTTCACTGCATCGACAGAGACATGGAGGGTCAGAAAGTTTAGTCACTGACTGCTTCTATATTTTCTATCTGTGGATCTGCTGCTATGCTGAGATCTGCCTCCATCTATATGACATGAGTCATGAATAGGCTACTTGTTTGACACCTGGCAACTACTGATATGGGGTATCTCAGTGCGCTCATCGTCTTAAATGTTCACTGTTAATGCATATATTCGTATACCAATAATAATTAAGTTGAGCTAGGGCCAGTCAATCGATAAAATGCAATTATGTTCATTGGCCGTAGCTTATGCCTGCCCATACCATAACCCCACAGCCACCATGGGGCACTCTGTTCACAACGTTGATCTCAGGAATCTGCTCGCCCTCACAACGCCATACAGATGTTGGAGGTGGCTCATGGTGGAGAAATGTATATTCTATTATTTGGCAACAGCTCTGGTGGACATTCCTGCAGTCGGCATGCCAATTCCACGCTAACCAACAGAAGAAACGCATCTTCTACAAGAACCAGTTCTGAGGTAAGAGCTGAAAGCCTGCTGAGACATACACCACTCCTGGCTTTAATAGGGTAAATATAAAATACAAGTATAGAGAAATGGAAACCGCATTACATATGATTTAGCTGTACCCTCATCTTGGCCACCAATGATATGAAGTGTCCAAAGGCACAGGTAGAAAATTACATTTAGAAAAATGCATCTCACGGGAGAGCCCAAAAGGAGGTATTTTGGCAAAGATCTTATTGAACAACTCCCCTTATGTTTTGTGGTCTCTAGACTCAACTTTATCACTGGGGAAAATGAAATCATCAAGAAGAGTCAATGGGAATAAAAGTGCTATTCAGTGGCCTGAGAGAAGATTACCTCTCTGGTGATATATTTGACTAGATCAGGTATACAAGAGGGAGATTGAGTGCAGATGATGCCAACCCTGGGAAAAAATCCCCTAGAGCAGGTATTCCCAAACTGGGGTACACGTACTACTATCGGGGGTACTCCAAATAATCATTTTTAACATAAAAAATATATATAATTTATAACGGTCCTTTTATATTTTCTAACGGGGCTATACATTTGGGTGAGGTTTTTTTTCTTGCCTGAGTAGCCTTTAAACCATCTAGTGTTCAGCAAAATAACAGTGTCAAATAATTAACATCCAATCACATTAACCGTTACTCTCTAAAGGGAATTCCACTAACGGTCAGTATGTAGCTGCTGCTCATTCTGTTGGCTCAAATTGATAAATTGTTCAAAAAAAGTAAGACTCGTCCATAGACACGCATACCAGCAGTACTGCACCTGTCGACGACACAAGTTGTTCTGCTTCCATGAGCACATCCAATGCTAGCATTAATTCTAAATTTGTTAGCCCAGCTAGCATGGACACTGACAGTTGTGAATCTGATGCAGCCGAAGATCTACTGCCCGCTTACCCGGGAAAGCACCAAACAGAAGACAGGAAGGTTGGACCATCGAAGAGGCGCAAATATGATGAACTACATTGTTTTGGGGTTCATTTATATTGAGAGTAGTGCCTTTCCTCAGCCACAGTGTATTAAATGTGCAAAAGTACTCTCTCACAAGTTGATGATCCCTTCATTCTTGCGCAGACATTTAGAAACAAAACATGCCAATTAGAAAAATATGCCACAAGTTTTTTGAGCGAGAATTAAAATGACTTTCGAGTAGTAAGACATGTAAACTCAGCAAAGAAAGAAAAGTCCCTTTTTCAGGACTGTCTTTTTCAAAGATGATTTGTAAAAATCCAAATAACTTCACAGATCTTCATTGTAAAGGGTTTAGAAACTCTTTTGCATGCTTGTTAAATGAACATACACCCGTGGAACGGTCGTTAAGGCTCTCTAGGACACTAAAGAGGCCTTTCTATTGACTCTGAACAACACCAAAAGAAAGATGCCCAGGGTCCCTGCACATCTGTGTGAACATGCCTTAGGCATCCTGCAAGGAGGCATGAGGACTGCAGATGTGGTCAGGGCAATAAATTGCAACGTACTGTGAGATGCCTAAGACAGCGCTACAGGGAGACTGGGCGGACAGCTGATCATCCTCGCAGTGGCAGACCACGTGTATCAACACCTGCACAGGATCGGTACATCTGAACATCACACCTACGGGACAGGTACAGGATGGCAACAACTACACGAATTACACCAGGAACACACAAGCAGAAAGTGGTCTTGACTGACGAGTCATGATGTTGTCTCACCAGGGGTGATGGTCAGATTTGCATTTATCGTCAAAGGAATGAGCGTTACACCGAGGCCTGTACTCTAAAGCGGGATCGATTTGGAGATGGAGGGTCCGTCATGGTCTGGGCGGTGTGTCACAGCATCATTGAACTGAGCTTGTTGTCATTGCAGGCAATCTCAACAATGTGCGTTACAGGGAAACATCCTCCTCCCTCATGTGGTACACTTCCTGCAGGCTCATCCTGACATGACCCTACAGCATGACAATGCCACCAGGCATTCTGATCGTTCTGAGCATTATTTCCTGCAAAACAGGAATGTCAGTGTTCTGCCATGGCCAGCGACGAGCCCGGAGCTCAATCCCATTGAGCATGTCTGGGACCTGTTGGATCGGAGGGCTAGGAGTTTATTAAGTTTATAAAAGCAACAGATACAATTTAATAAGAATGGGCTAGAAGCGTCATATGGTGAGCTACCGAGTGGTTAGGACAGGCAAGCCCAATACTATTGTGGAGGACTTAATTCTTCCTGCTGCCGCGGATATGGCTGGGACAAGGCTGGGGGGAAAATACCAAAAACTTTACAGACAATGACTTCATCAAACAACACTATCACGACGCATCGGTAACATGCTTTGAAACAATTACTGCTTCGCATACAAGGCCTTTTGAATTCTATGCGTTACAGCTGGATGAGTCAACAGAAGTGGTGGGCCTTGCACAGCTCCTGGTCTATGTCCGTTACATTTATGGGGGGGTCAATTAAGGAAGATACCCTCTCCAGTTGTCCTGGTTTCAAAAAGAGGATATTTTTAAAGTACTGGACAGCTTTGTGACATCAAATGGACTTTGGTGGTCAAGATGTGTTGGTATCTGTACTGATGGTGCAAAAGCCATAACAGGGGGGGACAGTGGTGTGGTAACGCGTATGCAAGCAGTTTCTCCCGATGCCACTTGGGTACCCTGCAGCATCCACCGAGAGGCTCTTGCTGCCATTGGAATGCCTGACAGCTTGAAATATGTTTTGGACACTACAGTGAAAATGGGTAACTTTGTTAAAGCAAGGCCCCTGAACTCTCATGTATTTTCTGCACTATGCAATGATATGGGCAGCGACCATGTAACGCTTTCACAACATACAGAAGTGCGCTGGTTATCAAGGGGCAAAGTATTGACACTTTTAAAAAAAATTCCGACAAGCTTAAAGTTTATTTTATACTGACCATCATTTTCACTTGCCTGGTCACTTGCACAATGACAAGTTTGTCACACGACTGGCTTATCTGGATGATGTTTTTTCTCGCCTGAATGATATGAATCTAGGATCACAGGGAATCTCCAACTACATTCAATGTGTGGGACAAAATTGAGGCTATGACTTAAGATGTTGGAGCTCTCTTGTGTCTGCATTAACAAGGACAACACAGGGCTTTCCATCAAATGAACTCAAGCTTACAGACGATGTCAAATGTGATATAGCGAAGCACCTGATTTGGGTGCGCAATTACGCAGACACTTTCCCGACACGGATCACACAAACTGGATTTGTTATCCCTTTCATGCTCTGCCTCCAGTCCACTTACCAATATCTGAACAAGAGAGCCTCATCGAAATTGCAACAAGCGGTTCTGTGAAATTTTTATTTAAAATCAGAAGCCACTGACAGATTTCTCGATTGGGCTGCGCTCCGAGTATCCTGCATTGGCAAATCGCGCTGTTAAGACACTGATGCGCTTTGCAACGACGTACCTATGTGAGAGTGGATTCTTGACCCTCACTAGCATGAACACTAAATACAAGCACAGACTGTGTGAAATGATTTAAGACAGACTCTCTCCAATACAACCCAAAATTGCAGAGTTATGAGCATGCTTTCAAGCACACCCTTCTCATTAACCTGTGGTGAATTATTCACAATTCTCGATTAACAAATAAGGTTTTATATGTAAGATGGTTAAATAAAGAGCAAAATTATTTATTTGTGCCCTGGTCATATAGGTGCTCTTTATCACAACTCGGCTCATGGGAAGTGACAAACTCATTCTTATGTTTTAATAAATGTGTGTGGCAGGCTTACAATGATGGCAAAAAACATTTGAGAGTGTGCTGACCCTGGTGCTAGAGGGGTATGCAGCTGGAGGTTGAATGTTTAAAGGAGTACTATAAGGGACTATAAAAGGTTTGGGAACCACTGCCTTAGAGGTTCTTCCATGAAATTGTCATGTGGCACGGAGATCTTTACTTGGATCCATCATGGACCAGATGGTGCCTGGACACTGGCTTTTGTCACTGCTTTGACCATTTTAATATCTGTTCGGGTGAGAGAGGGGCGTGGAGTCCGTTCATGTCCAGCCCATTGGCAGCGACATCTGGACAAATGCACCCCATCGACAAAAGACCGAAACAGAGTAAATCTACCCATATCATCTCCGTGGGATTCCTCCACAGTAGCTATTGCATGATTATTAGTTGCTGTGTCAAAATTACAAGAGAAACAATGGAGTGGTTTTGCACATCCTTTTAAGTACTTATGTTTTCAACAACAATGGTGTTCATGGCAATGGTTTTAAAACCTTTGTCTTGCCCCTGTTCGCCAACTACATTTCTCCTCAGGGACGTATAAGCATATTGATTCTAGAATTAGCAACTATTCCTTTTTTTATTACTGGTTTAATTAAACAATATACATGGATATTTCACATTTTAATACCCATTGGTGTTTTGAACTGTGGCAGCTACTGTACCCTCATAAAATCGCATGGGAAAACAGATGTGGGATGCACAACT
This sequence comes from Oncorhynchus tshawytscha, assembly GCF_018296145.1. Classification (NCBI taxonomy): domain Eukaryota; kingdom Metazoa; phylum Chordata; class Actinopteri; order Salmoniformes; family Salmonidae; genus Oncorhynchus; species Oncorhynchus tshawytscha. The sequence continues at coordinate 76,643,543 of NC_056429.1, read as the reverse complement.
ACACGTTCTTACATGAGATGTTCAACGAAGATTTACTGAGTAACACTTCAACCTGCTCACCCTTTATGCTGTGTGACTTGTATGGGCCCTCTTAGTGTTAGAGTAATTTGTAGTGGCAAAATGAATTGTGAGTGGAGTACTGAGGTCTACATTCCTGAATTAAACTATTTCAAATTTGTACATCTGTTTACCACCCCTGTGCATTTCAAAGCACATTCACAAAGCTTAGCGCAGCCAGGGATCCTCTCACTGGTCAATGAATAAGGCTTTATGTATTTCTTAAAGCACTTTGCTCCCCTGGTTGAGTCTTCTCAATCACTTTTGGAAAGGGTATATGTACATGATTTGATTGCACTGTTAGCTTTCCCTGTTGACAGAAGATTAAATAGTGACTCTGTGCATATCTATCAGATTATTCCATGCTTCATTTGTTTAGCTGTGAGGAGAACCTGGTACAACTTGACAAGTAGGATATTTGTCAAAACCTCCTTACTTCCTGTGATGACTGACACCATATTGTCTAATTAGCATAACTGTCAGGATGGATTCTCATTAACTGTAAAAGCATCAGAGCTGAATAGACACTTGTGACATTTTGTGACAAAGTAATCACCTCTATTTCAAATAAAGAAGGCCTCTAACACTTTTAGAGAATTTATACTTAAAAAAATACTTAAGTAATATACTTAAGTAATCAAAAGTATAAGCCATTTCAAATTCCTTATTAAGCAAACCAGAAGGCACCATTTTCTTGTTTTTTATTTATTTACGGATAGCCAGGGGCACACTCCAACATTCAAAGGAAGCATGTGTGTTAAGTGAGTCCACCAGATCAGAGGCAGTAGGGATGCCCAGGGATGTTCTCTTGATAAGTGTGTGACTTGGACCATTTTCCTGTCCTGCTAAGCATTCAAAATGTAACAAGTACTTTTGGGTGTCAAGGAAAACGTATGGAATAAAAAGTACAATATTTTCTTTAGGAATGTAGTGAAGTAAAATTAGTCAAATATTAATAGTAGAGTACAGATACCCCAAAAATGACTTGAGTAGTATTTTTCTTAAATACTTTACACCACTGGAACAGAGTGAAGAGCCAAATGGACTCATGCCAAAGGGAGTCCTAGTTGTGCCTTGTCCTTTCCCTGCTGGTGTTCCTCTCCTCTAATCTATACACTGCCACCATTACTGTAAAGGCCCGGCCATGACAAGACCGAGCCCAATGTAATTCACTTTGCCAAACGATCACAGTAAGTGTGTCTGAGACATGTTTCAATTAAACCAAGGCCTACAACTGACTTGCAACAAAGGCAGGCCAGTCCTTTGATATGAATGTGAAAATAAATGTAATAGAACATTTTAGAAAAAAACTGCCACATAAAAGGATCATTGAAAGCGTCCACCTGCGTGGGTAAGAGAATGACAGAGAAAAGGTTTATGAAGCAATGTGTTCCATTAAATCTTAGTCTACCTCTCTATAGCGCTAGCTAGGTATATGAATAAAGAGAACCAATTAGTCAAGTCATTATGCCCTGGGTCAAAGGGCAACAGCTCCCAGAGGGACTTTAAAAAATATATATTATTCATTATTAGTTGTTTTGGAGGGTAACTCGTGTCAATTTGACTGAGATGACTTGTCTTTGAGCCCTGTCTGCCAACACCCTGTCTCTCTGTGCACTGACAAGATAACCTTTGGGAATATAGTGTGGAAAAGTAAATAAAATAAAATAAGAGGTCGATGTTAGGACACTTGTTTGATTTGAGAACCACTGATAAGAGATTCTCCGGTACTTTGTGTACTTTTTAGCAAGTAGTTTTGAAAGTAGTGGTCACGAGCCAAAAGCGGTCCTGTAAAATCGTGAACTAGGTCACATATGTGCAGATACTGTACGTGCACTGCGTCATTGCTCTCGCTTGGTCTGCTGTGGGTACATAATGTGCATTCATATGGCGAGGGGCTGTAGCTCATTGGTTGAACTCGATTTTCTAGGGGGCTGGCCCACGTGGGGGAAATGGAGGGAAAATGGCGCAGGACAGCTTCCAGGAAAACATTCATTTCAAACTAGGGATTTTGTGGCTAATTGAGGTAAAACCGTAATTCTGCTCATAGATTATGCATGTATGAACTACACATTGATAAATCCAGCCCAAAGCGGGAGGTTTAAAAAATACTTAGGAGTAGCCAAAGTTTTGGAGCATTACTCAACACACCAACTTGCTATTTAATTTTGAATAAGGCTTTATCAATATTTAGAGTCATCAGGATTTCTAAAGGTCAGGGAACTGTTGGAAAGCATAGCCCATAAAAGGTTAGGTTAACAAAACCAAACAGATTGGCCTAGATTTCTGTATGCACCATTACACTGGCAGCTCTCTCTCGATCTCTCGAAACTCACTTGTGCATTGTGATTTAGAGGAGCTCCCTCTCGAACAGTGTCAATGGTATTTTATCCTCAATCCAGCTACTTCTTTGCTCCATTAATTACAACTCTGGCTGCAGCTGTCCCTCTTCTGGAAGGCCCCTCTACTCCACCCATGTTGTCTAAGTCTAAGGGGGATCAGAAATGTGGTTTGGCTGAAGGGCTCTTTCCATGCATTAAAGCGCTAACGCCATTTGCTGACTGTCTCCACAGCTGTTGTCCGCTTTAGAGTATGGTCTTCATAAAACTGTTGGCGTTGCACCGCCAAAGTGGCACGACTGTGAGCGGTGGCTAATTGTGTTAGCATCTGTTGCATTCAAGGACCCATGTGTCTAAACTGAAATCTGGTGACCCTTATGTTGGGCTTTACAGACCATCCTTTGACACAGGTACAGTATGCTTGCCAGGCTGTGGGGTAGCTAATTGCCAGATCAGAGGATTTAGCATACAGATGTAGGATCTTATTTTACCTTTATTTAACTAGGCAAGTCAGTTAAGAACAAATTCTTATTTTTACTGACAACCTAGGAACAAGTGGGTTAACTGCCTTGTTCAGGGGCAGAACAACAGATTTTTAACTTGTCAGCTCAGGGATTCGATCTTGCAACCTTTTGGTTACTAGTCCAATGTTCTAACCACTAGGCTACCTGCCGCCTCGTAGGAACTTAATTTGAGCCAGTTTGCTACAACATGAAAATAATGCTGCTTCACGTTTTTGTAGGGGTTAATACATTTTTTTCGTAAGGAAAAATCCCGTCTGAAATGTGAAAGTGGAAATTCCGAACTTCAGGATCCTTTTTGAACCTCCAATACACTATACGTTTGAAAGTTCATGCATTACTGGAACTTTCCCCTGCAACAGGGTGATCAAATTAAGATTATACATCTGTACCATTATGGCTAAGACAATCAATTTCTCTCCTGGCACTATTAAAAGCTCATAATTGCAAAGGTGTTGGAAAAGTATGTCACATGATAGATTTTTCAATTTCCTGACAAATCATCTTGATTCCAAATCTGTAAATTGAAATAGATTCAAATGTATTTTTAAAACGAACATAATGATTTCCCAACACAACGTTGTGTGAGAGAAAGAATATAGCCTACAACTATCCAACTCCTAGAATGGCAGTTACAATAGAAATATTTGAACACTCTAGTTCCGAAGCAGAAAATAAGATCTCCATTTGGCAACATTTTAACTTGAGTCTAACAGTATTATCCTGGGGCATGCCTGGTGTTATACTTCTGAATGACTCTTCACCCTACATAATCAGCTGGCTAATGGAATACTTTAAATAAGAGTGAGAACCAGACCATGTCATTATGCCAAATTCCCTCGAATTCCACTGGAACACTCCCCTAGGTAGTTGGTAGATTGAATTTAACTTAAAAACCTTGTTTCAGTCATCAGTATCCTACATGGGGCGAAAATAGCTTGTTTCCGCCATGTCAAACCTAAGAAAATATCTAATACAGACATACACTTGTTTCTTTCATTCCATCCATCTGGCAGTCTGCCCCACAGTCACATGCGAATTGAATTATTTATTCTATTAGCCCTTGAATCCCTAAAAACCAGCATGCTCCGACCAGCATGCCACTCTGTGTTAATTACCAGGACTGGGACATAATCAGACACAAGATGTCTGCTAGCTTACGAGTAATAGCAATGCGGATAAGTAATGAGTGTAGTTCAAACGCTGTGTCGTGTGTGTGTGTGTCTACCTGTAAATGTTCAAGCATCAAATTCACAAAGAGTGAAACTAATCAATATCCTTGGTTTTCTAGAGCCAGCCACATCACAGTACCCTACAACTAACACCCTGGAATAAATGTTGATGAGGATATGGATTTGTAAATTGAAGCCCCATCTAAAATTAATCCTTCACATTGGCTTCCTTCATGCCAATTCTTAACATTCCAGGCAAATTGAAACTTCCAAATCCTGTCTGCTGTCAATGGCCGTCTTAGGCTATCACCACAGTATTTCAAACAACATTTTTGTTTTCAAAGCGCGTCCCAAGATCTTATCTGCTGCCAAAACAATGGCAGTAAACCCTTCAGTAAATGTTATGTTTGAAGTACTGCATCATACACACTAACCTGAACAAGGTAATGATTAATCCAGGCATGCCATGCCCATCTATCCATCTGATTTATGTATTCACTTCAGCCTCGATCTGATGTAATTAACTAGAACCCCATCGCTCAACTCCCACCAAAGACATAATTTCACAGAGCCACATCCACACAAATGCCTTGTCATTAATGTGAATAAAACCATTACACATGCTGAACCCAAGTGTAACAACTGTTAGGCTGGCTAATTGCATTAATGTCCACTGCCTCTAAACTGGGACTGATTGCTTCCGGATATAGACATCGTTTTTAATTTTTTAAATAATTATTACAAATGGACACTCCCATTTGTTCCAAACTATTGTTGCTTCCCATACAGGCCTTTTCACTGCACATATTACATTTTTCACACAGAAAATGGTGGGTAGTGGTTACAATGGTGCAGCTGGATAGATCTCACTAGTACCTGTAACTGTGCTTTGAAAAAAGCCTAAAAGTACATGTGATGGTTTTCAGTCAAGCCTAAAGTGAATAGGATTGTGTGAACAGGATCAGCTTTAGCTGTCATGTCTGAACGCTTGCTGGGTCTTCTGAAATGTGACTTATCATATATCTAGAAATCTGTCAAATGCTGCATGCAAGACAATTGCCTAACAGTAGTGTTTTATTGATTACCACAGGCAGTTCCACTGGCAATATTTAACCTCTTTAGTGTAGGGGGCAGTATTTTGATGTTTGGATAAAAAAACGTACCCAAATGAAACTGCCTATTTCTCAGGCGCAGAATCTAGAATGTGCATATAATTGTCAGATTAGGATAGAAAACTCAAGTTGCCAAAACTGTCAAAATATTGTCTGAGTATAACAGAACTGATATTGCGGGCGAAAACCTGAGGAAATTCCAAAGAGGAAGTGTCTTCTATTTGAAAGCTCCCTGTTCCATTGCATGCCTTCCCTCCATGTAAAGGGATATCAACCAGATTCCTTTTCCTATGGCTTCCACATGGTCTGAACAGTCTTTAGACATAGTTTCAGCTTTTTATTCTGAAAAATGGGCGAGAAAGATCACATCATGTCAGTGGATGACTGGTTGCCAGCAGAGTTTTGCATGCGTGAGCGAGCAGCTTGGAGCAGACATTTTCTCTCTCTCTCCTATTGAAAAAGCTACGGTCCGGTTTAAATATGATCGATTATTTATTGTAAAAACAACCTGAGGATTGATTATAAAAAACGTTTTACATGTTTCTACGAACTTTACGGATACTATTTGGAATTTGTCTGCCCCATCGTGGCCGCTCGAGCCTGTGGATTTCTGAACATAACGCGGCAACCAAATGGAGGTATTTTGGATATAAAAATAATCTTTATGGAACAAAAGGGACATTTATTGTGTAACTGGGAGTCTTGTGAGTGCAAACATCCGAAGATCATCAAAGGTAAGCGATTCATTTTATTGCTTTCCTGACTTTCGTGACCAATCTACTTTGCTGCTAGCTGTTTGTAATGTTTTGTCTGCTGAGAGAGATGTCCTTACATAAACGCTTGGTTTGCTTTCGCCGAAAAGCTTTTTTGAAATCTGACACACCAGGTGGATTAACAACAAGCTAAGCTGTGTTTTTCTACATTGCACTTGTGATTTCATGAAAATTGTATATTTTTAGTAATTTAATTTCAATTTGGCACTCTGTAATTAAGTGGATGTTGACTAAAATGATCCCGCTAAAGTGATCGGTGCGCCAAGAAAAATTATCAATTTTGAATCTTGCCAGTATGAGTTGAGATCTGCACACGACAGTCACGAAACAGCACTGTTTCTACATTAAAGAAATCACAGCCTATGTGTCACCTCACAAAATGTGTCTAAACAATTTGCCTGCATTATTGGATACAAAGACGGGATTTCTCAACCTTAAAAAAAGCGATGGAGGGAGCACGGCGTAAATAGTTTGTTGATGGGTTTCTACATCGTTGTCCATACAAACCCACAGCTCCCTTATATTTGAGCCCCTTCATTATTAAGAAGGGAAAACATACAGTATTTATCAGTTATGCTAATCTGTACAGTGCACATTTGTCACAATGAGAGTTGAAATGCATGGCTTTGTTGGGAAAAGCCATGTATATGAAAGGGACTGTTGTTTTCTACCCTATGCTGGATGCTATGTTGGCTGTTTATTTGTAATATGTGGGTTTTTGCCAGCTATTAAATGTCACAGCTTGTCACCCCTTGAGACACGCTACACAGCTAACAAGAGAGAAAATGCTCCAAAGAAGGCTAGTAATTGAAAACATATTTAAACACGAGCTTAATTCCAAAACACTATACACTGACTATACCAAACATTAGGAACACGTTCCAAATATTGAGTGTATATCCATTTTAAGAAATGTTAGTAAATTAGCTTTTGTTTAAAGAAATTATGAAAGAGATTGGTGTGTTTTTTCCACTATCTAATCATGGCATGGGGTAGGCCAATGCCTGGCATGTATTTGTTGTAAAATCTATCACCTGACTGTTTGTAATAATCATGTTTTACACACATGTTTTACACACTCAAATGGAACAAATAACTACCTTTTTTAAAATAAACTGTACAAATGATTTCGTTTTAATATAATTCAATACAGTAATATGATATCTGTATGCAATACATTTACATTTGACATCTTAGTCATTTAGAAGATGCTCTTATCAAAAGCAACTTACAGTAAGTACATTCATCTTAAGATGGCTAGGTGAGACAACCACATCAGTCAAATATTAAACAATGGATAAATAGCATTTTGCACACATATATTACATATGAGAACAGGAATATTTTTGCACGCACATGAAGGTACCCATAAGCAATCATTTCTGAAAAAACATACTGACAAACTGGTGGATATAGCATTTTGAAAATTACATCTTCATTTGAGGAACAGTGAGGGTGGAAAACATTCCTACAGGGACAAGAGTGAGAAGAGATGATGTAGTTATAGGCTACACATGTTTACTATAACAACCCATACAAATCCCATATTAAAGCTGGAATACTTAGTTACTACATCCATTTTTGGACTTGTAAGTTAATGGTATACCCATTTTACTCTTGAAGAATATAACTTAGAAATGCCTATGAGCTTAGTCTAACGATCAGAACCCAAAATACAAGCTTGTTTAACTCCAATGTTTGTAAACAATGTAAATGTAAACAAACACTGGTTAAAACTATAATTTTGGGTTCTGATCGTTAGACTAAGCTCATAGGCATTTCTAAGTTATATTCTTCAAGAGTAAAATGGGTATACCATTGGTGGTCAGGCCTTGCATCTCCAGGCCCATCCCTCAGCTTCTTACCAAAACAGAGGTGGGATGGCCGCTTTATAAATGTTTCAATTAAGGATTCTAGCTTTAAAGGAAGTCATGGGTAAAATAGCCAAGTAAACATTTAGCAAAAAAATATCTAAGGATAAAGTTAAGAGCCTTTTCAACATGTGTGTAAAGACACACGTATGGCCAGTGAGGAACATGAGAAATTAAAGTCTTGTACATTTCTGTGTGTGCCTATAAACTCTACACCTTGCCAACATTAGAGGTCATTATACCCATAGGGCTAAAACATTGTTTGCCTGTGCAAATTGTTATTTATCTAATTTGTCTACATTGGCAAAGTGTTTTTGTTGTTTGCATAGGCTTTTGAATAGTCCTATAAATCACAACTATTTGTTTCTGCTTTAGAACGGAATGGATGGTACAGGCCAACCATTCATTGACGTAATTATCATTGTGTGTCAGTCAAAGAAGTGACACACAACATGCCTTCCAATTCATAAATGTGTATATTCAAATTATCCATTCTAAGTTTTAATTGCATATATTCATTGAGTCCTTTGTGGCCAGAGCAGTTTGGATCCAGAAGTTGCCAGCCAATAAATATCCAAACCCTTAAATTGAATTGGAACCTGATCGTGTCGCCCACAAAATGGGCAAGTAAACTTTAAACAGATAATCTCTTTGGTTTTATTACAGTTTTATAAATTTTACTACTGTTTTTGTTTCTCCACACCTTTAGCGTTCTTAATCTGTTCTTTATTTAGATTTGAAGACACAGACGGGGTACGCTTATAGCATGCTGGCTGAGCCATTAAGCGTGAGGACTGGATATTCAATGAATAGTCTCTCCATGCTCACTCTAGCCCCAGAGCTCAGCCAGCCACAAATGGTAATTTGGCTCTACAGACTAGACAGACATTGCTGGTAATTTCAAAGTTAATGTTGCATTTCATGGCCTCAGTCCCTCTATTCCTTCAATTCAGGGGACTTTGCGCTCATCATTCCAATATGCCTGTGTGGCTCAGCAGAGGGCTGTAGCAACATGGACAGCATCCACCATTCTCCCCCTCCTTATTCAGCAACCACGAACAGAGCTGATGACTCAATGGTGGCAGCTGCAGCCCATTGCTAATCACATACAGTACCTGGAGGGTGATAAGGCTCATGAAAGAGAGCAGGGGAAGCACACAACACAATACAGCACAGAAAAAGAAAGAGGACCATAGTGTGGAGCGCTACTGACAGTCCTATGGCTACAGCTTGTTGTGCTCGAGTCCATGATTGATCACTTCATATGCACGCAAGTATATACGCAGATGCACACACACCTCTACTTGATTCATTACATTTCTTTTGCACTTTACTGTCTTTCAATTTTTCTGTGTTCCACATCTACCCTCCTAGCAGAGTCTGCAACAGCAAGTTGAAGGCTTTTTCCCCACTTCTCTGTCCTCCCCTGATCGAGAGTGACATTTAAAAAATATTTTTACAGCTGTAGCTTTACCACTAACTGGGGAAGTACACAGTACAAGTGCTTACCCGCTGCACACAGAGGGTTTAATTTCAGTTTGTTATGTTTGTCTACTATCTTTTTAGGCACTGGGCTACACCACCATGCAGTTGTCTACACCTTAAACAATATGACAGTTTACCGCTGTGTTCTCTTAAAGGCGGGATAAATATGATTTTGTTAGTTCTCTCCAGTTAAGCATAAAATTGCACCTTTTTTTTTTTTTTTTTTTTTTTTTTTTACTGTTTTGTAAAGAACTGTGCAGTGCAATGACTGGATAGCTAAGGGACATGCACTAAAAGTAAATGGGCATACAATGAAGTATACTTAAATCAATGCAAATGTCAGCATTTTACAGTGCCAAGTTTACTGTGACCGGACGCTTGACACATAATATTGAAAAATGCATTGATTATACAATTCAATGGATGCCGGAGAATTTAACATGGTCTCTGACTGCTCAGTTTGCCCACCGCATTGGCTAGTCAGTGCTCAGTGGCCCATATACAGGAGTAAACCCACTACCAGGTGAAGGTTTGTATAATTCCTAGTATGGATACAGTCTGAAAAGGGTTACAGCGTGAGGCTTAATTTGTATGCATATTTTCTATCAGCGTTCCTGTCCTCTGAAGGAAAATTTCGATTAATATCACCATGGCTCTTTTTCAACACATGACAGTCAAGGACACTTTCCCCCCTATATATACTGCACACATGGGAGCGTTGGCCCAAAATAAATAAGTTACAGTATCAATGTATGCCTCAGATAAGAGATCAAATTAAATGAACCCTTCGAAGTAATCCCTCAGTGCCTGGAAAAATAAGCCTTAAAAAAAGTTACACACAGAGGGTTTCATTTTGTGGGACAGTTTTTAGACTGTAACCTACAAAACCACAACCACAAGTGGGTAGTGGATTTGTGTTGATTAGCCTTCACTATCCTTTACTGGTGTATAGGAGTATTGAAAAGACACTTAGCATACAGTACATTCAGACCCCTTCCACTTTTCCACATTTTGTTATAGTCTTATTCGAAAATGGATAAAATAAAACATCTTCACACAATACCCCATAATGAAACAGCGTAAACAGGTTTTTAGACACTTGCAAAAGTATTAAAAAATCACCTTATTTACGTAAGCATGCAGACCCTTTATTATAAGACTTAAAATTCAGCTCAGGTGCATCCTGTTTCCATTGATCATCATTGATGTTTCTACAACTTGATTGGAGTCCACATGTGGTACATTCAATTGATTGGACATGATTTGGAAAGGCACACACCTGTATATCTATGTAAGGTCCCACAGTTGACAGCATGTCAGAGCACAAACCAAGCCATAAAGTCGAAGGAGGTCTGAGACAGGATTGTGTCAAGGCACAGATTTGGGGAAATTTATGCAGCATTAAAGGTCTCCAAGAACACTGCAGCCTCCATCATTCTTAAATGGAAGAAGATTGGAACCACCAAGACTCTTACTAGAGCTGGCCGCCTGGCCAAACTGAGCAATCGGGGGATAATAGCCTTGCTCAGGGACGTGACCAAGAACCCGATGGTCACTCTGACAGAGTTCCTCTGTGGAGATGGGTGAACCTTCCAGAAGAACATCCATCTCTGTAGCACTCCACAAGTCAGGTCTTTTATGGTAGAGTGGCGAGACGGAAGCCACTTCTCAGTAAAAGGCACATGACAGCCCACTTGGAGTTTGCGAAATGGCACCTAAAGACTCTCAGACCATGAGAAACAAGATGATCTGTTCTGATGAAACCAAGATTGAACTCATTGGCCTGAATGCCAAGCATCACGTCTGGAGGAATCCTGGCACCATCCCTACGGTGAAGCATGGTTGTGGTAGCATCATGCTGTGGGGATGTTTTTCAGCGGCAGGGACTGGGAGACCAGTCAGGATCGAGGGAAAGATGAACGGAGCAAAGTACAGATCTTTAATTAAAACCTGCTCAGGACCTCAGACTAGGGCGAAGGTTTAAGATCTCTGATCTCTTTGCTCCATCTTTCCCTCAATCCTGACTAGTCTCCCAGTCCCTGATCACTCTCCACAGCCGATGTAAGACCTTTAAACAGATAAACATATACAAGGCCGTAGGGCCAGACAGATTACAAGGACGTGTACTCCAAGCATGCACAGACCAACTGGCAAGTGTTTTCACTTACATTTGCAACCTCTCCCAGTCTGAGTCTGTAATACCAACATGGTGCAAGTAGACCACCATAGTCCCTGTGCCCAAGAACACAAACTTAATCTGCCTAAATGACTACCGACCCGTAGCACTCTCATCTGTAGCCATGAAGTGCTTTGAAAGGCTGGTCATTGCTCATATAAACACCATTATCCCAGAAACCCTAGACCCACTCCAATATGCATGGGCAAATTTCTGCAGCATTGAAGGTCCCCAAGGAAACAGTGGCCTCCATAATTCTTAAATGGAATAAGTTTTGAACCACCAAGACAATTCCTACAGTATGACAAAACCTATTCCCCTTTAGCAGGCTGAAAATATTTGGCATGGGTCCTCAGATCCTCAATGTTCTACAGCTTCACCATCGAGAGCATGCTGACGTGTTGCATCACTGCCTGGTATGGCAACTGCTCGTCCTCCGACCACAAGGCACTACAGAGGGTAGTGCGTACGGCCCAGTACATCACTGTGGCCAAGCTTCCTGCCATCCAGGACCTCTATACCAGGCGGTGTGAGAGGAAGGACCTAAAAATGGTCACACTCCAGCCACCCTAAACACAGATTCTCTCTGCTGCCACATGGAAAGTGGTACCGGAGCACAAAGTCTAGGTCCAAGAGGCTTCTAAACCCCCAAGCCATAAGACTCCTGAACATCTGATCAAATGGCTACCCAGACTATTTGCATTTCCCCCTTATTTTATGCTGCTGCTGCTACTCTGTTATTATCTATGCATACTCACTTTAATTACTCTACCTACAGGTACATATTACCTTGACTAACTGGTGCCCCCACACATTGACTCTGCACCGGTACCCCCTGTATATAACCTTGCAATTGATATTTTACTACTGCCCTTTAATTGTTACTTTTATTTTTATTTATTTTTATTAACTGCCTTGTTGGTTAAGGGCTTGTAAGTAAGCATTTTACTGTTGTATTTGGCTTTTGTGACAAATAAAATTTGATTTTAGGTTTAACTTCCAGCAGGACAACAACCCTAAGCACACAGCCAAGACAACACATGAGTGGCTTCGGGACAAGTCTCTGAATGTCCTTGAGTGGCCCAGCCAGAGCCCAAACTTGAACCCGATCTAACATATCTGAAAAGACCTGAAAGTAGCTGTGCAGTGACGCTCACCATCCAACCTGACAGAGCTTGCGGATCTGCAGAGAAGAATGGGAGAAACTCCCCAAATACAGGTGTGCCAAGCTTGTAGCGCCATACACTACACAAGAAGAATCAAGGCTGTAATCACTGCCAAAGGTCCTTTAACAAAGTACTGACTAAAGGTCTGAATACTTATGTAAATGTGATATTTCAGAATTCTGTAAAAATGTGCTAAAATTTCTAAACTTGTTTTTACGTTGTCATTATGGGTTATTGTGTGTAGATTGGTGAGGGGGGGGGAAACTATTTAATCCATTTTAGAATAAGGCTGTAACGTAACAAAATGAGAAGTCAATGGGTCTGAATAATTTATGAATGCACAGTATATAGTGCTGTAGTTAACTTTTGTACAGTATCTGCTTATTTATATGTGGCAAACAGTGGTGTTGAAAACCTTATATTCCATTTGCGACCTGTTTCAGGAAACTAGGCATATGTCGCGGGTCACTACTTAACAGGAGAGCCGTTTGAACGTGTAACATTTTTTTTCAAAATGCGTTCTTTGGCAGAAATGCGTTCTTGAACTTTCATGTGCAAACTTGTATACCATCTGTAAATACAATTGTTAAATTACGAGCCTAGTTGACAAAAAAAATGATTGGTTGAAATAATGACTGGGCTGGACATACCGAGAGATGAGTTGAGATTGGTCTGCCATATAGCACGCTTCTGTCTATTTGAGTTGGTCAGTATTTCAAGGTAATCCTGTCTTTTTTAAATCTTTTTTTATGTATCGTGCATTAAAACTACGTAAGTTTTGCCCTCCTTACTAGAGGACTGAGTTTTGAAATCAGTGGAATTTGAGTAGATCGAAAGTGATTGAGAACCCCTGTCTCCGGATTACATCTTCAAAATAAGAATATAACCATGGCATCCGACAGGAAACGCGTCCAACCATGAATAATGTATATGGTTAAGATGGGGTAAGATTATGTATTCACCTTATTTGTTGGATATGTAACAATTATCTACTTTTTTTTACCCCTTTTTCTCCCCAATTTCGTGGTATCCAATTGTTTAGTAGCTACTATCTTGTCTCATCCCCACAACTTCCGTACAGGCTCGGGAGAGATGAAGGTTGAAAGTCATGCGTCTTCCGATACACAACCCAACCAAGCCGCACTGCTTCTTAACACAGCGCCATCCAACCCGGAAGCCAGCTCCACCAATGTGTCGGAGGAAATACCGTGCACCTGGCAACCTTGGTTAGCGCGCACTGCGCCCAGCCAGCCACAGGAGTCGCTGGTGCGCGATGAGACAAGGATTTCCCTACCGGCCAAACACTCCCTAACCCGGACGACGCTAGGCCAATTGTGCGTCGCCCCACGGACCTCCCGGTCCCGGCCGGTTACGACAGAGGTATTTCTGTCCTGCTAATGCTGAGTTTTATTGTTCACTCTAGCTTCCTGCAGCTAGTCTGGGTGCCGAGGACATGGTTTTACTAGAGATGGCTTGAGATGATGTCTTAGTGATAAAAACCAACAGCCACATTCTATGATTAGTGGTGCATGTGAGACATACATTCGGGCAAAAAAGTATTTAGTCAGCCACCAATTGTGCAAGTTCTCCCACTTAAAAAGATGAGAGGCCTGTAATTTTCGTCATAGGTACACTTCAGCTATGACAGACAAAATGAGGGAAAAAAATCCAGAATCACATTGTAGGATTTTTAATGAATTTATTTGCAAATTATGGTGGAAAATAAGCATTTGGTCAAAGAAAAGTTTATCAATACTTTGTTATATACCCTTTGTTGGCAATGACAGAGGTCAAACGTTTTCTGTAAGTCTTCACAAGGTTTTCACACACTGTTGCTGGTATTTTGTCCCATTCCTCCATGCAGAGCTCCTCTAGAGCAGTGATGTTTTGGGGCTGTTGCTGAGCAACACGGACTTTCAACTCCCTCCAAAGATTTTCTATGGGGTTGAGATCTGGAGACTGGCTAGGCCACTCCAGGACCTTGAAATGCTTTTTACGAAGCCACTCCTTCGTTGCCCGGGCAGTGTGTTTGGGATCATTGTTATGCTGAAAGACCCTGCCACGTTTCATCTTCAATGCCCTTGCTGATGGAAGGAGGTTTTCACTCAAAATCTCCCGATACATGGCCCCGTTCATTCTTTCCTTTACACGGATCAGTCGTCCTGGTTCCTTTGCAGAAAAACTGCCCCAAAGCATGATGTTTCCACCCCCATGCTTCACAGTAGGTATGGTGTTCTTTGGATGCAACTCAGCATTCTTTGTCCTCCAAACACGACGAGTTGAGTTTTTACCAAAAAGTTATATTTTGGTTTCATCTGACCATATGACATTCTCCCAATCTTCTTCTGGATCATCCACAGGCTCTCTAGCAAACTTCAGACGGGCCTGGACATGTACAGGCTTAAGCAGGGGTACACGTCTGGCACTGCAGGATTTGAGTCCCTGGCGGCGTAGTGTGTTACTGATGGTAGGCTTTGTTACTTTGGTCCCAGCTCTCTGCAGGTCATTCACTAGGTCCCCCCCGTGTGGTTCTGAGATTTTTGCTCACCGTTCTTGTGATCAGTTTGACCCCACGCGATGATATCTTGCGTGGAGCACCAGATCGAGGGAGATTATCAGTGGTCTTGTATGTCTTCCATTTCCTAATAATTGCTCCCAGAGTTGATTTCTTAGGTAACCAAGCTGCTTACCTATTGCAGATTCAGTCTTCCCAGCCTGGTGTAGGTCTACAATTTTGTTATTGGTGTCCTTTGACAGCTCTTTGGTCTAGGCCATAGTGGAGTTTGGAGTGTGACTGTTTGAGGTTGTGGACAGGTGTCTTTTATACTGATAACAAGTTCAAAAAGGTGCCATTAATACAGGTTACGAGTGGAGGACAGAGGAGCTCTTAAAGAAGTTGTTACAGGTCTGTGAGAGCCAGAAATCTTGCTTGTTTGAAGGTGACCAAATAGTTATTTTCCACCATAATTTGCAAATAAATGCATTAAAAATCCTACAATGTGATTTTCAGGAATTTGTTTTTCTCATTTTGTCTGTCATAGTTGAAGTGTACCTAATGATGAAAATTACAGGCCTCATCTTTTTAAATGGGAGAACTTGCACAATTGGTGGCTGACTAAATACTTTTTTGCCCCACTGTGTTTCTGGTCTGATTGAGCCTGCATTCCATAGACAAGATATGGTGAATGTTTAGTCGGGATAGAGATGGCCTGGAGGAGCAGAACAAAGGCTTCAGTATTCCTAATTAACCTGGCATCTTGTAAACTAAGACAGTGTGATTAAAAATGACAACAGTGGCAGATAACCAGAAGATGAATCCAGAGTGGCTTATGGTGCCCCCCAATCTATATGGGAGGGTTGGAACCAAGCATTCTGGGTATTAGCTATATAAACTGTGCATTGTCTGTAAAGGGAAGGCTCTCAGTCTAAGTCAGTCAATACTGTTGGGCTGACGGTTTCATTATTGCAATAGTTAATCAATTAATCAAAGTTAAAGGTTGATTGTTTGAAGAAATGACCAAGTCTCTCTCAGTACTGAATATCCACGACAATAGACTAGCTAGCTACATTTGCAGATAATTTTTTCCAGCTTTTTTCCATCTACGTAACATTGCAAAAATCAGAAACTTTCTGTCCAAAAATGATGCAGAAAAATTAATCCATGCTTTTGTCACTTCTAGGTTAGACTACTGCAATTCTCTATTTTCTGGCTACCCGGATAAAGCACTAAATAAACTTCAGTTAGTGCTAAATACGGCTGCTAGAATCCTGACTAGAACCAAAAAATTTGATCATATTACTCCAGTGCTAGCCTCTCTACACTGGCTTCCTGTCAAAGCAAGGGCTGATTTCAAGGTTTTACTGCTAACCTACAAAGCATTACATGGGCTTGCTCCTACCTATCTCTCTGATTTGGTCCTGCCGTACATACCTACACGTACGCTACGGTCACAAGACGCAGGCCTCCTAATTGTCCCTAGAATTTCTAAGCAAACAGCTGGAGGCAGGGCTTTCTCCTATAGAGCTCCATTTTTATGGAACGGTCTGCCTACCCATGTCAGAGACGCAAACTCGGTCTCAACCTTTAAGTCTTTACTGAAGACTCATCTCTTCAGTGGGTCATATGATTGAGTGTAGTCTGGCCCAGGAGTGGGAAGGTGAACGGAAAGGCTCTGGAGCAACGAACCGCCCTTGCTGTCTCTGCCTGGCCGGTTCCCCTCTTTCCACTGGGATTCTCTGCCTCTAACCCTATTACAGGGGCTGAGTCACTGGCTTGCTGGGGCTCTCTCATGCCGTCCCTGGAGGGGGTGCGTCACCTGAGTGGGTTGATTCACTGTTGTGGTCATCCTGTCTGGGTTGGCGCCCCCCTTGGGTTGTGCCGTGGCGGAGATCTTTGTGGGCTATACTCAGCCTTGTCTCAGGATGGTAAGTTGGTGGTTGAAGATATCCCTCTAGTGGTGTGGGGGCTGTGCTTTGGCAAAGTGGGTGGGGTTATATCCTTCCTGTTTGGCCCTGTCCGGGGTGTCCTCGGATGGGGCCACAGTGTCTCCTGACCCCTCCTGTCTCAGCCTCCAGTATTTATGCTGCAGTAGTTTGTGTCGGGGGCTGGGGTCAGTTTGTTATATCTGGAGTACTTCTCCTGTCCTATTCGGTGTCCTGTGTGAATCTAAGTGTGCGTTCTCTAATTCTCTCCTTCTCTTTCTTTCTCTCTCTCGGAGGACCTGAGCCCTAGGACCATGTCCCAGGACTACCTGACATGATGACTCCTTGCTGTCCCCAGTCCACCTGGCCATGCTGCTGTTCCAGTTTCAACTGACCTGAGCCCTAGGACCATGCCCCAGGACTACCTGACATGATGACTCCTTGCTGTCCCCAGTCCACCTGGCCATGCTGCTGCTCCAGTTTCAACTTCCACCTGACCGTGCTGCTGCTCCAGTTTCAACTGTTCTGCCTTATTATTATTCGACCATGCTGGTCATTTATGAACATTTGAACATCTTGGCCATGTTCTGTTATAATCTCCACCCGGCACAGCCAGAAGAGGACTGGCCACCCCACATAGCCTGGTTCCTCTCTAGGTTTCTTCCTAGGTTTTGGCCTTTCTAGGGAGTTTTTCCTAGCCACCGTGCTTCTACACCTGCATTGCTTGCTGATTGGGGTTTTAGGCTGGGTTTCTGTACAGCACTTTGAGATATCAGCTGATGTACGAAGGGCTATATAAATAAATTTGATTTGATTTAGATAATACACGTTTCTAATTTTGACAAAGAGCCATTTGGTTGGCTAGCTATAGCCAATTAGCTAGCTGACATTGAACCTGGTTGGTTAGCCACCTGCAGATTCATGCAGGGTAGTAATGTCATCAGTTGTGGTTATGGTTAATTGTTTACCTAGCTAGCTAACCTTAGCTGGCTGGCTCGCTAGCTAACGTTGCATATATGACCTTTTATTATTTGTATCTCAGAGACATTTGCTTAGCTAGCTATTGTCTAATGTTAGATGGCTAACATTGAACCTGGTTGGTTAGCTACCTGCAGATTCATGCAGGGTATTAACATCATGAGTTGTGATTATGGTTCATTGTTTACCAAGCTAGCTACATGTCTTTAAAAAATACTCCACTATGCAAGTAACCATTTCAGGTTCGTAAATTCAGCCTGGCCATCTACTCCGATTTCGGAGCACTCTCGTCTGTGTGCCAGAAAGAGCAGATGAACTGATGAATTTACTAACGCTCATCACCTGTTGAATACGGCCAGTCAGTAAATGTCGGGGAAAAAAAGCGTAATTAAATTGTTGCCAGCAGCACAGTTACGCTCTGAATTTACTAATGGACAATCTGACAACACAGTTGGTCAGCAACGCTATGGATAACATAACAGCCTAACCAGCTTTGCTAGGGTGAGTAATGTTCTGTGAGCTGTTCTCTCTCACTTAGATGTCTGGAAGTAGCTAGCAAGTTAGCTTGGGTGCTTGACTGCTGTTAGTACATTCGGATCAACCCTTAAATAGATGGGTGGGGCTGAAGCTTAAGAGGGTGTGAACGGTGCTGAATGGGTGTAGACAAAGAGGGCTCCAATAGTAGTACCAAAACATTCAAAGGCTATTTTCTCAAAAGTGAGTTTACAAGTTTATCAACTTTCAAAGAAAAATTACTTTCCCATTGTTCCTCAAATACAGTGTATGATATACCATTTTGTAGCTCTGAGTCTCTACTTTTATCCAACGTAAAATGTTGCCATATAAGACCGATTTTGAGCCGGTCGGTCACATTTTATGATTAATCTTGTCAGTCTTTAGTGCTGATCATTATTTCAAAAGGCAAACACAGCTTATATGGCATTTTGTCTGGGGGACTGTGGCATTGTAACGGTTTGCTAAATTCAAAGAACAGATGGCACATGAATACAGGCTGAGATGAGACGGTGGGAACTCAATCAAGTCCTAATGCCATACAGATCTGGGACATCCCAACTAGCACAGTGGATCTGGGCCGATTTTGGCTGAGGGTCGGAAGTATTACTTATGGCTAGGATGCGGGTTTGAGCTCGGGCCGATTGGGGCTACACTCTGGCAGAGGATTTTGTGTGCTGCTTTATATAATTAACATTACATTTATTTATTTTTCCATATTTTCTCATTGTTTCTGTGATCAAAAAATACAATTAACATGTAAATCAAATTCTTTAAGATTCCTTATTTAAGTAGTGCAAACTGCGTTACTACAGATGCTGGTTTGAGACCGGCGCCGGTCGTCACTGGGAGACCCATGAGGCAATGCACAATTGGCCCAGTGTCATCTGAGTTAGGTGAGGGTTTGGATATCCTTGTCCCATTGCGCTGTAGCGACTCCTGTGGCGGGCCAGGCGCATGTATGGTCACCAGGTGTATGGAGATTCCTCCGACAATGTGTATTTTTTTTCCGGCTTTAATATTGCAGACAGATTGTAGCTTCCATCAATGTAATTGTCTGCATCATTTGAAATCCCCCATATTTTTTTGCTAAATATATATCTATATACATAAACGTGTGTGTGTGTGTATACTGTACACACACAACCGTTCAAAAGTTTGGGGTCACATAGGAATGTCCTTGTTTTGAAAGAGAACCACTTTTTTTTGTCCCTTAAAAAAACATAGATCAGAAATATACAGGTTACACATTGTTAATGTTGTAAATTACTATCGAAGCTGGAAACTGCTTTTTAAAATTTGTATTTTTATGGAATATCTACAGAGGCCCATTATCAGCAACCATCACTCCTGTGTTCCAATGGCACGTTGTGTTTGCTAATCCACGTTTATAATTTTAAAAGCCTAATTGATCATTAGAAAACCCTTTTGCAATTATGTTAGCACAGCTGAAACTCAGCCTAGAAGGCCAGCATCCTGGAGTCCCCTCTTCACTGTTGACGATGAGACTGGTGTTTTGCGGGTACTATTTAATGAAGCTGCCAGTTGAGGACTTTTGAGGCATCTGTTTCTAAATGATAAACTTGGATTAGCTAACACAAAGTGCCATTGGAACACAGGAGTGATGGTTGCTGATAATGGGCCTCTGTACTCCTATGTAGATATTCCATTAAAAGAAAATTAACAATGTCTACTGTTTCTGATCAATTTGATGTTATTTTAATTGTCACGAACTGGCTCGATGTCCGTAACAAAAAGGGAGACCATGTGGAGATGAGGAATAACTAACATATTTATTAACTGGAGTAACCTAAATACAATTAACAATGCTGTGTGTAGTCAGTAATCAGTAGTGTGAGTGGTTGCGTGCATAGATGTGATGAGGGATGTTGAAAGGTGCCAAACCAACAAACGGCCACAAAAATGTCACAACCAAAATCCGACAGTGTCTGCATGGAGAGTTTCCTCAATGAATGTGGAAAACGTGTATTTATCCCGGGACACACCAAGGCCAGGTGCGTCCCATTTCGCTGACAACCCTCCCAGCTCCGCCCACCGACATCCTATTAAGGAAAACAAGAGCAAAGAGAATTCGGCAGACAGAGTAGGAGGGTTGTCACATTTAATGGACAACAAAATGTGCTTTTCTTTCAA
Organism: Oncorhynchus tshawytscha; assembly: GCF_018296145.1. NCBI lineage: Eukaryota > Metazoa > Chordata > Actinopteri > Salmoniformes > Salmonidae > Oncorhynchus > Oncorhynchus tshawytscha. Next base: position 76,622,804 of record NC_056429.1, on the reverse strand, counting down.
AAACAAGGACATTTCTAAGTGACCCCAAATGTTTGAATGGTTGTGTACGTTCACTTTTTTTTTTAGAATATTCTTTTATTATTCCCCGCAAACCCTACCATCCCCTACCCAAATTAGAGTAAACTAGTAAACAATAACACTTAGGCTTCTACCTTCAGCCTATACATACTATACACATTTTACAGACACAATCCAATTTAAAATAGTTAGATTTTGTTTGTTTTTAGTCCTGGACCTCTATTTCTGATGTCCATCCAGTTTGATTTCTATTTGCAACTGTGCTATTTCGCAAAAATTCTTAACCTAAATACATTTTACAGACCCCGTATGTTTTACATTTAAAAAAAAATCTTGTTATTAGTCCCACCCTTCAGCTCCATTCATCCCCTACCATCCATTTTGAATTTCTATTTGCCATATATTTTTTAAACTCTGTGCTGCTTCACAAAAGTACTAATCCTTTCTATTCTCATAGCTTCTACAGATTGTAAATTAAAGAAATTATTTGCTAAAATAATTATATTATTGATCGATTGACTGGCTTTTCTAATCACCAAGTATTGCTATCTGCAGAGTTAGTTCTAGGTAAATGTTGGAATTCTAAAGCCATTCCTGGACCTGTGACCAAAAACGAGATACATATGGACAGTACCAAAATAAATGATCTGCAGAGCTGGGAAGATTTTATCCCCCATTTTATATATAACATTTTATTGGTTGCAAGAATTTTGTCAAAATTAAATTGAAAAATTTGAAGTGTTGAATCCGGTGTTGTTTTACGTGTCAATTCATAAATCATGTGCAATGGAATCGGTACATCTCAAATCTCTTTAACTATTTTGCAATTTATATGGCACAGCTGTCATTTCTTGGGGTCCTTAAATGAAACTGGTATATATTTTGATCACCATTTTCTTTAACAATTTTTGGTCTTTAATGCAGACAAGTTCCTTTCTTTTTCCCCCTTCCACTTGCCCCTTCCATTTTTGTGGTAATGCTGCAATTAGTTGGTTGTAATTTTGGGTAGAGCAGACATTCCCATATGTCTGTGTTAGCTGCATGTGTGACACAACTCCATCAGTCCTATTTATGATATAATTGACAAAGATTATACCTTTTTTTGTTTTTACATTTATCAAAAACATTTTTTTAACCAATTAGTATTTTTGAGTTTAACCACAATATTTGTTTATTATTTGGTCTGTATTTTCAGGTGGATTAAACTGAAATTGTAACTAACTTTCTAAGGCTTGTTTAAAAAATAACTATTTTGGAGATTTTGTTTTCAAACAACAAAGTGAGCAGTTGTAATATGAAATAAAGGGGAAAAGGCCATTATGGAACATGTTGAGACATTTTCTTTCTAAAGAACCATTGTTTTATTTTTTTCTTTCACCTTTATTTAACCAGGTAAGCTAGTTGAGAACAAGTTCTCATTTACAACTGCGACCTGGCCATTTCGGATTTAACTAACTTTTGTACGACTGTCTTTAGTGAGAGGTCTAATGCTTTAAAGTTTAATAATTTCTGCCCTACAAATTCATTCATATTTGTTATATAAATAGGCCATTTTTCATTTGGTCTGGCTTACTGAAACTGCCTATTTCTCAGCCCCGGAAACTAGAATATGCATATAACTGTCAATTAGGATAGAAAACACTCTAAAGTTTCCAAAACTGTAAAAATATTGTCAGAGTATAACATAACTGATATTGCAGGCGAAAGCCTGAGGAAAATCCAATCAGGAAGTGCCTCTTATTTTGAAACCTCTTCCTATGCATGCCTATCCTCCATTTAAAGGGATATCAACCAGATTCCGTTTTCTATGGCTTCCTTAAGGTGTCAACAGTCTTTAGACATAGTTTCAGGCTTTTATTTTGAAAAATGAGCGTGAAGGATCACATTGTGTAAGTAGATAGGTGGGGACTCTCAGAGTGAGTTTTTGCGCAACTGAGTAAAGCGGCCATTGTTTCTCCTGCTGTTATTGAAAAAGCTACACACTCGGTTGATATATTATTGAATATATATTTTAAAAACAACTTGAGGATTGATTATAAAAAACTTTGACATGTTTCTGTGGACATTATGGATATTATTTGGAATATACGTCTGCGTTGTTGTGACCTCTTTCCTGTGGATTTCTGAACATAACGCGACAAACAAAGGGAGGTATTTTGGGTATAAAAATCTTTATGGAACAAAAGGAACATTTGCTGTGTGTTACGGTTTTCCTCCGTCGAAAGAGAGTCGGACCAAAATGCAGCGTGGTTAATACGATACATGTTTAATGACGAATAAACACGACAATACAAAAACAACAAACGGAACGTGAAAACCTGTACAGCCTATCTGGTGACAACTAACACAAAGACAGGAACAATCACCCACGAAACACTCAAAGAATATGGCTGCCTAAATATGGTTCCCAATCAGAGAGAACGAGAATCACCTGCCTCTGATTGAGAACCGCCTCAGGCAACCATAGACTTTGCTAGAACACCCCACTAAGCCACAATCCCAAAACCTACGAAAAACCCCCATACATAAACACAACACAAAATAAACCCATGTCACACCCTGGCCTGACCAAATAAATATAGAAAACACAAAATACTAAGACCAGGGCATGACAGAAACCCCCCCCTCCCCCAAGGTGCGGACTCCCGGCCGCAAACCCATAGGGGAGGGTCCGGGTGGGCGTCTGTCCACGGTGGCGGCTCCGGCTCGGGACGTGGACCCCACTCCAACCAAGTCTTAGTCCCCCTGTAACGCGTCCTTTGATTGGCGACCCTCGCCGCCGACCTTGGCCTAATAACCCTCACCAAGGACCCCACTGGACTGAGGGGCAGCTCGGGACTGAGGTAGAAGCTCGGGACTGAGGTAGAAGCTCGGGACTGAGGGGTAGCTCGGGACTGAGGGGTAGCTCGGGACTGAGGGGAAGCTCGGGACTGAGGGGAAGCTCGGGACTGAGGGGAAGCTCGGGACTGAGGGGAAGCTCGGGACTGAGGGGAAGCTCAGCACTGAGGGGAAGCTCAGCACTGAGAGGATGCCTAGTACCGAGAGGAAGCCCAGTACTGAGAGGAAGCCCAGTACTGAGAGGAAACTCAGGCAGGTAGTAGGCTCTGGCAGATCCTGGCTAGCTGGTGGTTCTGGCAGATCCTGGCTGACTGGCGGATCCTGGCTAGCTGGTGGTTCTGGCAGATCCTGGCTGACTGGCGGATCCTGGCTAGCTGGTGGTTCTGGCAGATCCTGGCTGACTGGCGGATCTGAAAGATCCTGGCTGGCTGGCGGATCCTGGCTGACTGGCGGATCTGGAAGATCCTGGATGACTGGTGGATCCTGGCTGACTGGCGGATCCATGCAGACTGGCACCTCTGGCTGCTCCATACAGACTGGCATCTCTGGCTGCTCCATGCAGACTGGCAGCTCTGGCTGCTCCATGCAGACTGACAGCTCTGGCTGCTCCATGCAGACTGACAGCTCTGGCTGCTCCATGCAGACTGACAGCTCTGGTTGCTCCATGCAGACTGGCAGCTCTGGCTGCTCCATGCAGACTGGCAGCTCTGGCTGCTCCATGCAGACTGGCAGCTCTGGCTGCTCCATGCAGACTGGCAGCTCTGGCTGCTCCATGCAGACTGACAGCTCTGGCTGCTCCATGCAGACTGACAGCTCTGGCTGCTCCATGCAGACTGGCAGCTCTGGCTGCTCCATGCAGACTGGCAGCTCTGGCTGCTCCATGCAGACTGGCAGCTCTGGCTGCTCCATGCAGACTGGCAGCTCTGGCTGCTCCATGCAGACTGGCAGCTCTGGCTGCTCCATGCAGACTGGAAGCTCTGGCTGCTCCATGCAGACTAGAAGCTCTGGCTGCTCCATGCAGACTAGAAGCTCTGGCTGCTCCATGCAGACTGGAATCTCTGGCTGCTCCATGCAGACTGGCGGCTCTGGCTGCTCCATGCAGACTGGAAGCTCTGGCTGCTCCATGCAGACTGGAATCTCTGGCTGCTCCATGCAGACTGACAGCTCTGGCTGCTCCATGCAGACTGGCAGCTCTGGCTGCTCCATGCAGACTGGCAGCTCTGGCTGCTCCATGCAGACTGGCAGCTCTGGCTGCTCCATGCAGACTGGAAGCTCTGGCTGCTCCATGCAGACTGGAAGCTCTGGCTGCTCCATGCAGACTGGAAGCTCTGGCTGCTCCATGCAGATTAGCAGCTCTGGCTGCGCTGAACAGGCAGGAGACTCCGGCAGCGCTGGAGAGGAGGAAGGCTCTGGTAGCGCTAAACAGGCGGGAGACTCCGACAGCGCTGGAGAGGAGGAAGGCTCTGGTAGCGCTAAACAGGCGGGAGACTCCGGCAGCGCTGGAGAGGAGGAAGGCTCTGGTAGCGCTAAACAGTCGGGAGACTCCGACAGCGCTAAACAGGCGGGAGACTCCGACAGCGCTGGAGAGGAGAAAGGCTCTGGCAGCGCTGAACAGGTGAGGCGCACTGAAGGCCTGGTGCGTGGTGCTGGCACTGGTGGTACTGGGCCGAGGACACGCACAAGAAGCCTGGTGCGGGGAGCTGCCACCGGAGGACTGTGCTAGAACACCCCACTAAGCCACAATCCCAAAACCTACGAAAACCCCCCATACATAAACACAACACAAAATAAACCCATGTCACACCCTGGCCTGACCAAATAAATATAGAAAACACAAAATACTAAGACCAGGGCGTGACACTGTGTAACTGGGAGTCTCGTGAGTGAAAACATCTGAAGATCATCAAAGGTAAACCATTTTTTTGATTGCTTTTCTGATTTTCGTGACCTAGCTACTTAATGCTTAGTGTACATAATGTTATGCTATGCTATCGATAAATTTACACAAACGCTTGGATTGCTTTCGCTGTAAAGCATAATTTCCAAATCTGAGACTAAAGGTGGATTAACAAAAGGCTAAACTGTGTTTTGCAATATTGCACTTGTGATTTCATGAATATTAATATTTTTTAGTAATATTATTTGACTGTGGCGCTATGCTATTCAGAGGTTGCTGATGACAATTATCCCGGTACCGGGATGGGTAGCGTCAAGAAGTTTAAGCCACGGATATCTAATCCCTTAATATTATAGTTGGATCTAATTTTAACACCTAACATTGATGGCAATAATAAATAGATATGCTGATAGTGGACAACCTTGTTTCACTTTAAAACTGAGACGTTGCTATTATTTACTATTTCACACCTAGGGTTACTATACAGTCGAGGCCAAAGGTTTTGAGAATGGAACAAATATTCATTTCCACAAAGTTTGCTGCTTCAGTGTCTTTAGATATTTTTGTCAGAGGTTACTATGGAATACTGATGTATAACTACAAGCATTTCATGTGTCAAAGGCTTTTGACAATTAAATGAAGTTGATGCAAAGAGTTAATATCTGCAGTGTTGACCCGTCTTTTCAAGACCTCTGCAATCTGCCCTGGCATGCTGTCAATTAACTTCTGGGCCACATCTTGACTGATGGCAGCCCATTCTTGCATTATCAATGCTTGGAGTTTGTCAGAATTTGTGGGTTTGTTTGTCCACTCACCTCTTGAGGATTGACCACAAGATCTCAAAGGGATTAGGGTCTGGGAAGTTTCCTGACCATGGACCCAAAATATCGATGTTTTGTTCCCCGAGCCACTAGGTTATCACTTTTGCTTTATGGCAAGGTTTTCCATCATGCTAGAAAAGGCATTGTTCATCACCAACCTGTTCCTGGATGGTTGGGAGAAGTTGCTCTCGGAGGATGTGTTGGTACCATTCTTTATTCTTGGCTGTGTTCTTAGGCAAAATTGTGAGTGAGCCAACTCCCTTGGCTGAGAAGCAACAACACATGAATGGTCTCAGGATGCTTTACTGTTGGCATGACACAGGACTGATGGTAGCACTCACCTTGTCTTCTCCGGACAAGCTTTTTTCCAGATGCCCCAAACAATCGGAAAGGGGATTCATCAGAGAAAATGACTTAACCCCAGTCCTCAGCAGTCCAATCCCTGTACCTTTTGCAGAATATCAGTCTGTCCCTGATGTTTTTCCTGGAGAGAAGTGGCTTCTTTGCTGCCCTTCTTGACACCAGGCCATCCTCCAAAAGTCTTCGCCTCACTGTGCATGCAGATGCACTCACACCTGCCTGCTGCCATTCCTGAGCAAGCTCTGTACTGGAGACGGTCCTGGCACTTGCTGGAATTTCTTGGGCGCCCTGAAGCCTTCACAACAATTGAACCGCTATCCTTGAAGTTCTTGATGATCCAATAAATGGTTGATTTAGGTGCAATCTTACTGGCAGCAATATCCTTGCCTGTGAAGCCCTTTTTGTGCAAAGCAATGATGACGGCATGTGTTTCCTTGCAGGTAACCATGATTGACAGAGGAAGAACAATGATTCCAAGCACCACCCTCCTTTTGAAGCTTCCAGTCTGTTAATCAAACTCAATCAGCATGACAGTGATCTCCAGCCTTGTCCTCGTCAACACTCACACCTGTGTTAACGAGAGAATCACAGACATGTCAGCTGGTCCTTTTGTGGCAGTGCTGAAATGGAGTGGAAATGTGTTTTTGGGATTCAGTTCATTTGCATGGCAAAGAGGGACTTTGCAATTAATTGCAATTAATCTGATCACTCTTCGTAGTATATGCAAATTGCCATCATACAAACTGAGGCAGCAGACTTTGTGAAAATTAATATTTGTGTCATTCTCAACTTTTGGCCATGACTGTACATTACTTTAACCCATTTTATAAGAGATTCTCCTAAATTGAAATATTCTAGGCATTTATATATAAACTTCAGTCGTATTTTATCAAAAGCCTTCTCAAAATCAGCTATGAAATCCAGGTCTGGTTTCCCAGTATTCTATTGTTTCCCGTACTTGTCTTTATATTATCTCCAATGTATCGTCCATGTAAAAAACATTGTCTGATTAGGATGAATATTATTTGACAAAACCTTTTTTAATTCTATGTGCCAAGCATTTAGCTCATATTTTTGTATGACAACACTGAAGTGTAAGAGGCTTCCAATTTTTTAATGGACTGGATTTGTGTGTATATACCACTTGGATCCTGTTTCAGGAATAATGAAATCAGACCTTTTTGCTGAGTGTCCGATAGATTAGATTAACGTTTTATATAGGAGTGGTTAAAACATGCTAATAATGGTCTTCTGAGTATATAAAAAAAAGTCTGGTATACTTCCACTCGTATGCCATCCAACCCAGGAGTTTTCCCAGACTTAAGGCTTTAATTGCATCAAGAGGTTACTCCTCTGTAATTTGGCCTTCACATGAGTCTTTCTGTACAGATGTTAATTTTACATTATTAATAAGAAAAAAATCCATACAATTTGGTTAGGTTAGTGGTGATTGAGGAGACTGAAACAAAAACATATTCTTAAAGTACTTCCTCTTTGACAATATCGTTCGGTGAATCGTGACGAGTTTCAATACATTTTTTTGGTAGCATTTCTATGTTGCAGTTTAAAGAATTTGGTGCATTTTTCCCCAGTTTGATTTATTTTTTACATTATAGTACACTGGATCTTTCTTGAATAAGTTTTTCTGTGCCTCTGTTTTTATTGCTATCTAACTGTACTGTTAGTCCTTCAATTTCCTTTGTTAATATGGACTCTTGACCTAACTTGCTTTTGTTTAATAGATGAATACTGAATTGCATGGCCTCTAAAGGCACATTTAAGTGTCCCATACAATAAGGGGATCTGCTGTACCTATGTTATGTTGGAAAAAGTTGTCATCCAGTAGGCTTTAACTAAATCAGGTAATTTTGTATTCATTCATTTAAATTTGCATCGAGCCACTTCTGGGGGGATTCTGGTAAGATGCAGGCAAAGTCAGCTGAATTCTGGTAGATGGAAACGGCCCGATGTCATTCGGCTGATTCCTCATTGCTAGCTGGGATGCCCTTTAATGCTGGCCTATGTTACCTTTCTACTGGTGAAGGCTGAACCGAGGAGGAGAGCAGTCTGTGAAAGACAACTCTGTATAAACACACACCAAAGATAAGAAGGTGCTTCTAATCAAGTCTTCCCAAGATCTGTGCGAGAGCCTGAATTAATATGTATACTAATACATGCCACGTCCTTTAAGCTTACTTCTAATGTGCACAGCGTGCTGTCCTGGAAACACAGAATCTGGGAGTCAAAACATCCTGTTTGATATTGAACCACAATCAAGCTTAAGACGGCCTGGATTTTAACCACTTCCTCCAAGGAGGTGCAGTTTGGAATAAGAAGTAGGACTCATATTGGCCAGGCCCATAAACTTATACCAGCTAGGCCTTTGGCCTGGAGCAGACGTTGGCATGTCACATCCAGCGAGTTTGATTAAAGTGTTAGGACAGATCGTTGGAGGCGTTACGTGAGGTTAGGCACACTCACACTACTGCTCAGTACTCACTCTCTTAAATACACAAAGCCAGAGATTTTAGTGTCGTTTGGCTTTAAGATAAACTTGAGCCATGCCTCTGACACTGCTCATCAAGACGATGTTAGCAAAGCAAGTGTGAGTGAGAGGCACCAGAGGAGTGAGTCAGTGTGGATGATAAGGACATCATCTCTCTGAGGCTCTAAGACTCCTCATGTTCTAATATATATGGCTAAGTGGCAACCACTAGTTGACAAAAAGGGCCGTAGGCCATGGTACTGGGGGGATAGCGCACAGTACTCCTGACATGGAAAAGGTCAAAAATAACTAGGGCTGTGGCGGTTATGAAATTTCTAAAGCTGATGATTCTCAAGCAAATAACTGTTGGTCTCACGGTAATTGACAGTTAATTAACTTCTCTTGGGTAGGGGACAGCATTTGGAATTTTGGATGAAAAGCATGCCCAAATTAAACTGCCTTCTACTCAGGCCCAGAAGATAGGATATGCATATAATTAGTAGATTTGGATAGAAAACACTCAAGTTTCCAAAACTTTTAAAATAAATGATGTCTGTGAGTATAACAGAACTGATTTGGCCAGCTGAAAACCTGAGAGAAATCCATTCAGGAAGTAAGATTTTTTGTTGTAGTTTTCTATTCCATGCCATTACAGTATCCATTGACTTATGACTCAAATTGCAGTTCCTATGCCTTCCACTAGATGTCAACAGTCTTTAGAAATTGTTTCAGGCTTGTATTCTGAAAAATTAGTGAGCAAGAACAGTCTGAATGAGTGGACCCTGCCGTGTCACAGAGCTTTTTCATGCGTGCGACCGAGAGTGCCTTTCTTGTTTACCTTTTATATTGACAAAGTTATTGTCCAGTTTAAATATTATCGATTTATTTAGGCTAAAAACAATCTGAGGTTTGAATATCAACATCGTTTGACATGTTTCTATGAACTTTACGGATACAATTTGGATTTTTTTGTCTGCCTGTTGTGACTGCGGTTGAGCCTGTGAATTGTTGAAGAAAACGCGCGAACAAAACAGAGGTTTTTGGATATAAAGAGACTTTATCAAACAAAAGGAACATGTATTGAATAAATGAATGTCTTCAGATTGCAACCATATGAAGATCATCAAAGTTAAGTGATTCATTTTATCTCTATTTCTGACTTGTGTAACTTCCACTTGGCTGGTTACTGTTTGTAATGATTTGTGTGGTGGGCTATGTTCTCAAATAATTGTAAGGTATACTTTCGCCGTAAAGCATTTTAAAAATCTGACACCGTGATTGGATTCACAAGAAGTTCATCTTTAATAAACCTATGTTAAATAGTTGTATCTTTTCTGAATTTTTATAATGAGTATTTCTGTATTTGAATTTGGCGCTCTGCAATCTCACTGGATGTTGGCCAGGTGGGACGCTAGCATCCCACATACCCTAGTGGTTAACATAAACATGTTTAGCATCTCCTAGCTTCCACGCATAGCCTACAAGCCACTGACAAACCTTTGGACCATCTACAGTTGAAGTCGGAAGTTTACATACACTTTAGCCAAATACATTTAAACTCAGTTTTCACATTTCCTGACATTTAATCCTAGTAAAAATTCCATGTCTTAGGTCAGTTAAATCATCACTTTGTTTTAAGAATGTGAAATGTCAGAATAATACTAGAGAATTATTTATTTAAGCTTTTATATCTTTCATCACATTACATACACTCAATTAGTATTTGGTAGCATTGCCTTTAGGTTAATTAACTTGGGTGAAACGTTTTGGGTAGCCTTCCACAAGCTTCCCACAATAAGTTGGGTGAATTTTGGCCCATTCCTCCTGACAGAGCTGGTGTAACTGAATCAGGTTTGTAGGCCTCCTTGCTCGCACACGCTTTTTCAGTTCTGCCCACAAATTTTCTATAGGATTGAGGTCTGGGCTTCGTGATGGCCACTCCAATACCTTGACTTTGTTGTCCTTAAAACCTCTTGTAACTACCCATCCCGGATCCGGGAGCGTAATCATCAACTGACACTAATTAGCATAACGCAACGGACATAAATATTACTAAAAAATATTCATATTCATGAAATCACAAGTGAAATATATTGAAACACAGCTTAGCCTTTTGTTAATCACCCTGTCATCTCAGATTTTCAAAATATGCTTTACAGCCAAAGCAAGACAAGCATTTGTAAGTTTATCGATAGCCTAGCATAGCATTATGCCTAGCTAGCAGCAGGCAACCTGGTCACGAAAATCAGAAAGCAATCAAATTAAATTGTGTACCTTTGAGCTTCGGATGTTTTCACTCACAAGACTCCCAGTTAGATAGCAAATGTTCCTTTTTTTCCAAAAAATATTATTTTTGTAGCCGAAATAACTCTGTTAGTTCTTCACGTTTGGCTGAGAATTCGACCGGAAATTGCGGTCCCGACAACACCGAAAAATATTCCAAATTAGCTCCATAATATCGACAGAAACATGGCAAACGTGGTTTACAATCAATCGTCAAGGTGTTTTTCAAATATCTATTCAATAATATATCAACCGGGACAGATGGCTTCTTAGTAGGAAAGAGAGAAACAATGGCCGCATTTGTCCTTTACGTACAAAACACTCTGAGACTTCAGCTGAACACTGACGCAATGTTGACGTTCAGGCTCATTTTTCAAAATAAAAGCCTGAAGCTATGTATTGTGACACTAGACCCATTAGGGAAGCCATAGAAAAAGGAATCTGGTTGATATCTCATTCACTGCTCAATAGGAACGCAGAGGTTTCTAAATAAGAGTCACTTCCTGATTGGATTTTTGTCAGGCTTTCGCCTGCAATATCAGTTCTGTTATACTCACAGACAATATTTTTACAGTTTTGGAAACTTTAGTGTTTTCTATCCTAAGCTGTCAATTATATGCATATTCTAGCATCTTGTCCTGACAATATAGCCCGTTTACTTAGGGAATGTTATTTTTCCAAAAATGAAAATAGTGCCCCCTAGATTAAGCCATTTTGCCACAACTTTAGAAGTATGCTTGGTGTCATTGTCCATTTTGGAAGACGCATTTGCAACCAAGCTTTAACTTCCTGACTGATGTCTTGAGATGTTGCTTCAATATATCCACATCATTTTCCTACCTCATGATGCCATCTATTTTGAAGTGCACCAGTCCCTTCTGCAGCAAAGCACCCTTACAACATGATGCTGCCACCACCCCCGTGTTTCACAGTTAGGATGGTACTCTTCGGCTTGCAAGCCTCCCCTTTTTCCTCCAAACATAACGATGGTCATTATGGACAGACAGTTCTATTTTTGTTTCATCAGACCAGAGGACATGTCTTCAAAAAGTACGATCTTTGTCCCCATGTGCAGTTGCAAACCGTAGTCTGGCTTTTTTATGGCGGTTTTGGAGCAGTGGCTTCTTCCTTGCTGAGTGGTCTTTCAGGTTATGTCGATTATAGGGCTCGTTTTACTGTGGATATAGATACTTTTGAACCTGTTTCCTACAGCATCTTCACAAGGTCCTTTGCTGTTGTTCTGGGATTGATTTGCACTTTTTCGCACCAAGGTACATCCATCTCTAGGAGACAGAAAGTGTCTCCTTCCTGAGCGGTATGACGGCTGTGTGGTCCCATGGTGTTTATGCTTGCGTACTATTGTTTGTACAGATGAACGTGGTACCTTCAGGCGTTTGGAAATTGCTCCCAAGGATGAACCAGTCTTGTGGTCTACATTTTTCTTCTGAGGTCTTAGCTGATTTATTTTTGATTTTTCCCATGATATTAAGTGAGAGGCACTGAGTTTGAGGGTAGGCCTTGAAATACATCCAAAGGTACACCTCAAATTGACTCAAATTATGTCAATTAGCCTATCAGAAGCTTCTAAAGCCATTGACATTTTCTGGAATTCTCCAAGCTGTTTAAAGGCAGTCAACTTAGTGTATTTAAACCTCTTACCCACTGGAATTGTAGATGTCCTAACCGACATGCCAAAACTATAGTCTGTTAACAAGAAATTTGTGGAGTGGTTGAAAAACAAGTTTTAATGACTCCAATCTAAGTGTATGTAAACTTCCGACTTCAACTGTAATACATCCATTTAATATAGCCTACACCGGTGGTTCCCAAACTTTTTATAGTCCCGTACCCCTTCAAATATTCAACCTCTAGCTGCTTACACCATCTAGCACCAGGGTCAGCACACTCTCAAATGTTGTTTTTTTGCCATCATTGTAAGCCACACACAAACACACACACACACACTATACGATACATGTATTTATTTGTGAGTTTGTCGATGCCAATATCATTGCATAGTGCAGAAAATACACGAGAGTTCAAGGGCCTTGCTTAACCATTTTCCCTGTTGTGTCCAAAACATCTTTCAAGCTGTCAGGCATTCCCGTGGCAGAAAGAGCCTCTCGGTGGATGCTGCAGTGTACCCAAGTGGTGTCGGGAGCAACTGTGTTGCATGCGCGTTACCACACCACTATGTCTCCCTGTCATGGCATTTTCGCCATCAGTACAGATGCCAACACGTCTTCATCACCAAAGTCCATTTGACATCACAAAGCTGTCCAGCTCTTTAAAAATATCCTCTCCTGTTGTCTTGGTTTGCAGAAGAGGATATATTCCTTAATTGACCAAATAAACCTAATGGGCATATACCAGGAGCTGTGCCAGGCCTGCCACGTCTGTTGACTCATCCAGCTGTAATGCATAGAATTCACTGGCTTGTATGTGAAGCAGTAATTGCTTCTAAATATCTCCTGCCATGTCACTGATGTGTCGTGAAACAGTGTTTGAAGTCATTGTTGTAGTTTTTGCCTTTTTCCCCCAGCATTGTCCAGCAACAGCCCCAAAACATCCCTGCTCTAGAGGAGATCTGCATGGAGGAATGGGCCAAAATACCAGCAACAGTGTGTGAAAACCTTGTGAAGACTTACAGAAAACGTTTGACCTCTGTCATTGCCAACAAAGGGTATATAACAAAGTATTGAGAAACTTTTGTTATTGACCAAATACTTATTTTCCACCATACTTTGCAAATAAATGTATTAAAAATCCTACAATGTGATTTTCTGGATTTTTTTTCTTCTCATTTTGTCTGTCATAGTTGAAGTGTACCTATGATGAAAATTACAGGCCTCGTCTTTTTAAGTGGGAGAACTTGCACAATTTGTGGCTGACTAAATACTTTTTTGCCCCACTGTATGTGTGTGTATATAGATATATAGATATATGGGGAATTGGAAATGATGCAGACAATTACATTAATGGAATCCACAATCAATCTGCAATATTAAAGCTGATCTACCCCCTAAAATAATTATACAAAAAAAGCTTTATTTTGGACCATTTTAATTGAAAACAATCACAGTAAAGAGCATAAGTTACCCAGAGATTATTTGATATTGAGATTTAAAAAACGGCTGCATTGGATCTAAAAAAGTATAATACAAAATAAGATTCTCTAGTGAATAGTGCAGTAAGAGGAGAGATGGAAGGAAAAAACAGGAACACAGTCCTCCTTTATCTGGAAACATACATAAATGCGGTTTTATCTCTAGTGCCTTTATTTCTGTCTCCTCCTCTGCAGCAGAAAACCATCTACACCCACACAGTGAGTGGAAAAATATGTCTGTAATCTGCAGCAGATGCAGAGGCAGTTAACACCAGCAGCTCCTAAGAATAGCCCTTTTCCAGCCATTAAGACATTATCTTTTTCAAAATCAAATCAAGCTTTATTTATACAGCACATTTCTTTGCACAATCCAAAGACAACTGAATGGTGAATTTGAGGAAATATCCACTTTTTGGTTGAAACAAAAGCCATGACTGCATGCTCATCCATACACCGTAAAGCATATCTACTACGCTAACATATGGCATTTTTTTAAGATGGTCATTCCAAGGACCATTTTTGGCTATTTGATTTAGAATTTTAGGACCCCTTTAGGTAAAAAAATATATATATTTAAAAGATGATATACACTACCGTTCAAAAGTTAGGGGTCACTTAGAAATGTCCTTTTTTTAAAGAAACTCTTTCTTTGTCCATTTTTAAAATAACATCAAATTGATCTGAAATGCAATGTAGACATTCTTAATGTTGTAAATGATTATTGTAGCTGGAAACGGCAGATTTTTTCAAATGGAATATATACACAGGTTTACAGAGTAGAGGTCGGCCGATTAATTAGGGCCGATTTCCAAGTTTTCATAACAACCGGTAATTGGCATTTTTGGTCGCCGATTTACATTGCACTCCACGAGGAGACTGCGTGGCAGGCTGAACACTTGTTACGCGAGTGCAGCAAGGAACCAAGGTTAGTTTCTAGCTAGCATTAAACTTATCTTATAAAAAACAATCAATCTTAACATAATCACTAGTTTATCTAGCTTGTCCTGCGTTAGATTAACATGCACCGCATTGATTATATACATCATTGAATCACAGCCTACTTCGCCAAACGGGGGGTGATTTAACAAGCGCATTTGCGAAAAAAGCACTGTTGTTGCACCAATGTGTACCTAACCATAAATATCAATGCCTTTCTTAAAATCAATACACAAGTATATATTTTTTAAACCTGCATATTTAGTTAATATTGCCTGTTAACATGAATTTATTTTAACTAGGGAAAATGTGTCACTTCTCTTGTGTTCTGTGCATGCAGAGTCAGGGTATATGCAGCAGTTTGTGCCACCTGGCTCGTTGCGAACTGTGTGAAGACCATTTCTTACTAACAAAGACCATAAATTAATTTGCCAGAATTTTACATAATTATGACATAACATTGAAGGTTGTGCAATGTAACAGCAATATTTAGACTTAGGGATGCCACCCATTCTATAAAATACGTAACGGCTCCGTATTTCACAAAGAATAAAGGTTTTGTTTTCGAAATGATAGTTTCCGGATTTGACCATATTAATGACCTAAGGCTCGTATTTCTGTGTGTTTATTATATTATAATTAAGTCTATGATTTGATATATGATAGAGCAGTCTGAATGAGCGGTGGTAGGCAGCAGAAGGTCTCGTAAGCATTCATTCAAACAGCACTTTACTGCATTTGCCAGCAGATCTTTGCTGTGCTTCAAGCATTCAAGCTGTTGGACTTCAAGCCTATCAACTCCCGAGATTAGGCTGGCAATACTATAGTGCCTATAAGAACATCCAATAGTCAAAGGTATATGAAATACACATGGTAGAGAGAGTCCTATAAATCCTATAATAACTACAACCTAAAACTTCTTAATTGGGAATATTGAAGACTCATGTTAAAAGGAACCACCAACTTTCATATGTTCTCATGTTCTGAGCAAGGAACTTAAAAGTTAGTTTTTTACATGGCACATATTGCACTTTTAATTTCTTCTCCAACACTGTTTTTTCATTATTTAAACTAAATTGAACATGTTTCATTATTTATTTGAGAATAAATTGATTTTATTTACGTATTATATATTAAGTTAAAATAAAAGTGTTCATTTAGCATTGTTGTAATTGTCAGTATTACAAATATATATATATATATATAACTCCTCCAGTTAATCGGTATCAGATTTTTTTGGTCCTCCAATAAACGGTATCGGCATTGAAAAATCATAATCGGTCGACCTCTAGTACAGAGGCCCATTATCAGCAACCATCACTCCTGTGTTTCAATGGCATGTTGTGTTAGCTAATCCAAGTTCATAATTTTAAAAGGCTAATTGATCATTAGAAAACCCTTTTGAAATTGTTAGCACAGCTGAAAAATTGCGCTGACTTAAAGAAGCAATAAAACTGGCCTTTAGACTAGTTGAGTATCTGGAGCATCAGCATTTGTGGGTTCGATTACAGGCTCAAAATAGCCAGAAACAAAGAACATTCTTTGGAAACTAGACAGTCTATACTAGTTCTGAGAAATGATGGCTATTGCATGTGAGAAATTGCCAAGAAACGGAAGATCTCGTACAATGCTGTGTACTACTCCCTTCACAGAACAGCGCAAACTGGCCCTAACCAGAATAAAAATAGTGGGAGGCCACGGTGCAAAACTGAGCAAGAGGACAAGTACATTAGAGTGTCTAGTTTGAGAAACAGATGCCTCACAAGTCCTCAACTGGCAGCTTCATTAAATAGTACCCGCAAAACACCAGTCTCAACGTCAACAGTGAAAAGGCGACTCCGGGATGCTGGCCTTTATAATGAAACTACGTAAAGGACATTTCCATTGCAAAAGTATCCTATAAGTGTAAATCACACATCCCATTTCAAACCAATTATGTTTGAAAAGTTACATTATCCCCAGATCACTGTGGGAGGTGTGAACTGCTTTAACGCCACCTATCTGTCTGAATTACATTTGACTGCCATCTACTGTACCTGTGCCAGAACATCCATCAACATCATGTCCCTCTTCCCCAGCCTTTCATCTCACAACCTCATCCTATTAATCATCTCTGCATTGCTAGACTGCACTACCATGTGGAACATAGACCACAGTTACCATGTGGAACATAGACCACTCATCCGAGATCCTCTTCTGTGTATGAAGTAGTTGGTGGGTGAACTAGCTCTCACAAAAGACTGGGAGCCAGTACATGGCTATAGCCCCTTTCTGTGCTGCTTCACTGACCCCTTGTCTCATTGATCAGATAGACATCAATAGGTCAGGTCACCTACCGTGTTCTAAAGAGCCACTCAACACAGCATGGAGTTGTAGAGTGAGTCACACCTGAATCACACACACACACAGCCTGCATAAGTGTCTGTACCACACATTCTCCAGCGCCACTGGGTAAGCTTGGTCATGATTTTACATTTGTTTTAAGGCAATAAACCACCACCACCACAAGCATTGTACATATAACCTTTTTCTGTGAAACAGAGTGATATTTTATAAATAGAGTGCAGTTCTGCTCATCTGTCTGCTGGTTTAAACACATTTTGATTCAATACAGTGCACCAGACTTTTTTAGGAGGAAGAAGAGAACTTAAGTACCCTCCAATCGAAAATAAATATCCCACCTCTCAGATTAGCTTTAAACGCATTTGACAATCTGGTGTGTTTGCAATCCTTGATCTTTCTCTCAGAAAAAGTATTTTACCGTCGTACTTCATGATGAAAATTATTTCTAAACCGTCTAACCCAGCTACCCCCACTCCGTTGGTATAACTGCTTGCTTATCGTTCCTTTAAAATTCCCTTTCATTCTGTGTCTCATGTGACTATCCTCATCAGTTTCTGATTCCAAGCCCTGTTTTCATTTACTTTTCCCTTTTAATGTGCTGCAATTCCTTCTGTTCCAATAAAACAATTTTGCACTTCAAATAAGCAATGGCATCTTGTGTAGTCAACAATCCAATCCTTCTTCTGTGAGTTTGGCAAAGCAACCTATCATTTCATATGTAGCATCTGTTCTCACCAGGTATAATTTGATGCAGGGAGAAAGGCTTTATGTGTACATGCTTTTAGTGCAGACATTTCATTGTCCGTCATTAGTCTTACTGACATGAACGTAATACAAGTTGTGTCTAAATTCTGAAAGCATTATTCATTATTTTCAATCCAGTTCTGCTAAACAGTGGAGTTATTTGGTAAATCAAATATCGATCACTTTCTTTGAAAGAGCATATACACTGTTTTACAAATATCCACAAGGTATTGACAATGGTCAATAATGCATGGCATTGTATATAGGTTTTTAGAAAAGCAAAGTCTTGTAGATACAGTATATATAATTTAGATATTCATCTGAAGGACATCTGGGGTTTCACAACAGCAGGGGGAAGTTGAAAATCATTTATCATTGAACAATTCCCAGATTTCCTTCTGACATTTCTTCCTTGCTTACTGAGCTGATCAGTGCAACCCAATCAATTTGCACGTTCTCTGTAAATATTGCCACACTTATTTCCTCATGAACACATTTTACGGAGGATTTCTTAAATATATTTTCCCCTAACCCTACCACCCCTCCCCTAATTGGAGTAAACTAATCGACAACCAAACTTGTGCTTCTACTTAGGCTTCTACTTCCAGCTTATACATACCATATATACAGTTGAAGTCGGAAGTTTACATACACTTTAGCCAAATACATTTAAACTCAGTTTTCACAATTCCTGACATTTAATCCTAGTAAAAATTCCCTGTCTTAGATCAGTTAGGATCACCACTTTATTTTAAGAATGTGAAATGTCAGAATAATAGTGGAGTGATTTTATTTAGGCTTTTATTTCTTTCATCACATTCCCAGTGGGTCAGAAGTTTACATACACTCAATAAGTATTTGGTAGCATTGCCTTAAAATTGTTTAACTTGCGTCAAACATATTGGGTAGCCTTCCACAAGCTTGGGTGAATTTTGGCCCATTCCTCCTGACAGAGCTGGTGTAACTGAATCAGGTTTGTAGGCCTCCTTGCTCGCACGCGCTTTTTCAGTTCTGCCCATAGATTTTCTCTGGGATTGAGATCAAGGCCTTGTGATGGCCACGCCAATACCTTGACTTTGTTGTCTTTAAGCCATTTTGCCACAACTTTGGAAGTATGCTTGGGGTCATTGTCCATTTGGAAGACCCATTTGCGACCAAGCTTAAACTTCCTGACTGATGTCTTGAGATGTTGCTTCAATACGTCCACATAATTTTCCTACCTCCACGATGCCATCTATTTTGTGAAGTGCACCAGTCCCTCCTGCAGTATAGAACCCCCACATCATGATGCTGCCACCCCCGTGCTTCATGGTTGGGATGGTGTTCATCGGCTTGCAAGCCTCCCCCTTTTTCCTCCAAACATAACAATGGTCATTATGGCCAAACAGTTCCATTTTTGTTTCATCAGACCAGAGGACATTTCTCCAAAAAGTACGATCTTTGCCCCATGTGCAGTTGCAAACCGTAGTCTGGCTTTTTTATGGTGGTTTTGGAGTAGTGGCTTCTTCCTTGCTGATATAGGTCGATATAGGACTCGTTTTACTGTGGATATAGATACCTTTGTACCTGTTTCCTGTGTGGTCTGTGTGGTCCCATGGTGTTTAAACTTACGTACTATTGTTTGTACAGATGGACCTGGTATCTTCAGGCATTTGGAAAATTGTCCCAAGGATGAACCAGACTTGAGGAGGTCTTGGCTGATTTATTTTGATTTTCCCATGATGTCAAGCAAAGAGGCACTGAATTTGAAGGTAGGCCTTAAAATACATCCACAGGTACACCTCCAATTGACTCAAATGATGTCAATTAGCCTATCAGAAGCTTCTAAAGCCATAAAATAATTTTCTGGAATTTTCCAAGCTGTTTAAAGGCACAGTCAAGTTAGTGTATGTAAACCTGACCCACTGGAATTGTGATTAAGTGAAATAATCTGTCTGTAAACAATTGTTGGAAAAATTATTTCATGCACAAAGTAGATGTCCTAACTGACTTGCCAAAACTATAATTTGCTAACTAGAAATTTGTGGAGTGGTTTAAAAACGAGTTTGTGATTCCAACCTAAGTGTATGTAAACTTCCAACTTCAGCTGTATTTTCAGTGTCTCTCTTTATGAAACTGAGGTTACAAAGCAACCATTAAATTCTGTTTTCAGTGTATAACGCTCTGTATCAATTTTTCTGTCACTTCATTGCTCAACATATCACACTCACTTCCCTGAGCTAGTGTGTTAAAATTCAGTTAACAAAGTTCAATATCAGATTTTGCCAGGGTGGAGAAAAAGTTATCAGACCAAATAATATTTGTTTTCAAGTACTTTGACTATGTCACGCCCTGGTCTTAGTATTTTGTGTTTTCTTTATTATTTTGGTCAGGCCAGGGTGTGACATGGGTTATATATGTGGTATGTTTTGTCTTGGGGTTTTAGTAGGTATTGGGATTGTGGTTAGTATGGTTATCTAGAAAAGTGGTTCTCAATCAGAGGCAGGTGATTATCGTTGTCTCTGATTGGGAACCATATTTAGGCAGCCATATTCTTTGAGTGTTTCGTGGCTGATTGTTCCTGTCTCTGTGTTTGTTGTCACAAGATAGGCTCAGTCACTTTGGTTTTTCTTTTTTCATTGTTTTGGAAGAGAAGAGAACGTGAGCCGGGTGCGCCGCCATCACCAAAGAAGAGAATGAAGAGGAGGGTGCGATTGGCCGACAGTGAGAGGGAGGGGATGGTCAAGAGAGTGATGGGGGTGGGAGAAACCTCTGGGTTGCTGCTGGTTTCCCCAGGTCCTCAACTTCTGTTGGGTGGGGACACACCTAACAAGACTCAGGACTGGGTGCAGGAGGAGGTGGGGAGTTTTTTGTTTGGGGACTCAGCCTCCCCGATTTTTTTCCAAACCAGCTGCAGCACTGGGGAGGGGGAGGAGTGTGGGGGTAGACCCAGGGTGCAGGGCACCCCGGAGCCAAACACTATTCCTGCATCCTGGGTTGGTGAGATGGAGGAAGAGGGGGGGATGTCGGGAGTATGGATGGTGTTTTCACCGGTAGATATGGAGCAGGGGAGCATCGGGTGAGTCTCCTGGTTTTTTTTTTCTGTCTGGGTTTAGAATTTGAGTGTATTACATGTTTTTATTTTATTCTTTCATGGGGTCTAATTTTACTTTTGTTAGTTTAAATGTAAGGGGTTTAAGGGATTTTGTTAAGAGGAGGGCGGTTTTTAGTTATTTGGAGGGTGTGGGGTTTGATTTTTGTTTTTTACAGGAGGTTCACCTGAGGGATGGAGGGGATGTTAGTAGGTTTAAGAGGGAGTGGGACAAGGGGGAGTCAGTTTGGGGTATTGGGGGTGCACTCATCGGGGTAGGGATTTTGTGTGGGCACAGGGAGGTAAAAGTGGAGGATTCTTTTGTGGTAATGCAGGGGAGGGTTATAGGGGTGGATGTCACGATAAGGGATTGTAAATTTAGATTAGTGGTGGTGTATGGGCCACAGGTGGTGGCAGACAGGAGGGAGATGGTGGACTGTCTGACGCCCCTGTGTGTCACAAATAGGAAATTAGTGATAGGGGGCATTTTAATACAGATTTAGGAATAGGGGGGGATAGCAGTGCAGGCTGTTGCCTGTTTTCTTTTCGGATCACGACGGGGTGCTCCTGCAGGTGGGGTCGCCAGTCTGCCTCTTTGGTAGGAGGTACTGGAAGTTAGATCGGGATGTGCTGGAGGAGCAGGCTTTTGTTGACGGGTTTTATGGTTTCTTTTGGAGGCTTGAAGGCCTCCGGTCCATGTGCGAGGGGGTGTTAGAGTGGTGGGAATTAGTTAAGGTGAGGATTAGGGCTTTTATAATAGGGTATTGCAAGAGGAAAATAAGGGAGGAGAGGAGGGAGGTGGATCGTATCCAAAGGTTAATTGAACTCGAGTACGAGGCAGGCAACCTCGGCGGGTCTTTTGACTGGGAGAGATCCGCAACCCTAAAGGCGCAGCTCAGGGAGTTGCAGGAGCGGAAGGCTCGAGCTTTCCTGAAGCGTGCGCATAGTGGCTTTCTAGAACACAATGAGACTTGTTCTGCTATGTTCTTTAAATCGGTTAGGGCCAGACAGAGTAGGAAGGTAATGCATGGCGTTAGGGAAGAAAATGGTAGTATAGTTAGAGGACCAGAGGATATGGTCAGGGTGACAACTGATCATTTCCAAGGTTTATTTAAGGAAAGGGAAATAGATGTAGAGCAGGGAAATGTGTTTTTAGAACACTTGTCCAGGTGGTTGCCGGAGGACATTAGAGAAGTGATGGAGGCCCAGATTTCACTAGAAGAGGTTGAGAGCGCTCTTAGGAGGATGGGAAAAGGGAAGGTGCCTGGGATGGATGGGCTGCCGGCTGAGTTTTATCTCAAGTTTTGGGGTATACTTGGACCAGTGGTCCTCAAAGTCTTGAAGGCCATCCTTGAGACGGGGTCCCGGGGGGGATCAATGGCTGTTGGTGTGCTGTCACTTTTATATAAGAAGGGGGAAGTAACAGACCATGGCAACTGGGGGCCGTTGACCTTGCTGTGTGTAGATTACAAGCTACTTGCAAAGGTTTTAGCAGACCGGTTGCGCACAGCCCTTCCCTACGTCGTCCATGAGGATCAGACGTGCGGGGTAGAGGGCCGCTCTATTAGATGGAACCTACAGTTAATCAGGGACTCCATCGCTTGGGTTGAAGATAGAGGACTGCCTTTAATGGTAGCAGCGCTAGATCAGGCGAAAGCCTTTGATCACGTGAATAGATCCTTTTTATTCAGAGTGTTAGGTCGATTAGGATTTGGGGAGAAGTTCATAGGATGGATTCGTACATTATAGGTCGGAGCGGGGTGCCGAGTTAGTGTAGATAGTCACTTAGGTGACGTTTTTGACCTCTCGTCTGGGGTCAGGCAGGGGTGCCCACTCTCGGCTCTCCTCTTCGTTCTGTACATGGAGCCTCTGGGGGCTGCCATTAGGGCAGACACAGGGGTGGAAGATGACGCAGTACGCCGACGACACTTCCTTGCTGCTGTGCAAGGACTCGTGCCTGACAAGGTCCCTTGCCATCTTTGGGGATTTCACCCGAGCGTCGGGAGCGGTTCTGAACCATGCAAAGTCTTCCGTCAAGTTTTTCGGAAGATGGCGCAGTAGAACGGATGTGCCCGGGGGGTTATCTCTCTGTGAGGGGGCCCTGAGGATTCTCGGGGTCCATTTTGAGACCTCCGGCTCAGCGACGCTAAACTGGAACATGCGTATCACAGTGGTACAGAGGAAGCTAGCAATGTGGAGGGCTAGGTACTTGTCTTTTATGGGCAAAGTCCTGGTCCTAAAGGTGGATGTGTTGCCGTCTCTTTTGTATTTGGCGTACATCTACCCATTGCCGGCTTGTCTGAGGAGGCCTCTAGTGAGGCTTGTGTTTCAGTTCATGTGGAGTGGCAGGTGCGAGTGGGTCGCCAGGGCACGCATGCTCTGTCCCATCGGGGAGGGAGGTAGGGGGGTACCACATTTCCCCCTCAAGCTGGACGCAATTTTTGTTTCTTTCTTGTTAACGGAGCTTGCTCATCCAGTGATACACCCGTCCGGTTACCTCCTGCGGGTGTTCTTCTCGTATCAGGCGAGAAGCGTAATGGTGTGGTCTAACACGGGTCCTCGGGCGGAACAGCTGCCGTGGCACTTTGGTCATGCGGCCAAGTGGCTGCGTGCGCACCCTGAGGTTGAAGTTGCCCGAGTAGGTTTAGATCACAGGCACCTGTACGAGGAGGTCAGAAAGGCAGGGAGTCCGGCGCCTGTAGTGGGCATCTCGGAAGTGGTCTGGGAGGGAGTCCAGGCGCAGGGTCTGGACAACAGGCTCAAGGACCTGAATTGGTTGAGCCTCCATAAGTGCTTGCCGGTACGTTCCATCATGTACCGGTATAGTTTGGTGCAATCCCCCACCTGTCCAAGATCCTCTTGTGGCAGGGAGGAGACTGTGCGCCATGTCTTTTGGGACTGTGCCTTTGCCGGAGTAGTATGGGCTAGGGCACGGGTGTTGTTAGGTTTGGTAAGGGGGGATTTTGTATTGACGTGGGCCAGGTTAGAGAGAGGTGTAGGGAGAGCGAGAGGGACGGATAGGGACAGGTTTCTGCTCTGGCTTCTCATGAGTCTCTTTAAACGGGGGCTGTGGGAAGCCAGGCAGAACATGGTGAAGACAGGGAGAGATTGGGGGGTGGAAGGGATAGTGAGGAGGGTGGAAGGAGATTTGAGGGGGAGGAAGAAGAGGGGGAGGAAGAAGAGGGAGGAGAGGAAGTGGGGGCAGCATGCTGCTCGGGAGAGGGTGTCATTTAGATTTGCAAGGGGATAGATTAGGGACGGGGAGATAGGGAAAGGTAGTTTGTAGGGTGATGGGGAGGGAAGATGCTCCCCTGAGGTTTTGTTTGGGGTTTTTGTTTAGTTAAATTAGTTACATTAAAATACCATTATTTGAGTATGTATGAAAATTATGAGTTGTAAAGAATGAATGGTATTGAAGATAATAAATTATTTTTTTATAAAAATAAAAAAAATAGGCTGTATAGGTTTTCACGTTACGTTTGTTGTTTTTGTATTGTTCGTTTTTTCATCGTCATTAAACATGCATCAAGAATACCACGCTGCATTTTGGTCCGACTCTCCTTCACCACAAGAAAACCGTAACAGAATCACCCACCACAACAGGATCAAGCGGCGTGGTGACAGGCAGCGGTAGGAGGAGCAGCGATCACAGGACTTCTGGACTTGGGAGGAGATATTGGACGGAAAAGGACCCTGGGCACAGCCTGGAGAATATCGCCGCCCAAAGAAGAACTGGAGGCGGCGAAAGTGGAGAGGCGCTGTTATGAGGAGGCAGCACGGCGACGCGGATGGAAGCCCGAGAGTCAGCCCCAAAAATTTCTTGGGGGAGTCTCACAGGGAGTAT
This sequence comes from Oncorhynchus tshawytscha, assembly GCF_018296145.1. Classification (NCBI taxonomy): domain Eukaryota; kingdom Metazoa; phylum Chordata; class Actinopteri; order Salmoniformes; family Salmonidae; genus Oncorhynchus; species Oncorhynchus tshawytscha. The sequence goes on along the minus strand of NC_056429.1, from coordinate 76,598,059 downwards.
GGCTACGCCAGGTAGGAGACCTGCGCAAACTTCCTGTGCTTACCGGGGGGCTAGAGAGACCAGGCAGGCACCGTGTTATGCTGTGGAGCGCACGGTGTCTCCAGTGCGGGTGCATAGCCCGGTGCGGTACATACCAGCTCCTCGTATCGGCCGGACTAGAGTGGGCATCGAGCCAGGTAAGGTTGGGCAGGCTCGGTGCTCAAGAGCTCCAGTGCGCCTGCACGGTCCGGTCTATCCAGTACCACCTCCACGCACCAGCCCTCCGGTGGCAGCTCCCCGCACCAGGCTTACTGTGCGTGTCCTCGGCCCAGTACCACCAGTGCCAGCACCACGCATCAGGCCTACAGTGCGCCTCGCCTGTCTAGCGCTGTCAGAGCCTTCCTCCTCTCCAGCGCTGCCGGAGTCTCCTGCCTGTTTAGCGCTGCCAGAGCCTTCCTCCTCTCCAGCGCTGCCGGAGTCTCCCGCCTGTTTAGCGCTACCAGAGCCTTCCTCCTCTACAGCGCTGCTGGAGTCTCCTGCCTGTTCAGCGCTGCCAGAGCTGCCAGTCTGCATGGAGCAGCCAGAGCTGCCAGTCTGCATGGAGCAGCCAGAGCTGCCAGTCTGCATGGAGCAGCCAGAGCTGCCAGTCTGCATGGAGCAGCCAGAGCTGCCAGTCTGCATGGAGCAGCCAGAGCCGCCAGTCAGCCAGAATCTTCCAGATCCGCCAGAATCTTCCAGATCCGCCAGTCAGCCAGGATCCGCCAGTCAGCCAGGATCTGCCGGATCCGCCAGTCAGCCAGGATCTGCCGGAACCGCCAGTCAGCCAGGATCTGCCAGATCCAACTACCTGCCTGAGCTTCCTCTCAATACTGAGCTTCCTCTCAGTACTGAGCTTCCTCTCAGTGCTGAGCTTCCCCTCAGTCCCGAGCTTCCCCTCAGTCCCGAGCTGCCCCTCAGTCCAGTGGGGTCCTTGGTGAGGGTTATTAGGCCAAGGCCTGCGGCGAGGGTCGCCAATCTAAGGACGTGATGCAAGGTGCAAGGGGACTAAGACTTTGTTGGAGTGGGGTCCACGTCCTGTTTTGTCTTGGGGTTTTAGTAGGTATTGGGATTGTGGCTTAGTAGGGTTATCTAGAAAAGTCTATGGTTGCCTGAAGTCGTTCTCAATCAGAGGCAGGTGATTATCGTTGTCTCTGATTGGGAACCATATTTAGGCAGCCATATTCTTTGAGTGTTTCGTGGGTGATTGTTCCTGTCTCTGTGTTTGTTTTGCACCAGATAGGCTGTATAGGTTTTCACGTTACGTTTGTTGTTTTTGTATTGTTCGTTTTTTCATCGTCATTAAACATGTATCAAGAATACCACGCTGGATTTTGGTCCGACTCTCCTTCACCACAAGAAAACCATAACAGACTAAACCTACATGCAGTGCCAAATGGCAAGCGTTTGAACATTTGTTCCACTGTAGCTCACTCAAGTGCAGCTAAAGTATTTGAGAGAAAACAACTTATATACCGGGACACAGGTCTGGTGGTTATGTAGTGAATTGCTTTAGACATGATCTCCCTGAATAATCCCACAACAACACTGAGCTGGGGCTTCAGCAAACAGTCCCTGAAACTCAATAGGAGCCGATTAGTGTTGGGGAGAAATAAAGGAACAGTAGAAAGTGAGCTTATGTGGGGTGACAGGGGTGCAAGGGAATGAGCGGGCCCTCCAACACATTTCATCAAGCAGGAGTCTCGTCAAGCAGCATTATTTGAAAACAACTGTCTGAGAGGAGCCAAAGCAGGTCAGTTTACTCTAGGATTGTATCAGCAGGCGCTCACACACATTGCAAATCGAGGGAAAAGGGGGAGCAGTACACTGCAGCAGAGGACGTGGGAGAGGTGGCAGTCTGGCCAATTACTCTGGCATTTGGCAAAAAAATTGCGGAAGCCCCAGCGTGTTCTCCCACTGAATATGAGATTGGTGGCGGTGTGACACTGATTCCTCGCCGTGACAGGGGAGAGGATGTATTCAGTGGTGTGCTATGGTTCTGTGGAACAACCTGTCAATCAGTGGAGTTGACTGAGGACCAGGTTACACAAGTGACAAGCATTGGAAAGGGTATTTGTTTGTAGGCTGACTTGGTTTATATACTGTAGTTCAATAATTGCTCATGGTATGAAACATAAGTGAAATGTGCCTCCTGGGTAGGGTGGAGGGATATGTGTGTCCTGAGCTGCAGTATTGTTGAAAATGTTAATTCAAAACATGCTTCAAATGACATTCCACAGCAGTGCCACAAATGGCATGTTAACAATATATTACTGCAACATTCAGGGTGGAGATATGAAGTGTCCATGATGTTGTGAAAAGTCTACTATAGACATCATACAGTAAATATACAGTGGGGCAAAAAAAGTATTTAGTCAGCCACCAATTGTGCAAGTTCTCCCACTTAAAAAGACGAGGCCTGTAATTTTCATCATAGGTACACTTCAACTATGACAGACAAAATGAGATTTTTTTTCTCCAGAAAATCACATTGTAGGATACTTTTTTGCCCCACTGTACATACTTCCTCAAAAGTACCCTACTAATATTGTTCTATTCCAACAGAAGTGTGAAACTTAGTTGGAAAGTCCTGTATTATGCAAATGACCAGGACCCAGTCTTCTACAAAAGGGCAGATAGCAGTGTAAAAACAGTACTCATTATTGTGAATGCTCATGGCTATATGTTTTTTAAACAGTACAGTATCTCTTTTTGATCTATAAAGAGGAGCCAAATCTGTAATTAACACCGTGTACCTCCACTCTTGCCGCAACACCTGATTTGTAAAATGTGGATTAAGCCCCAATTAACTTAATACCACAGACAATTCACCTGAGAAGACAGTTGGAACAAATCTGAATGTCATTGTACCTTTTTATTTCTAAATGGTGTAGTATTAGTGAGACTACACAATATGACAATGTTCCTTCAAAAAAAATCCTGCACTCAGCAAATTTTAGGTCTGCTGAGCGCAAACTTCCACATTGTAAAAATTCTGTGCAACTTTCAGTGTGTGTTTACTGTGAATCCACTTAGTTTTACGAGCAATCGTAATGTAGGCTTACCTGAGTGGCCTACCTTCAAAAACTATGGAGAAAATGCATCCCATAACATTTTAACATGGACATAGAACAGCTAATCATTCAGCCTACAGTAGCAACCAATGTGTGGTGTTCAATGTAGACCTACATTCAATTCAAAAACATGCATGGCTTGACATTAACATGGATATCCACTTGTCCTTCAGACAAGGAGGTGACTAAAAATGTTATATAGAAATTAACAATTTTGTGCTGTTGTAGGAAGCAATCATTCCCTCATTGCTGACTAAAAATGATCTATAACTGGGCTAATAACTCACTAACTAACAAAGGATATTAACCAAATGTGTGCAAGTGGCTACATGCAGCTCTCACTTTGATCTCAAAACAAGCATATACTCACGACTGCTCATGCTGTAAATACAGTCCAGTTCAAAGGGAATGGCACAGATCCATATATGGCAATGGTCTATTTGCATATAGGCATACTGCAGCTCTGATTGGTTATGCCGCACCGGCCATTGTAGAGTACTGACTGAGTCATGGGTGTCATTGCAATAGGATCCTATTCCGCTGTATTCTGCCTACAACAAAATCTCTTGCATAGTTTGTTTTGTTTCAGTATGTTGCTTTGAAAGTGGCTAATATTGCATTAATTTGCTCACAATTGCCACAGTGAAGGGAAACATTGATAGTGTTAACAGGGAAACTCTAGAAAGTTGAGTGAAGTTCAATCTCGTGCTTCTCTCTGTGGGCTGATATTTCTTCTGCGTGGTAGTCTGGGGTTGGGGGCTGCACAGCAGTCTTGGGGCTACTGTGCACCAGTTTGCAGCTTAGAGGGAACATTAAATATGAATGCATATTAAACTTGAAGTGGTCCTTTTTTATGTTGCGTAAATCATTCTCTAATTTTCCAGCACTTACAGTTCGCATTTGTCACAAACCCACCATTGTATTGAACAAAGAGTGCCTGTAAACATCAGCTATTTAACATGACTTTTCCAGGTGACACAAAAAAACAAGTAACTCTCTTAAAAAAAACTAAATACTATAAAGAATATGGCACTACTGTCAGGTTGGTCTTTTGGCTGCCATTACCAAGGGAATCAAATCATTTGTTTCTGTTAACAATTGACTTAGCCTGTCTAGGACTGGGGTTCCGCTAGCGGAAAGTTCGTCGGACAAAAAGTTCAAAAAGTCCCGTTACAGCCCGTAGAAACATGCCAACCTAAGTATGGAATCAATCTTTAGGATGTTTTTAACATAAAACTTCATTAATGTTCCTTCATTAAATTCCTTTGTCTGTACAAATGAAGTGGAACGTAGCTACCTTTCACGTGAGCGTGCCAGACCGAGGCTGTGGCATTCTGCCAGACCCCTCACTCAAAGATCTCTTATGAGCCCCTCCTTTAGAGTAGAATCTTCAAAACAGGTTCTAAATACTGTTGACATCTAGTGGAAGCCTTGGGAAGTGAAACATACCTAATATCACCCTGTGTCTATCCAAATGTACTAATTATATGCATATTCTAGCTTTTACGGCTGAGTAGCAGCAGGACTAGTGAATTTAGATTTTGTTCAGTAGACTTTTCTTTTTGGGCTTTCAATCTTCATGCAAGTCTAGAGGCAAAGACTGCACTGCAAATAGTCACAAACCTATTTGTAATATCAGAGTAAATCTACTCCATAGGAATTGAAACAAACTTATTTTACAGCTTGTGTTTTATGATAGTCAATGCGAATGCCCTGGCTGACACTTCTCATCTAGATACAGAAAATGAATTCAATAAAGGGGACCATTTCTTTGCAATTGAAGAGTAAGCCAAGCAATTATGAAATTGCAATAAGCCTGGGAGGCAGTGGGCAGTCCAGAATAATTAATTTAGTTTGGTTAAAAGGCCAAGGGGTAGACAGAAATCCTAGTCTGCGATGAAAGTCTGTGCAATGCTATCAATCACACAGGACAATTAAGATACTCCACAGTAAGTCGTCTCCTCTCCAACATTCAGATATAATTTACAAACAAAGTGTTTGTGTTTAGTGAGTCAGCCAGATCAGATGCAGTAGGGATGACCAGAGATTTTCTCTTTAAGTGCATGACTTGGACAATTTTCCTGTCCTGCTAAGCATTCAACATGTAATGAGTACTTTTGGATGTTGGGGAAAATGTATGGAGTAAAAAGTACATTATTTTCTAAAGGAATAAAGTAAAAGTCGTCAAAAATATAAATGGTAAAGTACAGACACCCCAAAAAACAACTTAAGTAGTACTTTACATTATTTTTCCTTAAGTACTTTACACCACCGATCTTAAACAGGTTTGGGTTCAAGATGGTTACTACACAGACTCATTTTACTATCGCCAATTTCAGTTAGAGGTATGCAAGATCGCCAAGTTATTCACCTCAAATCTATTATTATAAATATTTTATGAATCACACTGAGGTCATGGCGAAATTAATAATGAAATGCTCTACTCTACAGTATGATAACAAATGAATAATGTTCACCTATTTTCTATCAAAGTAAAAACTTTTTATGTGATCCTGTATGGCTCAGTTGAGCATGGCGCTTGCAATGCCAGTATTGTGGGTTTGGTTTCCGACACCCATACAATGCAATACACACTGAGTCTACAAAACAGCTCTTTCCATGATAGACTGACCAGGTGAATTAAGGTGAAAGCTATGATCGCTTAATGATGTCAGACAATCAGCATAAATAAAGGGAAGGACAGGTTAAAGAAGGATTTTTAAGCCTTGAGACAATTGAGACATGGATTGTGTATGTGTTTCATTCAGAGGGTGAATGGGCAAGACAGCAGATTTGTCACGCCCTGGCCATATTTTGGTTAGGCAAGGGTGTGACTAGGATGGGCATTCTATGTTCTTTATTTCTATGTTTTGTGTTTCTATATTTTCAATCAGGGACAGCTGTCTATCGTTGTCTCTGATTGGGAATCATACTTAGGCAGCATGTTTTGCCACCTTGGGTTGTGGGATGTTGTTTTTTTTGTTAGCTCTGCGTAGCCTACGGAACTTGACGTTCGTTGTTCTTTTGTTGTTTTGTTTGGTGTTCGGATTTAATAAAGAATCATGAACACGTACAACGCTGCACCTTGGTCCACTTCTTCCAACGAGCGTTACAGAACAACCCTCCAACAAAGGACCAAGCAGCGTGGTATGGAGGAGCAGAGGATTCAGGACTAATGGACACGGGTGGAGATATTGGACGGACAGGGACCCTGGAGACAGGCTGGGGAATATCGCTGCCCGAAGGAAGAGCTGGAGGCAGCTAAAGCTGAGAGGCGGCAATATGAGGCAAGGCAGCGCAGCAGGCACGAGAGGCATCCCCCCCCCCCAAAAAAATGGGAGGGGGCACACAGGGAGGTTGGCGGAGTCAGGCGATAGACCTGAGCCAACTCCCCGTGCTTACCGGAAGCAGCGTGGTACTGGTCAGGCACCGTGTTATGCGGTGAAGCACGCAGTGTTTCCAGTGCGCACTCATAGCCCAGAGTGCTATATGCCAGCCCCCCGCAAGTGCCATGCGAGAGTGGGCATTCAGCCATGGCGGATTGTGCCAGCTCAGCGCGTTTGGTCTCCGGTGCGCTGTTTCGGCCCAGGGTATCCTGCCACGGCTGTGGGGAACTGTGTCTGCGGGGCGCTGGGAGGGTTCAGTTCGCCCTATGCCTGCGCTCCGCCCATGCGAAAGTGGACATTGAGCCTAATGGAGAGGTGTGAGTGGTAAGCACCAGATCTCCAGGGCTCCCCTACAGCCCAGTTCGACCTGTGCCTGCACTCTGGAGGGGCCGAGCTAAAGTGGGCATTTAGCCTGGAGGAGTGGTGCGTAGGCTGTGCTCCAGTGCTCCCCACAGCCCGGTTCATCAGGTGCCTCCTCCACGCACCAGGCCTCATGTAGGTCTCTCCAGCCTGGTAGGCCCTGTGGCAGCCCCACGTACCAGGCTGCCTCTGCGTCTCCTCCCTCCAGAGTCGCCCTCCTGTCCGGAGCTGCCAGAGTCGCCCTCCTGTCCGGAGCTGCCAGAGTCGCCCTCCTGTCCGGAGCTGCCAGAGTCGCCCTCCTGTCCGGAGCTGCCAGAGTCGCCCTCCTGTCCGGAGCTGCCAGAGTCGCCCTCCTATCCGAGGCCCGCTACGAGGGTCCCCAGTCCGGGGTCTGCGGCAGGGGGTCCCGCACCAGAGGGGGTACTGTCACGCCCTGACCATAGAGGATTTTATTCTCTATTTTGGTTAGGCCAGGGTGTGACTAGTGTGGTCATTCTATGCTCTTTATTTCTATGTTTTGTGTTTCTATGTTTTTTGCTGGGTATGGTTCTCAAACAGGGACAGCTGTATATTGTTGTCTCTGATTGGGAATCATACTTAGACATCATGTTTTGCCACGTTAGGTTGTAGGATGTTGTAGCCTTTTTTGTTAGCTCCCACTAAGTGCAAAACAGATGGGATGGCGTATCGCTGCAGAATGCTATTGTAGCCATGCTGGTTAAGTGTGCCTTGAAATTCATGATGAAATTCAGATCAGGCCAGGTGACTACGTCACGAATGGTTTAGATTCTACAAGATTAGACCAGTACATGGATGGTGAGCCGGACGTGTAAAATGGTTAGACTTTACATTAGACCAGCGTGACCGAAAGCGTGTGCTGAAAGGTACGAATTGGTAAAGTCTGAAACTATCTCTCGAAGAAGAAGAAGACTACACAGGAACATTCATTCTCCAGCTGTTTAAGCACTTTAGTCTAAGAAACTTGACCGAAGATGAGAAGACAAAGAACAATTTACTCTCACCACTATAGATACCTCTATTCTAATGAACAGATCCCGATGAACAATGCGCGGTAGATCTCTGGAAGATCCGTTCTAGCAGACACTCCGAAACCAAGAAGCTACGACTACAAAGGACATGGTGAAATCTGGTGGACAACGAAACGAGACTTACACAAAAAGAGACTTTCTGATGAACAACTCTCCACAGACTGATCAAGTGATTTCAACAGAGCTAGACGACAAAGGCATACAATCGTAAATATGTACATTGCATTTCAAATTCCGGATGAGCGGTTGTTGGGGTGCTAAATATCCATATTTACGATGAGCGTATTATTCAACTGTATGTACGATAGGTGAATTCCTTTGTCTCTTCTTCTCCTGCTCTGTCTTACATGCCACTCCCTTATCATTGTGTAACACGCTGTCATATCGGGTTAGTCCACTAGGGACTTTTCATTGCATTATGTAGTAATCAATGTGTAATCTATCCTGTTTGTGTGTTTGTATTTGTGTGTGATTATTTAGTTAGTAAAATAATTTAATTTGCAATCATTTATGCTAGGGTTTGTGCAGATATCCAAGAAAGTTGCGACATTCAGAATGAGACTGATAAGATAACAATTAATAAATAATTGATGGATGACGGCTATGATATCGAGATTCTGATATTTTGAGTTAACCTCTCTGGGGTAGGCCAGGGAAAAGAGCGCCAAATTCAAATACATTTCTATAACAATCAAACTTTCATTAAATTACACATGCAAGATAGTTAAAGCTACACTCGTTGTGAATCCAGCCAACATGTCAGATTTCAAAAAGGCTTTTCGGCAAAAGCATAAGATGCTATTATCTGATGATAGCACAACAGTTAACAATGAATAGCATATTTCAACTCTGCAGGCGCGACACAAAACGCAGAAATAAAATATAAATCATGCCTTACCTTTGACGAGCTTCTTTTGTTGGCACTCCTATATGTCCCATAAACATCACAAATGGTCCTTTTGTTCGATTAATTCCGACGATATATATCCAAAATGTCCATTTATTTGGCGCGTTTGATTCAGATTCAAAACACTGCTTCCAACTTACGCAACGTCACTTGAAAATGTCTCAAAAGTTACCTGTAAACTTTGCCAAAACATTTCAAACTACTTTTGTAATACAACTTTAGGTATTTCTAAACTTATATAATCGATCATATTGAAGACGGGATGATCTGTGTTCAATACAGGAGCAAAACAAACTGACGCTACTTTTCTGGTTACGCGCCTCTATCAAAAGGTACTGCAAACTGGTGACATCCAGTGGAAGCGGGAAGGAACTGCAGGAAAGTCTTAGAATTCTGGATTCCCCATGAAAACATATTGAAAACATAGTGACCTCAAAAAAAATCTGAATGGTTTATCCTCGGGGTTTTGCCTGCTAAATACGTTCTATTATACTCACAAACAGTTTTAGAAACTTCAGAGTGTTTATATCCAATAGTAAGAATAATATGCATATAGTAGGATCTGGGACAGAGTAGGAGGCAGTTCAATTTGGGCACGCTATTTATCCAAAAGTGAAAATGCTGCCCCCTACCCCAAACAGGTTAATTCGGGAAACGGTAACGTGTTAAATTAACTTTTCCCGTGGTGCCCCGGAATATTACTTAAATAGTTTTTATATGATTTATTTAATTGCGTAATAATTGAACGTGGTATGTAATTATTCGATAAATAGCCGTCATCGCATTAATGATAGTATCGACATGACACATCCAGGATTACTACTTTCTTGAAGGTGATCCTTCGTTCGCACCACCGCCTAGGACATTGTATCTAATCACAGAGGCCAACCCAAAACATCGCCACAGAAGAGGTAGACGGAGCGGCCTCCTAGTCAGACTTCAAAGGCGTGCACACCACCAACCGCTTCTGAGTATATTACTCGCCAATGTCCAGTCTCCAGACAACAAGGTAGACGAAATTAGGGAAAAGTTTGCTTTCCAGAGAGACATCAGAGATTGTAACATTCTTTGTTCCATGGAAACATGGATCTCTCAGGATATATTGTCAGAGTCGGTACAGCCACCGGGATTCTTCATGCGTCGCGCCAACAGAGATAAACACTTCTCTGGGAAGAAGAAGGGCGGGAGGTTGTTACGGGGGGGTGTAACGACTCATGGGGTAATCGTAACAACATACAGGAACTCAAGTCCTTTAGTTCACCTGACCTAGAAGTCCTTACAATAAAATCCCCACCATATTATCTCCCAAGACAATCCTCATCGTTTATTGTCACTGCTGTGTATACGCCCCCTCAGGCTGATACCACGACAGCCCTCAAGGAACTTCACAGGACTCTATGCAAACTGGAAACCATATATCCTGAGGCTGCATTTATTGTAGCTGGGGATTTTAACAAAGAAAATTTGAGAACAAGGCTACCTAAATTCTATCAGCATATTGATTGTAGCGCTCGTGCGGGCAACACATTGGATCACTGAGACTCTAACTTCCACAATGCATACAAGGCCCTCCCCTGCCCTCTTTTCGGCAAATCTGACAACGACTCAATTTTGCTCCAACCATCCTATAGGCAGAAACTCAAACAGGATGTTCCCGTGACAAGAACTATTCAATGCTGGTCTGACCAATCAGAATCAATGCTTCAAGATTGTTTTGATCACGTGGTCTGGGAAATGTTCTGGGCAGCCTCAGAATAACATCGATTTATGCGCTGAATCTGTGAGTGAGTTTATAAGGAAGTGCATTGGAGATGTTGTACCCACTGTGATTATTGAAACCTAACCTAACCAGAAACTGTGGATAGATGGCGGCATTCGCACAAAACTGAAAGCGTGAACCGCATTTAACCATGGAAAATGACTGGGAATATGGTTGAATATAAACGGTGTAGTTATTCCCTCTGCAAGGCAATCAAACAAGTAAAATGTCGGTATAGGGACAAAGTGGAGTCGCAATTTAACGGCTCAGACACGACGTATGTGGCAGGGTCTACAAGCAATTAGACTACCAAAAGAAAACCAGCCACGTCATGGACACAGACAAACTAAACCCCTTCTTTGCCCGCTTTGAGGATAATACAGTGCCACCAACGTGCCCCCCCCTCCTTCTCCATGGCCACGGTGAGTAAGACATTTAAATGTGTTAACACTCGCAAAGCTGCCGGCCCAGACGGCATCCCTAGCAGCGTCCTCAGAGCATGTGCAGACCATCTGGCTGGTGTGTTTACGGACATATTCAATCTCTCCCTATTCCAGTCTGCTGTCCCCACATGCTTCAAGATGGCCACAATTGTTCCTGTACCCAAGAAGGCAAAGAAGGCAAAACTAAATGACAATCGCCCCCGTAGCACTCACTTCTGTCATCATGACCTGCTTTCAGAGACTAGTCAAGGATCACATCACCTCCACCTTACCTGCCACCCTAGACCCATTTCAATTTGAAAACTGCCCCAATAGGTCCACAGACGATGCAATCGCCATTACACTGCACACTACCCTATCATATCTGAATGAGAAGAATACCTATGTAAGAACGCTGTTCATTGACTACAACTCAACATTCAACACCATAGTACCCTCCAAGCTCATCATTAAGCTTGAGCCCTGGGTCTCAACCCTGCCCTGTGCAATTGGGTCCTGGACTTTCTGATGGGCTGCCCCCAAGTGGGGAAGGTAGGAAACAACATATCCACTTCACTGATCCTCAAAACTGCGGACTCAAAACTGCGGACTCAACCTCATCAAAAAGAAGAAACTGCATTATGAAGCCAAGGTCAATGATATAAACGATGGAAAATCATGGGCAGAAAGATACATTCAACTCCATCTTTCATCACATGGCTTATTCATCACACAACCATTTCATTATTTGAATAATTACTTAATTGGCAAAGTGGGCAAACTAGGCAGGAAATGCCAACAGCAAACAGTGAGCCATCGTACAAAACATATGAAAGAAAAGCATTGCAAGTTTGAATTTTAAGTTAGTGTGGGAGAGGTGGAAAAAATATTATTGATCAATAATGGCAAACCTGGTATTTACAACTTGAGGATGGTAACCACTAGAGCCACTCCTATCTGTCATATCTTTAATCTGAGCCTAGAGGAAAGTCTTTGTCCTCAGGCCTGGAGCGACACCAAAGTCATTCCACTACCCAAGAGTGTTAAAACAACTCTGTGTTGTTGTTTGTGTCGTACTGCTTAGTTTTATCTTGGCCAGGTCACAGTTGTAAATGAGAACCTGTTCTCAACTAGCTTACCTGGTTAAATAAAGGTGAAATAAAAATACATCTTAAAGTGGCTTTTTCTGGTTTTAACAGTGGAACTATCAGCTTGCTGCCAGCTCTTAGCAAACTGTTGGAAAAAATGTTGTTTGCCCAAATACGATGCTATTTCTCTATAAACAAATTAACAACAGACTTTTAGCATGCGTATAGAGAAGGGGACTCAACATGTACTTGCACTGACACAAATGACTGATGATTGGCTGAACTAATTTGATAAGACTGTGGGAGCTGTACTGTTAGATTTCAGTGCAACCTTTGATATTATTGACCATAACCTATGTTATGGCTTTTCAACCTCTGCCATATTGTGGATTGAGCTATCTTTCTAATAGAACTGAGGGTTGTCTTTAATGGAATCTTCTCGAATGTCAAACATGTAAAGTGTGGTGTCCTGCAGGGCAGTTCTCTAGGTCCTCTGTTCTATTTTTACCAATGACCTGCCACGGGCGTTAAACAAAGAATGTGTGTCCATGTATGCTGATGATTTAATCGTATACGTATCAGCAACAAAAGCTAATGAAGTCACTGAAACCCTTATTAACAAAGAGTTGCAGTCTATTTTGGAATGGGTGGCCAGTAATAAACTGGTCTTGAACACCTCTATAAATAAGAGCATTGTATTTGGTACAAATCCTTCCCTAAGTTCTAAACTTCAGCTGAATCTGGTAATGAATGGTGTGGCTTTTGAACAAGTTGAGGAGAGTAAATTACTTGGTGTTACCTTAGATTATAAACAGTCATGGTCGAAACATATAGATTCAATGGTTGTAAAGATGGGGAGAGGTATGTTCTTAATAAAGAGATGCTCTGCTTTTTTGACACCACACTCCACAAAGCAAGTCCTGCAGGCTCTAGTTTTATCGTATCTTGATTATTGTCCAGTCATCTGGTCAAGTGCTGCAAAGAAGGACCTAGTTAAGATGCAGCTGGCCCAGAACAGAGCGGCATGTCTTGCTCTTCTTTGTAATCACTAATATAAATACTATGTACGCCAGTCTCTCTTGGCTAAGAGGAAAGACTGACTGTGTCACTTCTTGTTTTTCTAAGAAACATGAATGTTGTAAATTATTTGCATAGTCAACTTACACACAGCACTGACACACACACACCAACATACATGTCACCAGGGGTCTTTTCACAGACCTCAGGTCCAGAACAAATCCAAGGAAATGTACAGTATTATACAGAGCCATGAGTGCATGTAACTCCCTTCCACCTTGTATAGTGCTAGTGAACAGCAAACCTAGTTAAAAAAAAACTAATGCAACACCTCACGGCACAACGCCTCTCCCGCATGTGACCTACTTGTGTGTATGTACTGACATGTATGTGTAACTGATAGATGCACGCACACACACTACATGGAAATATTTTTAAACGTATGTAAATTGTATTTTGTCTGTAATGTCTTTTTCGGTATGTTGAACCCCAGTAAGACTAGCTGTCGCCGTTGTCATCTGTCACGCCCTGACCTTAGAGAGCTTTTTATGTCTCTATTTTGGTTTGGTCAGGGTGTGATTTAGGTGGGCATTCTATGTTCTATTTTCTATTTCTTTGTTTTGGCTGGGTATGGTTCTCAATCAGGGACAGTTGTCTATTGTTGTCTTTGATTGGGAATCATACTTAGGCAGCCTTTTAAATTTTGTGTTTGTGGGAAGTTGACTTTGTTAGTGGCACTATAGCCCTCTTAAGCTTCACGGTCGTTTTTGTATTGTTTATTGTTTTGTTGGCGACATTAGATATAAAGTAATGTAAGCTCACCACGCTGCGCTTTGGTCCACTTATTCCTCCACCGACGACTGCCGTGACATCATCAGCTAATGGGGATCCTAATAAATCAAATCAAATATACTTATACATAGATATTTATATTCCAGACTGACATTGCTTGTTGTGATATTTCTTAATTTTTATATTTTTTGTATGTAATGTATGTATGTATATATACACATACATACATACAGTGGGGCAAAAAAGTATTTAGTCAGCCACCAATTGTGCAAGTTCTCCCACTTAAGATGAGAGAACCTTTCATCATAGGTACACTTCCACTATGACAGACAAAATCTGAAAAAAAATCACATTGTAGGATTTTTTATGAATTTATTTGCAAATTATGGTGGAAAATAAGTATTTGGTCACCTACAAACAAGCAAGATTTCTGGCTCTCACAGACCTGTAACTTCTTCTTTAAGAGGCTCCTCTGTCCTCCACTCGTTACCTGTATTAATGGCACCTGTTGGAACTTGTTATCAGTATAAAAGACACCTGTCCACAACCTCAAACAGTCACACTCCAAACTCCACTATGGCCAAGACCAAAGAGCTGTCAAAGGACACCAGAAACAAAATTGTAGACCTGCACCAGGCTGGGAAGACTGAATCTGCAATAGGTAAGCAGCTTGGTTTGAAGAAATCAACTGTGGGAGCAATTATTAGGAAATGGAAGACATAAAAGACCACTGATAATCTCCCTCAATCTGGGGCTCCACGCAAGATCTCACCCCGTGGGGTCCAAATGATCATAAGAACGGTGAGCAAAAATCCCAGAACCACACGGGGGGGACCTAGTGAATGACCTGCAGAGAGCTGGGACCAAAGTAACAAAGCCTACCATCAGTAACACACTACGCCGCCAGGGACTCAAATCCTGCAATGCCAGACGTGTCCCCCTGCTTAAGCCAGTACATGTCCAGGCCCATCTGAAGTTTTCTAGAGAGCATTTGGATGATCCAGAAGAAGATTGGGAGAATGTCATATGGTCAGATGAAACCAAAATATAACTTTTTGGTAAAAACTCAACTCGTCGTGTTTGGAGGACAAAGAATGCTGAGTTGCATCCAAAGAACACCATACCTAATGTGAAACATGGGGGTGGAAACATCATGCTTTGGGGCTGTTTTTCTGCAAAGGGACCAGAACGACTGATCCGTGTAAAGGAAAGAATGAATGGGGCCATGTATCATGAGATTTTGAGTGAAAACTTCCTTCCATCAGCAAGGGCATTGAAGATGAAACGTGGCTGGGTCTTTCAGCATGACAATGATCCCAAACACACCGCCCGGGCAATAAAGGAGTGGCTTCGTAAGAAGCATTTCAAGGTCCTGGAGTGGCCTAGCCAGTCTCCAGATCTCAACCCCATAGGAAATCTTTGGAGGGAGTTGAAAGTCCGTGTTGCCCAGCAACATCCCCAAAACATCACTCCTCTAGAGGAGATCTGCATGGAGGAATGGGCCAAAATACCAGCAACAGTGTGTAAAAACCTTGTGAAGACTTACAGAAAACGTTTGACCTCTGTCATTGCCAACAAAGGGTATATAACAAAGTATTGAGAAACTTTTGTTGTTGACCAAATACATATTTTCCACCATAATTTGCAAATTAATTAATTAAAATTCCTACAATGTGATTTTCTGGATTTTTTTTCCCTCATTTTGTCTGTCATAGTTGAAGTGTACCTATGTTGAAAATTACAGGCCTCTCTCATCTTTTTAAGTGGGGGAACTTGCACAATTGGTGGCTGACTAAATACTTTTTTGCCCCACTGTATATATATACAGTATGTACAGTGTGTGTATATATATATATATTGTGTGTATTGTTAAGTATTACTGCACCGTTAGAGCTAGAAACATGAGCATTTCGCTGCACCTGCGATAAAATCTGTAATGCGATCAATAGCATTTGATTTGGTTATGCACGCTTGACCATAAATTGCTTTGTATTAGTCTGTTAAAAGGCTATTATTATTATTATTATTATATATTTTAAAATGTGTTGTTGTGGGACAGGGGGATCTCTAGATTTACAAGTACTACAAAGAAATACTGACCAAAGCTGAATATTTCCTTCAAAATAAATAGAAATGTAAAAAAAAAACACAGCTGTCTGCACAACATCTATCTTGAATCTTGTTTATTTTTTTCCAAATACTCTCTCAGCTTGGAACCAAAGACAATAAAGCAACACAATCATTCTGTCCCTTTTTTTCTCTCAAGCTCACATCCTTTCATAGAGAGCTCTATATTGATTAAAATATCCAAGACAGCCATATTAAGCTCCAGGGCTTTTGCCACTTGTCCATTTTCGTTTTCTCTGTGTTAATGTTTAAAATCCCCTTCCCTGTTGAAGTTAACATCCATTACCCCTTTGTTTCCCTCTCCTTCATGCCTTCTTGAACCTGATTGTTTTTGGATCAATTTCTTTACAATCTGAAAGCAGTTAACCAAACCATACACTAAGTGCTGGTGTTCAAAATGATAAATATACATGTATCCTCTAAGACACTTGTTACACGGAGACACCATAAGGAACAACGTGCTAGTAATTGCAATGTTGCAGGCACGAGAAGGATGATGATCATTTACCTTAATCAGTATTATTCATGATAGTCAGTTGAAAAACAATTTAACATTCCTGTTAGTATGTGTCCTCAAACGGCATGATTAGTATACTTGCCCTTCCCTACACACTCATTCGGTTGATGTGGCCTTTAATCAACAGTTAATAGAAAACATCTCCCTTTGTTTAGAGGAATATACTGTAGAATATCAAATGTGAAGCACACAGATATACTTATTGGGCTTATGGCATAATTCGCGTCCTTTCAATTTTCCTCTTTCAACCTCATTCAGGTCAGGTTATTAAAATGATTGTGATCGCCCCTGGGGAATTGAATTAAGTGCACCTCCACCACCTATGTGCCTTGAGTCTACTACTAATGTATTCACATGACCTCACTACACTACACACAGACGTGTACACATACACACACACATACACACAATCCCGACCCCATAGACGTCAGCCTTCTCACTCAACATAATGGTATTAATCATGTCAAGGAGATTAGCTGAACAGCAAACTGTAGCTTACTGGATCTATCCCTATATAATATGCAAGCGGGGAAGGCTTCCTGAGTGGCGCAGTGGTCTAAGGCACTGCATCGCAGTGTTGCAGCGTCACTACAGGTGTCACAACCGTCTGTGACTGGGAGTCCCATAGGGCGGCACACAATTAGCCCAACGTCGTCTGGGTTAGGGGAGGGTTTGGCAGGTGTGCTTTAATTGGCTTATCACGCTCTAGCGACTCCTTGTGGTGGGCCAGGCGCCTGCAGGCTGACTTCGGTCGTCAGTTGAATGCTGTTTCCTCTGTGCGGCAGGCTTCTGAGATAAGAGAGCAAGTGTTAAGAAGCACGGCTTGGTGGGTCATGTTTCGGAGGATGCATGACCCGACCTTCGCCTTTCCCGAGCCCGTTGGGGAGTACAGCGATGAGACAAAATTGCAATTGGATATCATGAAATTGGGGAGAAAAAGGGGGTAAAATTACAATTAAAAAAATATATGTATATGCAAGCAGGACCCTTCCCCCTCCATCTCCATTCTGGAAAAGTCATGCAGAAATGTCATAATTTGCCTTTTGAGGTCCATTCACCTACCCACACACTCTAAAAACACAAAAAGCACAACTGAAAGGCTAAAGAAAACACTCACCAAGCGGAGTTATTTCTCAATGTTGTGTGGCATCCAGACAGAAAGGAAACAGTTAATATCCTGTAATCTGCGGTGATAGGAGTCCAATTAAGTATGAAACAAGGCTGTCAGAAGCTGCTTAATGTACAACAGCCCAGGAGTGAATGCAGCATTGCCTGAGTCTACACAAGTTGATGTGCGTATCTGGAATCTTGACTACTGCCATTAATAAAAGGTATGGTGCTTGCATACCCAACTAGCTCTCCAATGTGGGAATAATGAGCAACCTTTTGCAAGTAAGATCACTGCAAGGGTAGCAAATCAACCGCTAAGGTTATCTTCCATTTGCCTTAAGGCCATGACACAGATGTTAGCTCTTTTGTCATAGACTGTTTCAAGGCTCTAATTCAATCATATCACATTGCAAAATTCAAACATTACAAAACTTAAACAATCCTGGTCTGAATTAAAAATGGTTGAGATTCAAACTATTTTATGGATAGGTATGGTTTTGCATGTATCAGTGAGATGTCAATATTTGTGTGCCCTAAGCCTTAGCGCCCGTAACACCTCAATGAGATGTGTGCATAACTAGTCTTTATACGTAAATCTACTATTTACATCACTAAATTACATTTATTATTTACACATTCAAACATTAGAATTCATCTCAGTGATTTATATATGTGGTGTTATTTTTATTGATTCATATACAGTAACAACACACATTTCCCTTCAGGATCTGTCAGCATTATGTAAAAAAAAGTGAGTACACCCCTAAGTGAAAATGTCCAAATTGGGCCCAATTAGCCCAATTAACCATTTTCCCTCCCCGGTGTCATGTGACTCGTTAGTGTTATAAGGTCTCAGGTGTGAATGGGGAGCAGATGTGTTAAATTTGGTGTCGTCGCTCTCACACTCCCTCATACTGACTGGTCACTGGAAGTTCAACATGGCACCTCATGGCAAAGAACTCTCTGAGGATCTGAAAAAGGGATTGTTGCTCTACATAAAGATGGCCTGGGCTATAAGAAGATTGCCAAGACCCTGAAACTGAGCTGCAGCACGGTGGCCAAGATCATACAGCGGTTTAACTGGACAGGTTCCACTCAGAACAGGCCTCGCCATGGTCGACCAAAGAAGTTGAGTACACGTGCTCAGCGTCATATCCAGAGGTTGTCTTTGGGAAATAGACGTATGCGTGCTGCCAGCATTGCTGCAGAGGTTGAAGGGGTGGGGGGTCAGCCTGTCAGTGCTCAGACCATACGCTGTACACTGCATCAAATTGGTCTGCATGGCTGTCGTCCCAGAAGGAAGCCTCTTCTAAAGATGATGCACAAGAAAGCCCGCAAACAGTTTGCTGAAGACAAGCAGACTAAGGACATGGATTACTGGAACCATGTCCTGTGGTCTGATGAGACCAAGATAAACTTATTTGGTTCAGATGGTGTCAAGCGTGTGTGGCGGCAACCAGGTGAGGAGTACAAAGACAAGTGTGTCTTGTCTACAGTCAAGCATGGTGGTGGGAGTGTCATGGTCTGGGGCTGCATGAGTGCTGCCGGCACTGGGGAGCTACAGTTCATTGAGGGAACCATGAATGCCAACATGTACTGTGACATACTGAAGCAGAGCATGATCCCCTCCCTTCGGAGACTGGGCCGCAGGGCAGTATTCCAACATGATAACGACCACAAACACACCCCCAAGACGACCACTGCCTTGCTAAAGAAGCTGAGGGTAAAGGTGATGGACTGGCCAAGCATGTCTCCAGACCTAAACCCTATTGAGCATCTGTGAGGCATCTTCAAACGGAAGGTGGAGGACTGCAAGGTCTCTAACATCCACCAGGTCCGTGATGTTGTCATGGAGGAGTGGAAGAGGACTCCAGTGGCAACCTGTGAAGCTCTGGTGAACTCCATGCCCAAGAGGGTTAAGGCAGTGCTGGAAAATGATGGTGGCCACACAAAATATTGACACTTTGGGCCCAATTTGGACATTTTCACTTAGGGGTGTATTCACTTTTGTTGCCAGCGGTTTAGACATTAATGGCTGTGTGTTGAGTTATTTTGAGGGGACAGCAAATTTATACTGTTATACAAGCTGTACACTCACTACTTTACATTGTAGCAAAGTGTCATTTCTTCAGTGTTGTCACATGAAAAGATATACTCAAATATTTACAAAAATGTGAGGGGTGTACTCACTTTTGTGATATACTGTATATCTTAAGTGCTGCTGATAATGTGACTTTTGCACTCACCTTCTGGTCACAACCATTTTTCCACACCAAGTAATGAGATATTGAACTTTAGAGGCTCGTTTCACCCTGCAGTTGCACTACTTTTGAAATTATTTTAAATACAGTACCTTGCTCCGGTCGGCATTTAGTCGACCAAAACCATATACCTGCGGCCTCAAGTGTTGTAAAAGCATTATAATGTATTCAACAAGCTGTAGATGTAAAAAAAAATGTCCGGCTCTCTTAATATGACTGGCCTTCAGACCTATCAATCACTCACCAACCAACCAAGCGTGTTTCACCGTCTTGAGAAATACTGTTTGATGCTGACGGGCTTTTCACATGCTGCCTTTCTAATGAAGTTTTGTGCATCCATTGTAATAACCACACTGATATAAAAAATATTCCAATGGAAGCAGCTGTGTCCGCGTGTGTGTGTGGTGGTGGCCAAGTTACATTCTAACCAGACAGCACTATAGTGGGCAGAACCAAAACCAATCATTATTAAGTATATAGCGTGTGAGGGCATATCTGGCCTACTGCTCAGATGAGCTCCAGCTAGCTATTTTTTCATGGTCCCAGTTCTCGCCGGATTTAGAGACCAACAGTTTTTTTCAGTAGGGATAGTTGACAACAGTTTTACACAAACACGTTTATCGGCGTGACTCCTGGCATCCAATGGCATTGTTACAATTGACAGCCAATCTTTTGGCCAACTCTTTCTCTAGCCATTTATAATAAACCAGCTCACGCTTTGTATTTTATGCTGTGACGATTTACATTGAGCTGTGAATTGAGAAATTGCCACTGTTAAACCATCAATTCCGCCCTGACAGCTCATTAGATTGTGGTGAACACATCCCTGGCTGGGCTGGCCTCCGGGGCTCTGATACTCTGATACTGCTCCACGGTAGAGTGCTGTGTACTGTGAAATGAGAGGGCCAAAGGTTCACAGGCTCCATACTACTCATTCTCTCCCTTCTAACAATGTTGTCATTATGATCTCTACCTCCAGTCATGGAGTAGAACCATAGCAGAAATCTGTCAAGAATAAACTTTATATGAAGGGAATTTCTTGAACTTCTTGCCCAATTTACTATGGAGTAGCATGCACTGGGATGTTGTCAGGGACATACAATCTCAGTCATACAGACTTCAGTCAAACAGACTTAGTGTCAAAGTCCGTCAGACATCAATCAAAAATACGTCTAGACAAGTTCCCATAATTCCATGGCAGCCTTATTGGTACCTCCTGTGCAAGGGGCATATAAAGTGCAACTAACATTCCACTTAATTTTAAACCAAGTTAGTTTACAAAGTATGATCAATAATTATTAAAGGCCTAGTGAACTGAACATTTTATTTGTTTGGTGTTTTATACAGTGGGGTCTGAAATGATTAACACCCTTGATAAAAATTTGTAAAAATGACTATAAAATAAATCATTCAAATACTGAGCTTTATTGGGAAATTGTATTATTTTATACTAATACAATTGCTCAGAGAAAGATTTTATTTAACAAGTAATATCATCCTTGATATCCTTAGTGTGTTATGGACTGCCCTCTTCAAATCAAACGTTTTCAATGGGTTTCATGTCCGGTGACTGAGATGTCCATTGCAACATTTTTACAGTAGTTATGGGGTTCTTTTCTGTTCATGCATTCTTATTTCTATGCCAAACCCACCACTGGTGTGCTTGGCCAAAGAGCTCTATTTTCATGTCATCTAACAAATGTTGATGACTGGAGTTTGCTAAAAGGCATTTCCACTTCGATTGGAACCAGTGCTTTGGTCAGATGACATGAAAATATAGCTCTTTGGCCAAGCACATCAGTGGTGGGTTTGGCATCGAAATAAGAATGCATAGGCAGAAAATAACCTCATACCTGCTGTAAAATGGTGATGGCTCTTGGATGTTATGGGGCTTATTTGCTCCCATTGGTCCTGGGGCCCTTGTAACGTCAAAGGCATCATGAACTTTACTAGTACCAGGAAATGTTTTCCAAAAACCTGTTTGCCTCTACAACTTGGTTGCAAGTGGATCTTCCAGCAAGACAATAACTCCAAGCACACATCAGAATCCACCAAGGAATTGTTAATTGGCCACAAAACCAACATTTTGCAATGGCCATTTCAGTCTCCGGAATTGAAACCTATTAAAAACATGTGGTTTGACTTAGTTCGGGGTGAAAGTAAGGTGGTATGGTCTGGTATGGTGTCCCGGCAAAATAAATAGTGGAGGTACGCCGTACCGGTAAAACATGAGCCGATTACAAAAATTAAAACAAAATGTCAAAACTGTAGGCTATTACACCACTATTTATCACATCCACATGTCAGAGGCATTACAAATTTGCGAATGGACTTGAAAATGGGTGGTATAGCCTACGGTCCAAATGCGATGTGGTTCGACGAGTACACAGATATTTTGCTAAGGTAGATATGAGTGGCCGAGATGCCCGCGGACAGTGGAGGATGTCAAATGTCATTACCCTTTTTGGTGTTTTGTGTAACTGATGTCTTTCCATTAACCACTGTTTAGAGGCTGGAAATGTGTTGCGAAGGGATGAACGTGTGCGGGTGGACTAGTAAAGGAGCCCTTTGAAGTGATTGTTTGACATGCACTTATAGGAGGTCCCATACCGGGAATAAATTCATTCTACTTTCACCCCTGGTATTAGTATAAAATAATATAATTTCCCCATTTTTGGGAGCATACAAAATCTCTCTATTTGAATAACCTCATTTTTTAAATTATGGTAATAGAATTTTAAGAGCCGTTTGAAAATGCCACTTGAAATTTCAGTCTGTTTTGATGGGATCGAGTTTTGGCCTGTCTGGTGACATCACCAGGCGGTAAATTAGTTAATAGACCAATAAAAAAGAGTTCCAAACCTCTCTGCCAATAACAGCTAGTTTTCAGTTTTCCCCATCCCACTCAGACCACTCCTAGATAGTCCTAGAAAAATTATTGCTTGAGAATGTGCTCTTTGCTAAGATGCTATTTTAGTTATTTTTGATAATAATTTTAATTTAAAACAATCACAGTAAGATACTTGTTAGCCAGAAATGTTTTGAGATAAAAATACTTCTGCATTGGACCTTTAACCAAAAGTACTGCCTGCGGTCAAATTGGATCCATTGCAACCTTCAATGGCCACCAAATTATTGCCAGCTGATCTCTCGTTAAACCATCAATATGCACTAAATTCACCTCCACAGCTGATCTCAATTGCAACCGTTATTGGTCACCTCATTACCGTTCCCTAAAAGCTGATGTTTTTGAGAAGACTAAGGGCGATTTATTGATTTATTGACAATCATTCCGTACTGAAATAAATGATTTCCTTGTTTACCATGGCAAATCTGCTGTGGCAATTTACCTGACACGTTGTATGAATGGAAAAATATAGTTGTAGCCTACTCTTATTTTATTTTATTTCAATTTATGTAGTAATCCATTATATAAAACTGTTTTTAAATCATATCAAGTTGAGGCTAAAATATCTCTGGACTGTCCATATTTGAAATGTGTAAGTAAATCAAGTCAATCATGATTGAGTAATAAAATCTATATATTTTTTTATCAGATAAAAATGTAGGCTAATAAAGTTATTTCAAATGGCATATGTTATTTAGCCATTTAAGGTGAATTTTTGGTTGCCAGCAAGTTTGCTTTAGCACGCAGGTGCATGTAATCTCCCATTAGTCTACATCTGTGGTGACAAAAGCATCCAACAGGTAGCTCATGACCATCTCTCTCTTCAAAGTATGTTCTCCATTAAATCTCACTGTGTAACTGTCCTAGACTAGTGCTTGAGACTGACTGTATATAGCTACATTCAACATTAGACAATTTCACAGGCATACTGTACCTACACAAATATAAATAATATGACCCTGAAAGCAATGCAAGTTGTGACGATTCAAAACGTATTGATTCAGAACAAATGGTGCTGTGCAAATCACCCTAAGTTTCCAACATGTGCATCTAGAATGTTCCTCAACAAATGTCAATGAGGTTTCATTACAAACTCCATCTGTTACTTAAATAAACTGTAAAATCGCAGGAGGAATGCAACTTTATGGTAACCCAATTCATATTAGTTGCACGTTTTACCTACAGCTGAGTTGAAACAAGACACACTTGGAATAATGATGCTCAAACACAAGGAAAACATTCATTTAAACACTTAAAGTGAATAACCTGGAGAAAAGCACTAAAACGCTTTCTTACAGTTGATAGATTTAGGTACATCACAGTGGGGGGGTCATCAAATCTGCCGATATCTGTCATACCTTTTATGCTCAGACTTCTTAGCAACAATTGTAAATTGTTGCCTTTGTGAGACAAATTACAACAAAATGATACAATTAGTTATCAGATCAAATGTTTGGTTCTTTTATGCATGAAATAAAGTCACAAAAATGGTGGAATATGCCTGGTCAAAAAGTACTGTGATCTTCCATGGAATGACAAAAAAATGGGTGTAGGGTCTATTTTGGTGAACATTAGCACAGGAAACTGAAGTGTGGATCTATAGTACAGTTTTCTATTTTTTATCAAATATAACCTACCAATATCAGACAGAAGTATTGAGATCTACAGTATCCAACAGACTGATATCTCAAACCAAGCTCATGTTCTTAATCATGGAAGCCTGGCCATAGTTGAATTGTTACAAAAATGGATGTGGTCCAAGTTTAATTTCTAACTGCAAACATGCCAATAGGTGGATGTCACTATCACTGTTTTTTACTGTGAGAAATCAAATTATATCTGGGCATTCATCTCACATCAGTGCTACCTACCATTAGGTTTGTATTTTCCTATTATTTTTCAGGAGGTAAAATAGTCAGTCAGGCGTTTGGGAAGGAGAACTGAATAATGTAGGCCTAGTATGTCTGGAGAAGTCAATCAGAACACCTTAAAGTATAACTACTATAACCATTGTTTCTCTGAGTCCCTGTGATATAAACTCCAGCACACTGAAAGCAACTTCAGTCGACCAAACGATTGTGGGTCTATAGTGCATCGTGGTATTTCTAAAATACTTTCACAAAAAAGTTTCACATTTTAAATTAACTGCAGTGTTTCCAGAGTTCTATAAAATATGACCTATAATTACTTACAACATGAGCTTTCAAGCAGCTTTTATGTGTTGAAATGTTGTGGGCATAACCCAACAACAATGTTGTGGGCTTATACAGGTCATAAGAAATATTCATACAATTAGACAGCTGATTGGCCAGCTAATCCTCCTCAGGGAGATGACATCATGTTCGATGAGGAAATAGCAAGCATTTCTAAATGGTCTGTTTGAGGTGTTTAATATATATATATATATATATTCTTCTCCATGTTTTGGCCACATACGAGTAGAGGACGAGTCAAAAACCTTCTTTGTATATGAGTTAACAGAATGTGCAATTTTCAGTGGGTAATTACTTTAAGATAGTACAATATTTGAAATATGCCCACATAGTTTTGAGGAGAAAGTTGCAATAGTCCAGTAAAATCCACCTTCAAATGGTAAATGTCAAATACCAAGCAGCTGGCAACTCCTATTTTTGGCAATATTTTGCCCTTTAGAGAATTTTGATTAGGTTGCTGGCATTTTGTTGAAGTGTTACTTCATGTAAGACTCTACTAAAGCTTTTCTTTGTGAGATACTCTACCCTCAGATATTTGGCTCCAATTACTGTCAATGCATCTGTGCTGCATGTACAACATAACACAATGCCTGTTATTTTCTATTGTGAAACACTGCAGTTGTCCTCAGTTCTCTATTGAAGGTGTCAAAGAATTATCCAGAACACCACAGTGTTTTATCACGTGATGATTCTTACCTGTTGATACTTAGCAGACTATGTGTAGAGAGAGAGACTGCAGTTTCTATTTTGTATGACTACTGTAAGATGTACCAAATTAAAATGATGGGTGAAGCCTTTAAAGATAATTATACATCCTTGGAAGTTGTCAGAAAGTTGACAACCAATTGTTAGGTCTATGGTCTATCCTAAACAGCCAATGATCTAAAGTTTTCAGTCTCTAATGTCATATACATGACGCTGGAGACGAAGCAGGTACGGGGAGTCAAACATTTAATATTGAACGGACATGGAATGAGACAGGAACAGCGTCAGCAAACGAGTCATACAGACAAAAAATAATTAATGCAGCAGCAGGGAACAGAGCTTTGGAACTGACAAATATAGGGGAGGTAATAAACAGGTGATGAGTGAGTCCATGTAAGTCCAATATCGCTGATGTGCGATATTGGACTAATACTCCATTGCTATTTGCGCATTCAGGTAAGCTATACACAAAGTATAATGTCCAATACTGATGGCTGTAATTGCAGCAGGAGTAAACACATTGATGTAAATGTACATTAGGCCAAGCATCATTCATGAGAACTTTTGATGAGACTGATAGGTTTAGGGTAAATCACCAGAATGTTGTTGGGTGTGATGTCTGATTATGATTCTCTCACTGACTACATATTGCAGAGCTGTTAAGTGCATGAGTTAATGGACTACATTTTTGCTAAATTATTTCCTTCATTCAAATCAGATGTCTACAGTATTCTCTTCCCATTTTACCAAATAAATTATTTATTTACACTGAGCCACTTTCTGCAGTGCAATCAGAATGGGTGAGATAATCACATTTTCAGTTAAAAATGACAATTTCCTGTATGTGTTCTTTTATGCTGTATTTTTGGAAAGACGTAGGCCTACGACTTGTAAGGAAGAGGGATTTGATCTCTAAATATGTTGCTTATATGTTGCTTAAACTTAATCTAATGCTTGTTAAATATATTTTGTTTGTTTTTTCTGTAATTTTTTAAAAGTGCTGATTTTAGCCAATATGCTACTGAAAGTGCTCAACTTTGATTTAGCTAGATAGTCACTGATACCCGTGACATTACTGACAAAACTGCTTTTACGCAAAAAATACTTTGATGTGTCTAATATGATTCTAACATTGTTCCACACAGGTTGTAAAATTTGATCAGCTGTTCACAAAGCACAATATATTAGCTAGTACTGTCTAATAGCTATAGATAGCGATCAGAAATTAGTCTGGATTCATCACACTTGATTCTCAACCTCATTTTCTTTCTCACATTCTGATGTCACTCAAGAAGTGCTAGCACACTGCCTTATTAGGAAACGCAGCCACCTGTTGGTAACGTTTAGCCAATTATAGGAGAGGTCATGAGAATTTCTTCATATCTGACTAGTTAAGAGGATTCTAAAGTTGAGGTTAAGAGAACCTCTTCATATCTGACTAGTTAGGAGGACTCTAAAGGCTAAACAATCGTAATACAGTTTGTCTTACTCCTATACTGTAGGCCTGCATCTATATTTCATACATTTCTACTCTTTTGAAGTAGGCCTACTTTGAACATATTTATAGATGAACAGCTGTGTGGACATGCCCAGTCGTAGCTCATAGAAGGGTTTACGCCCAAACAGGTATAATTTGTAGGTCCGGCGTAGAGTACATTTTGCATTGGACATAGAGTTACGACCCACTTACAACCAACTGGTGCAACCGGCCCCAGCAAAGTCACATGACAATTCAGGTAAACATTGTTCTTCATTGTTCTTGTGTTTAATATGCACCCTGGGCTTCACCCCCCTGGGTTTACCATACACTGAATCTCAAAATAGACCAAAGGAGAAATAATGCATATGAAATAGAATTACAATATTTTTACAGAACTATAGCATCTACCTCTACCAATGAGACTTCCCATCAGGGCCTCATAACACTTTGAACATGTCCATAGTTATCCATAGTTATAAAGGGTTATCCATAAATAGCCTGAGTGACAGCCATAAGATATATTAAGTAGAGCTAGCCTAAATGGGGCGGCAGGGTAGCCTAGTGGTTAGTGTGGTGGACTAGCAACTGAAAGGTTGCAAGTTCAAATCCCTGAGCTGACAAGGTACAAATCTGTCATTCTGCCCCTGAACAGGCAGTTAATCCACTGTTTTCTGTCATTGAACAAATAAGAATTTGTTCTTAACTGACTTGCCTAGTTAAATGAAGGTAAAATATCTCCCTGTCAGGAATGGTTTTGCATCTATCAACAGTAAACCTAGTGCCGATGAGTTTTTCCTGGACTTTTGTTATGTTTTTCCATGTAGCAATGTTGTTTCTTCTGAATGCTGACCATTCTTAGAATGTATGATGACTGCATCATCATGCATATTATCTGTATGCCTTAAGTGTGTTCCTGAAGCCTCAAAACAACTGTCTAACCTGGTGCAAGGTCGGTCCATCTCTTATCTGGTCAAGGAGCTATAATATTGCTCACCACTGGAGCCTTGATGCCAAAGCACCTCCATTCCAACCACTGAGATGACATTGACTGTGGGACATTTCACAATTCCCAGTGGTTATTTCAGAAATCACAGTCCATTTAAAGCCGATTAAATATGATCGCAGCAGTAAAGTATTCCTCCACCATACAGCCACCACAAAGAACTGCACTCACATGGCAATATAAAGAACCGCCCCAGGTGGTAAGGGTAGGCAACAACACGTCTGCCATGCTGATCCTATTTAGTCCCCTCCTGTACTCCCTGTTCACCCACGACTGCGTGGCCAAACATGACTCCAACACCGTCAAGTTTGCTGACGACACAACAGTGCTACCACATCACCAATGAACTAGTGACAATGATGAGACAGCCTATAGGGAGGAGGTCAGAGAACTGGCCATGTGGTGCCAGGACAACAACCTCTCCCTCAATGTAAGACAAAGAAGCTGATCGTGGACTACAGGAAAAGGAGGGCCAAAAAAGCCCCCACTAACATCAACAGGGCTGTAGTGGAGCGGGTCGAGAGTTTCAAGTTCCTTGGTGTCCACATCACCAGCGAACTATCATGATCCAAACACCAAGACAGTCGTGAAGAGGGCACGACAAAAACTTTTCCCCCTCAGGAGACTGAAAGGATTTGGCATGGGTCCCCAGATCCTCAAAAAGCTCTACATCTGCACCATCGAGAGCATGGTTGCATCACCGCCTGGTATGGCAACTGCTCGGCATCTGACTGTAATGCGCTATGGAGGGTAGTGTGTACGGCCCAGTACATCACTGGGGCCAAGTTTCCTGCCATCCAGGACCTATATAATAGGCGGCGTCAGAGGAAAGCCCATGAAATTGTCAGAGACTCCAGGCAACCAAGTCATAGACTGTTTTCTCTGCTACTGCACGGCAAGCTGTACCGGCGCGCCAAGTCTAGAACCAAAATTCCCCTTAACAGCTTCTATCCCCAAGCAATAAGACAACTGAACAATTAATCAAATGACCCGGTACCGGTACCCCCTGTATATAGCCTCGTTATTGTCATTTCATTGTTACTTTTTATTATTTTTTACTTTAGTTTATTTGGTAAATATTTTCTTAACTCTTCTTGAACTGCACTGTTGGTTAAGGGCTTGTAAGTAAGCAATTCAAGGTAAGGTCTACACTTGTTGTATTTGGCGCATGTGACAAATAACGTTTGATTTGATTTGAACAGTACACAGAGTCTGTAGAAAGTGTTGACATATCCATTTTAAATGCGCTACATTTCTCCTCTGAAAATCAGAGTAGCCTACATAACCATTTTAATTGTCATATACCATACATCCTGATAATCACCAAACGGGAGAGAACAACTTCAACATTTCAATATCATCCCTAAACTGTGCCAACCAGCCACTAACTTTAAATGCATATTTTTGGAGTTCCAAGCCATCCAGCCTTTCTTTTATTCTGCCTCTGATTTCGATAACCTTAAAATCACATTAAAAGATGAAAAATGCAACACAATTTCTGATGACTCTGTCTGCTTTGAAATGCAAATAGCCTTATTGGTTATATATAGCTAGGTTTCCATCCAAATGGCAACAGATTTTCATGGAAGTATTCTACAATCTGCATAAAGAAAACGTGAATTTTCCCAACAGGGATGTGTTTCCACCAAACTGACTTGTTGCATAAAGAAAATCAGTGCGTGATGACTTAGTGCACACAATGTACTTTTATGCTTAAGTTTTCATGCGCTGAATAAAAATCTAAAATACAATGTTTTCCATTGCATTTTCAACTCTACTGATAGTTTTGTCACAATTGTTGCGTTAAATAGCAAATGTGCCTACTCTGGTCTTGGCACGTGTGCTCTATCCAACAGCTCGCAGATACAGTGCGGGTAGGCTGTGCGAGTAGGCTCATCTACATGATGAGATGATTATGGATAAGAGTGAGAATATTTTTAGTTGTGAAATGGCAGTCAAGCAACAATCATCATGTCACCAGAATAAGACCCTCAATATTTATTAGAAAGGTGCATCAAGCTCATCACCATGCACTTTCACCACCCTGTGAAGTTCATCATAATTTATTTCATCTGCAGACTAATAAACTGCAAGGTTTCCCGAGTCGTAGTTGGAGGACCACACACCATATCATCGCGTGACTCCAAGTTTAATTTGATATATTATTATATCAATATTTGCGCATAAAGGTGTTTCCACTGCCATTCTCGCATAATGATATCAACACCAAAAGATCCCACCATGTTGAACAAAAAAATTATCTGCCAGCATTTATAAAATTGTACCAAAACTTCCGTTTCCATCACAGGTGTCGTGATTTTTCGGGTATTACTTGACTTGCACAACTGTCAATGGAAACGTGGTTTATAAGAGGGGTCTTTTAAATGCATAAGTGGACCTCGGACCTAGTGCCCAAAGAAGTGAAATAACTGGACAGGGAACAATTTTCGAAGTCACAAAACTCTCCATTTACCTTGTGTGGGAAATGAGGTGGCTGTCACAAACTCCAAATAAAAGATTCTGCTGCCACATAGCGCCAGCTGTCTGCTAAATAATTTATGCTTTCGGCTCTCAACTTTGCATCCGTCTGTCCAATCAATATTTTTCAATGGAAAGTGTATACTGTGCCTTGAGAAAGTATTCACACCCCTTGGCATTTTTCCTATTTTGTTGCCATACAACCTGGATTTAAAATAGATTTTTTGGGGGGGTTGTATCATTTGATTTACACAACATGCCTAACACTTTAAAAATGCAAAATGTCTTTTATTGTGAAACAAACAAGAAATAAGACAGAAAACACAGAACTTGAGCGTGCATAACTATTCACCCCCAAAAGTCAATAATTTGTAGAGACACCTTTTGCAGCAATTACAGCTGCAAGTCTCTTTGGATATGTCTCTATAAGCTTGGCACATCTAGCCACTGGGAGTTTTGCCCATTCTTCAAGGCAAAACTGCTCTGGCTCGTTCAAGTTGGATGGGTTCCTGCTGGTATACAGCAATCTTTATGTCATACCACAGATTCTCAATTGGATTGAGGTCTGGGCCTTGACTAGGCCATTCTAGGACATTTAAATGTTTCCCCTTAAACCACTTGAGTGTTGCTTTAGCAGTATGCTTGGGGTCATTGTCCAGCTGGAAGGTGAACCTCTGTCCCAGTCTCTGGAAGACTGAAAGAGGTTTCCATCAATAATTTCCCTGTATTTAGAGCCATTCATCAGTCCTTCAATTTTGACCAGTTTCCCAGTCCCTGCCGGTGAAAAACATCCCCACAGCATGATGCTGCCACCACCATGCTTCACTGTGGGGATGGGTTCTCGGGGTGCTGAGAGGTGTTGGGTTTGTGCCAGATATAGCGTTTTCCTTGATGGCCAAAAAGCTCAATTTTAGTCTCATCCGACCAGAGTACCTTCTTCCATTTGGGGAGTCTCCCACATGCCTTTTGGCGAACACCAAACGTGTTTGCTTGCTTTTGTCTTTCAGCAATGGCTTTTTTTCTGGCCACTCTTCCGTGAAGCCCAGCTCTGTGGAGTGTACGGTTTAAAGTGGTCCTATGGACAGATACTCCAATCTCCGTTGTGGAGCTTTGCAGAACCTTCAGGGTTATCTTTTGCCTCTTTGTTGCCTCTCTGATTAATGCCCTCCTTGCCTGGTTCGTGAGTTTTGGTGGGCGGCCTTCTCTTGGCAGGTTTGTTGTGGTGCCAAATTCTGTCCATTTTTTAAATAATGGATTTAATGGTGCTCCTTGGGATGTTCAAAGTTTCTGATATTTTTTATAACCCAACCCTGATCTGTACTTCTCCACAGCTTTGTCCCTGACCTGTTTGGAAAGCTCCTTGGTCTTCATGCTGGCGCTTACTTGGTGGTGCCCCTTAATTAGTGGAGTTGCAGACTCTGGGGCCTTTCAGAACAGGTGTATATATACTGAAATCATGTGACAGATCATGTGACACTTAGATTTCAGACAGGTGGACTTTATTTAACTAATTATATGACTTCTGGAGGTAATTGGTTGCACCAGATCTTATTTAGTTGCATCATAGCAAAGGGGGTGAATACATATGCACGCACCACTTTTCCATTATGTATTTTTTCCCCAAAAAAATCCCATTTCACTTCACCAATTTGGACTATTTTGTGTATGTCCATGACATAAAATCCAAATAAAAATCAATTCAAATTACAGATTGTAATGCAACAAAACAGGAAAAATGCCAAGGGGGCTGAATACTTTTGCAAAGCACTGTAACTATAAATAGGAATCTATTTTACTGATTACACAATTTAGAGTCTAAAATGGCATGGACAGCTATGCATCTTGCCTCTTCTAAGAATTGTAGATTATTCTAATAATGTACATGTTTTTCCTTGTAAAACAATTATATGTACATGTTCCAGAATCAGTTACAAAACTCAAAGTAGTTAGTATACATATGTGTAAAAAGCACCATCAATAAATTACATGTATAGCCTTTGTTTTATAGTAAGTTTGTCTTGAAGAGTGCCATAGTAGAAGAAATACTATTATACAAAATAGCAGGCAGTAAAGATTCAATAGAGTTTCATGAGTGTTCAAGCGGATGCAAGCACACAACTGATTCACTAGCTCCATGGCGGAAATGGCTAGACATCTCTTTGAAATGTAGGTTAGAGCTCTTCAAAACTATCTGAACCATGCCCAATCAAGACTATTTTTATGTCATGTTCATTATTGTATAATAATGAACATGACATAATACATAGACTATAGCCATTAACAGGAAAATATCCAGTTTCTACATTCAAGAAACAAAAATGAAGTAAAGTAAAGGACTGACGCTACATTTCTGATCATGGCAATATTTCTGCTTAATTAGGCCGTTTCACAATTCAAACAGGGAGGGAATGTTTGCACATTTATTGATAATTAAATTCCAAAATATCTAATTTACATAAGTATTCACACCCCTGAGTCAATACATGTTAGAAACACCTGTGGCAGTGATTACAGCTGCGAGTCTTTCTGGGCTAGACTCTGAGAGCTTGGATTGTACAATATTTGCACATTTATTATTTTCATAATTCTTCAAACTCTGTAAAATTGGTTGTTGATCATTGTTAGACAACCATTTTCAAGTCTTTCCATAGATTGTAAAGCAGATTTAAGTCAAAACTGTAACTCGCCCACTCAGGAACATTCACTGTGTTCTTGATAAGCAACTCATGTCGATTTGGCCTTGTTTTAGGTTATTGTCCTCCCAGTGTCTGGTGGAAAGCAGACTGCAACAGGTTTTCAGGTTTAGCCTGTACTTAGTTCCATTCAGTTTCTTTTTTTAACCTGAAAAACTCCCCGTCCTTGACGATTACAAGTACACCCATAACATGATGCAGCCACCACTATGCTTGAAAATATGGCTACTCAGTAATGTATTGTATTGTATTTGTATTTCTCAAAAAGTGCATATTACTTTAGTGCCTTGTTGCAAACAGGATACATGTTTTGGAATATTTTTTATTCTGTACAGGATTCCTCTTTTTCACTCTGTCAATTACATTAATATTGTGGATTAACTACAATGAAGTTGATCCTCAGTTTCTCCTATCACAGTCATTAAACTCTGTAACTGTTTTAACGTCACCATTGGCCTCATGGTGAAATCCCTGAGCGGTTTCCTTCCTCTCCGGCAACTGAGTTAGGAAGGATGCCTGTATCTTTATAGTGACTGGGTGAATTGATACATACTATCCAAAGTATAATTAAAAACTTCACCATGCTCAAAGGGATATTCAATGTCTACATGTTTTGTTTGACCTAAACTCAGCAAAAAAAGAAATGTCCCTTTATCAGGACCCTGTCTTTCAAAGATAATTCGTAAAAATCAAAATAACTTCACAGATCTTCATTGTAAAGGGTTTAAACTCTGTTTACCATACTTGTTCAATGAACCATAAATAATTAATGAACATGCACCTGTGGAACGGTCGTTAAGACACTAACAGCTTACAGACGGTAGGCAATTAAGGTCACAGTTATGAAAACTGATGACACTAAAGAGGCCTTTTGACTGACTCTGAAAAACACATCTGCGTGAACGTGCCTTAGGCATGCTGCAAGGAGGCATGAGGACTGCAGATGTGGTCAGGGCAATAAATTGCTATGTCCGTACTGTGAGACGCCTAAGACAGCACTACAGGGAGACAGGATGGACAGCTGATTGTCCTCGCAGTGGCAGACCACGTGTAACAACACCTGCACAGGATCAGTACATCCGAACATCACACCTGCAGGACAGGTACAGTATGGCAACAACAACTGCCCGAGTCACACCAAGACTGCACAATCCCTCCATCAGTGCTCAGACTATCCGCAACAGGCTGAGAGAGGCTGGACTCAGGGCTTATAGGCCTGTTGTAAGGCAGGTCCTCACCAGACATTACCGGCAACAACGTCGACTATGGGCACAAACCCACTGTTGCTGGACCAGACAGGACTGGCAAAAAGTGCTCTTCACTGACGATTTGCGGTTTTGTCTCACCAGGGGTGATGGTCGGATTCCCGTTTATTGTCGAAGGAATGAGCGTTATGCCAAGGCCTGTACTCTGGAGCGGGATCAATTTGGAAGTGGAGGGTCCGTTATGGTCTGGGGCGGTGTGTCACAGCATCATTGGACTGAGCTTGTTGTCAATGCAGGAAATCTCAACGCTGTGCATTACAGGGAAGACATCCTCCTCCCTCATGTGGTACCCTTCCTACAGGCTCATCCTGACATGACCCTCCAGCATGACAATGCCACCAGCCATACTGCTCGTTCTGTGCGTGATTTCCTGCAAGACAGGAATGTCAGAGCCCGGATCTCAATCGCATTGAGCACGTCGGATCCTGTTAGGGCTAGGGCCATTCCCCCCAGAAATGTCTGGGAACTTGCAGGTGCCTTGGTAGAAGAGTGGCATAACATCTCATAGCAAGAACTGGCAAATCTGGTGCAGTCCATGAGGAGGAGATGCACTGCAGTACTTAATGCAGCTGGTGGCCACACCCGATATTGACTATTACTTTTGATTTTGATCCCCCTTTGTTCATGGACACATTATTCCATTTCTGTTTGTCACATGTCTGTGGAACTTGTTCGGTTTATGTCTCAGTTGTTGAATCTTGTTATGTTCATACAAATATTTACACATGTTAAGTTTGCTGAAAATAAATGCAGTTGACAGCATCTTTTTATGCTGAGTTTCTATACCTATAGGTGCCCTTCTTTGCGAGACATTGGGAAACCTCTGTGGTCTTTGTGGCTGAATCTGCGTTTGAAATTCACTGCTCGACTGAGGGACCTTACAGATAATTCATTATATGTGTGGGGTACAGAGATGATGTAGACATTCAAAAATAATTTATTACTGCACACTGAGTCCATGCAACTTACTATGTGACCAGTGACAAAATATATAAATGTAATCTTAAATTCAGGCCGTAACACAACAACATTTGGAAAAAGTCAATAGGTGTGAATACTTTCTGAAGGCAATGTATCTCTACCATCATCATAGGGTCTCAATCTGTGCATTGTAGTCTACAGAATAAGGCAAACAGTTGAGACTAGAATTTTTGTGAATCAGGGATCTCACGTTCTATCCTCTAGATAAATGAATAAACACATGTATTTGTTAACCATAAACGTATTATTGGCATTACAATGACATAGGTCTGAAATGTGTACGGGGCATTCTATTAGAATAATCTATAACATCCTGCATGATAAAAAAAGATGAATTAGGCCATGTCCGCCCAAAGTCCCCACATGACTTTGAGATGCAGCATTGTCATTAACTCTGATGGCACAGCTGTGACAAAACAAATGTTTCTTTCACAAGCCTGGGAACCACTGAAAATGCCTGCAGCGTTGTTAATTCCTCTGGAAATCGTATCACTCAAAACTAAATATTATGGGAGTTGAAAAACGAGTGTTTGACGTATGATTCATGCACATTAGGCCCCTCTCTGCAGGAAGTAGAGGCTTCATATGAATATGAGGCTGAATATCAGGCTGGCTAAATGAGTACCAGGTATCTTATATCCTGATGCCTAGTCACCTTACCCCTATACATATCTACATATCTACCTTTATGACGCCCGTATCCCTGCACATTGTAAATATGGTACTGGAACTGACTGACACCGTATATATTATGCTTGCTTACTTTCTCATGTTCTTATTATTATCTCTTGTGTGTTTTTGTTCTACCTTATGTCATTTTTAACATTACATTGTTATTGATTACTGCATTGTTGGGTTTAGAGCTGGCAAGAGAGGCATTTCACTGTACAGTACTTGTGCATATGACATTGAAACTTGAAGAACTTGAAAACCAATGCTATAATGAAGGTGAGAGACTGAATAATCTAATGGCAACTGCCTTGCCGGCGCAATGCCACTTTGTCCAAGCGACTCCTTAACTCGTTCTTTAACAGTATCCCATGCCGAAGGATGCTAGCCTAATGTAAGAGGAAGTCATCACCAGTGGTGGAAAAAGTACTACATTTTCATACTTGAGTAAAAGATATGTTAACAGAAAATGACTCAAGTAAAAGTGAGTCACCCAGTAAGATACTACTTGAGTAAAAGTCTAAAAGTATTTGATTTTAAATATACTTAAGTATCGAAAGTAAATGGAATTGCTAAAATATATTTAAGTATTAAAAGTTAAAGTATAAATAATTTCAAATTCCTTATATTAAGCAAACCAGATGGGACAGTTTTTATTAGTTTTTATTATTGATGGATAGCCAGGGGCACACTCCACCACTTGGACATAGTTTACAAACAAAGCATTTGTGTTTAGTGAGTCTGCCAGATCAGAGACAGTAGGTGTGACCAGGGATGTTCTCTTGATGAGTGCATGAATTGAACCATTTTCCTGTCAAAATGTAACGATTACTTTTGGGTGTCAGGGAAAATGTATGGAGTAAAAAGTATATTATTTTCTTTAGGAATGTAGTGAAGTAAAAGTTGGTAAAAATATAACAAGTAAAGTACAGATACCCCAAAAAACTACTTAATTAGTACTTTAAACTATTTTTACTTAAGTACTTTACACCACTGGCCATCACAAAGTCTTACTGAGTCCAACAAAAATCTTTGACCTCTGTCATTGTGTCATTTCAAACCAGATTCTTACAATGAGTATAAACCACTTGGACTAAGTTCTCTGTTTCTATGGAAATGCCAGCTGCACTACATAAAATGACCAGCACAGGAGAGAGTAGTACAATTGCTGCATCAAAAAAACATCTGCATGTTAGCCTGTGATGGGTGAGTTCTGAAGAATGATTCATTAAATGATATCTAGGAGAATTGGATGTGATCAATGTATTGCGAGAGTCAGTGGAAGTTGTCCTTATGGCCCGTATATGCATCTAGAATCCACTTGAATGTCAGCACAAACATGGGACCTTGCCTAATATGGCTAAAGGATTGGGTGGGTGTGGGTGGGAGGTATGATGAAACTGCACTTCACTATCAATTGTGGGTCAAAATATTATTAATTGGAGTCTGGGGTTTACCCTTTGCCAGGAGGTAGGCCTATGACCTGTAAGCGTGCTGAGGGTGTTGTGTTCAGAGGTTCAGACACTCATCAGTTTAGAAACATATAGCCTATGTTGCACATGGGGATGTGTAACTTACACCTCAGACTGAAGTGTCCCCACTTGTGTCTCTGAATGACTAGCGTTCTGTGTGGCGCGACTGGTAAAATGCTTTGGGAAGGCAGTCACGTGTGCTAGCAAGGCAGAGGTCCTCGGTTCGAGCATCACTGTGAGACGAATCCATAAAAGTGGTACTCGCTAGGCAAGCAGTGTGATGTCCTTTATGCCCGCATGTGCAATTCCATGGCCTTACTACTTAAGACAAACATTGACTGAATATATAGGCTGCTACAGAACAATTGTCATACACAAACAGCAATAGTCATAGTCATATGCTGCTAAGCCTGCTATGTAACAAACAGTCTGTTGTCAAAACGGCCTAGTTTTAATGACATAAGTGATACAATGTTGAATCACTTGTGTCAATAATTAAATATTCAGATGTTACAACAAACTATGCAGTGAGCCTTCCTTGTCAACACGTGTTCCATAAGGTTTTCCCGGGATTAACGTTGGATGTTAGGGTAGACTGTAGCAACTGAAATAGCCTATGAACCTGAATTTGAGGCATGTCATTATCATTACTGCCTATTGTCAGAACAACATTGGAATGCACATCTGGTTCAGAAATGCATAGCAGCCAGCTAGCTACGACCACAGATACTACTGATATATATTCAATATTCAACAATGGCCACTGTAGTCGACTATAGACTTAGTCTTGAATTTATGATCAATATTGTATCTCACTCTACCCCCAACCCCCATCCACTCTTCAGTACTGGTTCCCCCCTTCAATTACAGTACATCTACGTGATTGAAACTGACATTTTAAGAGTCATTACAAAGAAAACGACACTGATGATAGCCTATTTGCCAAGTTACCAATGTATTTTCATTACTAGCAATATTCATGAACCATTACAAATATTCACAAATTGCCCATCATTGTACTTCTATGGTTTACCATTGAAAAATAGAGACATTGTTTAAACTAAATTACATGAAAGTACAGATGTGATCAATAAAAGCAAATCTTTAGGATCCAAAACAGTTTCAAATAAGAAGTACACACATGTCCATATAGGCCTACATGATTAATCCAATGATGGCAATGAAAAGTACATGAGAATAAGAACCACTGGTATAATCATGAAGGGATTGTTTTACAATCCATGTTGAAAGAACAAAACATATCAAACAAACAAATAATTAATTTGGCTAGTGGAGGAATATTAATGGTGGCCTCCACAGAGATTTCATGATTAGGCTAAAGTGACACAAGCCTTTGCCTTTGTTTCTTTCACACGAATGTGGCTTTCTAAAACACTTAAAACCATTGGAGAGCACATTCACTTGTCAGAGGAGAAGTAAAACGCTCATAAAGGCGCTATTGATGAGGCACTTGTGCAACGGCATGCCAGTCTCTCTCGAAAATGCAAGAATGAGACCGAGGTCACGTTTCAGTCAAAAGCACATATAAAAACTGAAATTATGCCCAAATTATCAATTATCAATAGACTACGATGAAAAGACAATAAATAGTCACCGTCATTCATCAGGCGTTTAATAATCACTGTAGGCTAATCGAGAAACGTTTTGGCTCTGGATAAATTCCATACATGCAAGTTTTTCTCAAACTATTAAACGTCAGATTAGACGTATGACACAGTCACGTCTCTATAGAGCAAACCCCACATATGGAAAGGATTTTAACTTACCGTTAGCTGCGGTAATCAGACATGCAAAAATAAGCAGGGTATGCTTAAATTTCCCCATCGCAGTCATGTTCGTTGTTATTCCACGCAGCCCCCGGTTTCTTGGGTTTTGTTCAACGATCACAAAAATACATAGAGATCCAGCTTTGGCAAGAAGATGTGACGCCTATGGTGCAGGGATTCGCCTATATTAGCTCTCATATCATCAAGAAATGCTACTGCAGAGATACGAGATTGACGAGCAGAGACCCAAATAGGTTTCCTTGATCCAAGGATAGCAAGAATGTGTACTGTGGGCTACTACGAGATTGCAAGAGAGGGAAGAGTACAGGGAGCCTGTATCCAACAAAAAGAGTTGGACTCAACCATCATATACAGCCTGGTCTCATAGAGTAGACGTAATACAGTAAATGTAAATCCGAGACACTCAAATTAGTATTATGTTACATTTGGTATGGTTACATAAGACAGAAGGCTGTTTAAGGCAAAAACTAAAGTAGGGTGGTCGGTTGGGGTGGACATGTAGACGTGTGACTATGTAGACGTGTGACATTTTGAAAATTCGTAACATAGTGTATAGATTGCAATTGATAACATATTTTACGAAAAGGGTGATGGACATACACAAATTATTACATACCACACAAATATGTCATACTCATTGGAGTGTCTCAGAATTATATTTACTGTGTTACATCTACTCTTGAGTCCAGGTTGCCAAATATGATACAAGGGAATTTAGAATCAATCTGAGTGCCTGTACTGCAATCTGAGTGCCTGTACTTTGAGACTGGTAGCATACCACCACTCTGAAGAAGCACCTACACAGGTGCAAATGCATAAAATTCAGTGAAACGCATGTTAACACTGTAATATCACCTACTAGAGCAAGAGATTAATGATTGACAGACAATATGACCAAGAGAAGGAACATGTAAACATGTTTTAAATTGATATTTTCTATGTTTCTGCTTTACACGAACCCTGGGAATTAAACCAATTTCACAAGATCACACCTGTAGGCTGCTTCACCCGTTATAAAATCAAATCAAATTAATATGCAAGCGATTGTTGCGTGGAGCCTTTGTTGATTGGTGTAGCCCAGTATGTAAGCAGAGTGGGAACACCACTGCTTTATAATCAGAAATGTAACACTGCATTCTTATCATCACTCTCCAACTAGCACCAATGCTCTGTTCCCTCCATTTTGGTAGGAAGCCTACAAAGACATACATAGACATTACGATGTGGTTAACGAAATATGTTTCACAATTGCACTTTGTTTTAAGAAGGTGTGGATGACTCCTGCATAAAGCTGAAATTCCCTTAAGATGAATGTCTACTTGCATCTATTTGATTATAAAGTAACCTAAATGATCTGGTTTGCTGTATTGGGAGAAAAAATGTATACTTTTTATGGACTGGTAACTAATGGAAGAAAGCTTGTCATCAAACCTTTCAAAACATCAAATTCCAATTCACTGTATAAAACATATAGGATAGAACACAATATGTATTCAGTTGTGCACATGTTCATTAAGCCTACATACAACTAAAAATATTCAGTCATTGCCAAAATAGAAAGTCTAAAATGGTAAGTCTAGCTGTTTTCTGTTAACTGCGTCATGTACATTGGACAGCAACACACTAAAGTAAAACGTGTGACTCTGCTGCCATCTAGTGAAAATAAATACATGGCCAGTATACTGAATGTGCTGAAGTTTAAAGACAAATAATATAGTTTTCACTCCAATAAAGATTTACAATTACAAACGATCAAGGGCCTACACAAACAAGAGTTTTGGTGAGGTTTAGAAATACATTTTTAGAGGAGAGAATGAAAATGTCATTAAACAAACACGAATAAACAGGTAAATCTATTCTCTATTCAGAATGTGGCATTCCTTTCTCCCTCTTGACAGTAATTGGCTGAAAGGACTGAATTAGAGATCAATGTGGGTGGGGAGATTTTCTGTGGCTCTACACTAATTTGAATGACAAAATTCACTGAGCTGAAAATTAGAACTGATTAACAGTGAAATTGATATTCCTGTATAATCTGCAAGGTCTAAGTATGCCATCGTGCATATTTAATTGAAGAATTAATGAATTGGCCATTCAGTGAACCACGATTGAGTGATGAGTAAATCATGCCAGAGATCTGAACACTTGCTAAAGCCTATGCTTTAATTCAGTGGGTTAACAAAGTACACTGATCAAAAATATCAAACAAAGTGTTGGTCCCATGTTTCATGAGCTAAAATAAAAAATCCCAGAAATGTTCGATACGCACAAACAAGCTTATTTCTCTCAAATGTTGTGCACAAATGTGTTTACATCTGCGTTGGTAAGCATTTCTCCTTTGCCAAGATATTTGATCCACCTGGCAGGTGTGGCATATCAAGAAGCTGATTAAACAACCTGATCATTACTCAGGTGCACCTTGTGCTGGGGGCAATAAAAGACCACTCTAAAATGTGCAGTTTTGTCACACAACACAATACCACAAGTTTTGAGGGAGCGTGCAATTAACATGCTGACTGCAGGAATGTCCACCAGAGCTGTTGCCAGAGAATTGAATGTTAATTTCTCTACCATAAGCCGTCTCCTACTTTGTTTAGGAGAATTTGGCAGTACCTCCAACCAGCCTCACAACTGCAGACCACATGTATGGCGTTGTGTGGTCGAGCGGTTTGCTGGTGTCAATGCATTTTTTTAAGGTATCTGTGATCAACCGATGCATATCTGTATTCCCAGTCATGTGAAATCCATAGATTAGGGCGTAATGAATGCATTTAAATGGACTGATTTCCTTATATGAAATGTAACTCGGTAAAATCAATGAAATTGTTGCATGTTGTGTTTTAATATTTTTGTTCAGTATATAATGGCAGGAGAAAGGGATTCAGCTCCAGTTGGCCACATTAGCGATCGTGTTTTCTTGCCAACAGTGTTTGCAATTCTGTAAACTACCTTTAAATATTGCAAGCCAAAATTCTACCTATTGCAACCTACTAATGACAAGCACTTTTGGTAATGAAAGTAGGCATACTCTGTAAAGAAATACCACCACCGTTAATCACTCACACCACCCACAGCTTACAGGTAAGCAGTTCAGTGAGGGGTTATTTTCAATAGTGCATCCATGCAAACCTCTTCTGATAACTACCACATATCCTGAAGAAAACTAATATGTATTATAATGGAATAAACAATCAACCAAATCCTTGCAAACCCTATATCCTCTACCCTGTTATCCTGTATGTTTATCTTATAACTG
Source organism: Oncorhynchus tshawytscha (assembly GCF_018296145.1). Lineage (NCBI taxonomy): Eukaryota > Metazoa > Chordata > Actinopteri > Salmoniformes > Salmonidae > Oncorhynchus > Oncorhynchus tshawytscha. The sequence goes on along the minus strand of NC_056429.1, from coordinate 76,555,244 downwards.
TAGTAACACTGTAATTAATACAGTAATATCATTGTTACATACAGTACCAATCAAATGTTTGGACACACCTACTCATTCAAGGATTTTTCTTTATTTTTACTATTTTCTTTCCTTCTTAATGTGTTTGAGCCAATCAGTTGTGTTGTGATAAGGTAGGGGTGGAATACAGAAGATAGCCATATTTGGCAACAAAAAAAAACAAGTTGATTAGAGTTAACTGCTCCTCAGATTGCAGCCCAAATAAATGCTTCTACGAGTTGAAGTAACAGACACATCTGAACGTCAACTGTACAGAGGAGACTGTGTGAATGAGTCCTTCATGGTCGAATTGGTGCAAAGAAACCGCTACTAAAAGGACATTATTCCTTGCTACCATTTCGAAACAAACTGCAACTCTTTGTTAAGTGTTGCAGTAAAAAACATGTTTTACCTTTATTTAACTAGGCAAGTCAGTTAAGAACAAATTCTTATTTTCAATGATGGCCCAGGAACAGTGTGTTAACTGCCTTGTTCAGGGGCAGAACGACAGCTTTTTACCTTGCCAGCTCAGGGATTTGATATTGCAACCTTTCGGGTAATGGTCCAATGCTCTAACCACTAGGCAACCCCATTTCAGTCGCTGTAGTAGCTGATGTGTATAGTTTTGAGTCATCCACATACATAGACACACTGACCTTACTCAAAGCCAGTGGCATGTCATTTGTAAAGATTGAAAAAAGCAAGGGGCCTAAACAGCTACCCTGGGGAATTCCTGCTTCTACCTGGAATATGTTTGAGAGGCTTCCATTTAAAGAACACGCTCTGTGTTCTGTAAGACAAGCAACTCTTTATTCACATTATACAGGGGGTGTAAAGCAATAACACACAAGTCTTTCCAGCAGCAGACTATAATCGATAACGTCTAAAGCTGCGCTGAAGTCTTACAAGACAGCACCCACAATAATTTTTAGCATCAATTTCTCTCAGCCAATCATCAGTCATTTGTGTAAGTGCTGTGCTTGTTGAATGTCCTTCTCTATAAGCGTGCTGAAAGTCTGTTGTCAATTTGTTTACTGTGAAATAGCATTGTATCTGGTCAAATATAATTTTTTCTAGAAGTTCACTAAGGGTTGGTCGGCTATTTGAGCCAGTAAAGGAGGCTTTACCATTCTTGGGTTGTGGAATTACTTTAGCTTCCCTCCAGACCTAAGGGCACACACTTTCTTGTAGGCTTAAATTGAAGATGTGGCAAATAGGAGTGGGGGTGCTTTGCTAGTGACACTGTCTGTGATTTATTTAGAATTCAAGTCACACTTAACCAGCATGGCTACCACAGCAATCTGCAGCGATACACCATCCCATCTGGTTTGCGCATAGTCCCACTATCATTTGTTTTTCAACAGGACAATGACCCAACATACCTCCAGGCTGTGGAAGGGCTATTTGACCAAGAAGGAGAGTGATTGAGTGGTGCATCAGATGACTTGGCCTCCACAATCACCCGATCTCAACCCAATTAGGATGGTTTGGGATGAGTTGGACCACAGAGTGAAGGAAAAGCAGCCAACAAGTGCACAGCATATGTGGGAACTCTTCGAGACTGTTGGTAAAGCATTCCAAGTGAAGCTGGTTGAAAGAATGCCAAGAGTGTGCAAAGCTGTCAGGACAAAGGGTGACTACTTTGAAGAATATAAAATATAAAATATATTTTGATTTGTTTAACAATTATTTGGTTACTACATGATTCCATATGTGTTATTTCATAGTTTTGATGTCTTCACTATTATTCTACAATGTAGAAAATAGTCAAAATAATGAAAAACCCTTGAATGAGAAGGTGTGTCCTACCGGTACCCCCTGTACATAGCCTTGCTACTTAAAATACATTTATTTAACTTGCCTAGTGAAATAAATTCTTAATTTACAATGACGCTGGGCCAATTGTGCAGCACCCTATGGGACTCTCGATCACGGCCGGTTGTGATACAGCCCGGGATCAAACCAAGGTCTGTAGTGACACCTTTAGCACTGAGATGAAGTGCCTTAGATCGCTTCGCCACTCGTGCTGGTCACTATTACTCTTGTTCACATGTGTATACATTACCACTAGTATATAACCATAAGTATTTACAGTGCATTCGGAAAGTATTGACCTTTGACTTTTTCCACATTTTGTTACGTTACAGCCTTATATTAAAATTGATAAAATACATTCTCCTCATCAATCTACACACAATACTGTAATGACAAAGTGAAAACAAGTTTTTAGACATTTTTGCACATATATTAAAACTAAAAAACAGATACCTTATCTACGTAAGTATTCAGACTCAAAATTGAGCTCAGGTGCATCCTGTTTGCATTGATCACCCTTGAAGTTTCTACAACTTGATTGGATTCCACCTGTGGTAAATTCAATTGATTGGACATGATTTAGAAAGGCACACATCTGTCTATATAAGGTTCCACAGTTGACAGTGCATGTCAGAGCATAAACCAAGCCATGAGGTCGAAGGAATTGTCCGTAGAGCTCCGAGACAGGATTCTGTCGAGGCACAAATCTAGGGAAGGGCACCAAAAAATGTCTGCAGCATTGAAGATCCCCCAAGAACACAGTGGCCTCCATCATTCTTAAATGGAAGAAGTTTGGAACCACCAAGACTCTTCCTAGAGCTGGCCGCCCAGTCATACTGAGCAATCGGGGGAGATGGGTCTTGGTTCTGGAGGTGACCAAGAACCCAATGGTCACTGACAGAGCTCCAGAGTTCCTCTGTGTTAGAGGGAGAACCTTCCAGAAGGACAACCATCTCTGCAGCACTCCACTATTGAGCAATTTATGGTAGAGTGGCTAGACGGAAGGCACTCCTCAGTAAAAGGCTCATGGCAGCCCGCTTGGAGTTTGCCAAAAGGCACCTAAAGGACTCAGACCATGAGAAACAAGATTCTCTGGTCTGATGAAACCAAGATTGAACTCTTTGGCCTGAATGCCAAGTGTCACGTCTGGAGGAAACCTGGCACCATCGCTACGGTGAAGCATGGTGGTGGCAGCATCGTGTTGTGGGGATATTCTTCAGCGACTGGGACTGGGAGGCTAGTCAGGATTGAGGGAAAGATGAACGGAACAAATTACAGAGAGATCCTTGATGAAAACCTGCTCCAGAATGCTCAGGACCTCAGACTGGGGCTAAGGTTCACCTTCCAACAGGACAACCCTAAGCACACAGCCAAGACAACGCAGGAGTGGCTTGGGGACATGTCTCAATGTCCTTGAGTGGCCCAGCCAGAACCCGAACTTGAACCCGAACATCTCTGGAGAAACCTGAAAATAGCTGTGCAGCGACACTCCGCATCCAATCGGTCAGAGCTTGAGAGGATCTGCAAAGAAGAATGGGAGAAACTCCCCAAATACAGGTTTGCCAAGCATGTAGCATCATACCCAAGAAGACTCTTGGCTGTAATCGCTGCCAAAGGGTCTTCAATAAAGTACTGAATAAAGGGTCTGAATACTTATGCAAATGTGATATTTTATTTGTTCTTTTTAATATATTTGCAAAATTTCTAAAAACCTGTTTTTGTTTTATCATTATGGGGTATGTGTAGATTGATGAGGATCATTTGTATTTTATCCATTTTTTAATAAGGCTGTAACATAACAAAATTTGGAGGAAGTCAAGGGGTCTGAATATTTTCTGAATGCACTGTATATATTCATGCTATCAGTCACTTTCCAACACTGTTTACATGTATATCCACCTATCAGGCCTATACTGTCACTCTAACACACACTCACACACACACACACTTACATTTATATACAAACACTTTTGGGGGTAAAACATGTTAGTGGCCCCTTACTTGACTTTGGAGGGAAACATATATGTTTTAAATTAATTTCCTGCAATTCTACACATTTTGCCATGGGGCGTAAAGAAAATGTTGCAGTTTTAGTGCAAGTTTTATGCAATTCTGCACTTTTGGCGATGGGGAGGAGGGAACGTTTCAATTTTATAATACTTTTCATGCAATTCCAGTCATTTGCCATAGGGCAGAGATTTTTTTGTTGTTGCAGTTTTACAGCTAATTTCCTGCAATTCTACCCAATTTTGTAATGACATATGCCATATTAATGATATCTGAGTGAGAATGACAAACTAAATCAGTGGGGCCCCCTGGAGGTCAGGGCCCCTCGGCGGGTGCCCGTTCATTATTAGGCCATGATTACTACTGTACAAGTTTAGATATCTGGCTAGACTAACTACTGTCAATGACTGACATAAGAGAAAAAAATCTACATTTCGAAATTACACCAAGAGGCCGGGAGCCCTAAGTGACTTCTTATTCCTGGAACCGGTCCTGCACGCAACCACCTACCACTTATGCTGCTGCTATACTGTTTATTATTATTATTTATCCTGCTACAAGTAACTTTATCCTAATCCCCACCTGTATGTACATAGTGTACATCTACCCCCAATAGTCCAGTATCCCTGAACATTGTACATTTGGCACAGACCCTGTATATAGCTTCTGAATTTATTTCACGTTTTCTCTTTTTTTATACCATTTTGATATTGATTACTGCACTGTCTGGTAGAAAATGTAAGTTAAATATTTCACTGTACATGTGACAATAAAACTTGAACTTGTAAATTGTGTATATGCAGGGCTGTCCTGTGAAAGAGACCTGGTCTCAATGGGACTCGCTGCTTAAAACCTGTTAAAGATAGGGCTGATTACTGCCCCCTTTGGAGGAATTGCGTGCCCATAGTAAACAGAAAAAAAATCTGTCAAAAATTGCTAATATATGCATATAAAAATTATTATTGAATAGAAAACACTCTAAAGCTTCTAAAACCGTTTAAATTACGTCTCTATGTAAAGCAGAACTCTCAGGGCACTCATTCTCCCAAACTCTCTCTTGTCATCATAAAAGTTGGCCCAACTTTGACGTCATCGCCCCCACCCTTCCCAAGCACCTACAGTCCTGGGAACAGTTTCTATCTCTTCAGCGCGATGTCTGCTTTCAATGGGGCTTCCCATTGTGAGAATCGCGCTCTCACGAGAGTTTTGGCGGGCTGAAACCTTTCGGTCACACGAGAAAACAGGTTACTCTCATGCGCGTTCTGCTCGGGTGATGTCTTTCTTCCAAGATTGATTAAACGACTCGTGTGTTTCTGATCGTCCTGAGAATTGCTGTGAAGCTATATAACATGCTAATGCTGTGTTCTGAACATAGTTTGACAAGTTTAGTCGACATATAATATGTAATTTCGACGTTTTGGTGCGCATCCACTCAACTTTTTGGCCGCATTTCAACCGGAATATGTCGTGTTTGATCACCGAAAGACACAGACTTCCAAACTAAAGCTGTTTTTGGTAAGTATAAACCCTTCCACGTCTTCTGATGGAAGAACAGCAAAGGTAAGGGAATATTTATGTGTTTATTATGGGTTTCTGTGGACTCCGAGATAGAGGAGCCAAAATGCTAATTCCTGAGCGCCGACTCATATTATAGCCTAGTGAACGAAATCTGTAACGTTAAAAATAAATGTAACACAGCGATTGCATTTAGAAGAAGTGTATCTTTCTATATATATGTAGAACATGCATATTTAGTCTAAGTTTATGTTGTGTATTCCATGTTAGCTGACGGCATATGCCGGAGCTATCGCATTTCTCCGGACATTCGAGTAGCATTTTTTTGAACATGGCGTCATTGTAAACAGAGATTTATGGATATATATAGCATATTATTGAAAAAAACATAAATGTACTGTGTAACATGTTATATTACTGTCATCTGATGAAGATTTCAAAAGGTTAGTGAAATTATTTTTCTTTTAATCCTGCGTTTGGTGATTGCATATTTTGTTCAATTTGGCTATGGAAATTAGCTTGGTCTTCGGTGTGTCTTCGGTGGTGGTTTGACATAAATATGTGCTATGTTTTCGCCGTAAAACATTTAAGAAATCTGACTTGCTGGCTAGATAAACAAGTTGTTTATCTTTCATTTGAGCTATTGGACTTGTTAATGTGTGGAGGTTAAATATTTTTAGGAATATTTTTTGCGTTCCATGCGCCACATTCCAGCTGACGGTGGGAGGGCTGGTTCCCAATTGGGACTCAAGATCCTTAACACGTTTAAATAAAGGTAAAATAAATAATAAACCCATAGACATTATGAAATGATTTGTGTTTTGATACATCATTGAAATTTGTTCAAGTAACCTTGAGAAACATTTGAATTGTATTTCTATTGAAAATCATGTTATCTTTGACCTTACTCAATGAACAAAGCCATTTCATTACAGGGATGTGAGAAGGTTCCTGTTTTTTTGACCCGCGGACGCAAGGGAAACATCTGTGAACAATTTTTAAGCAGTTTCAGTAATGTCTACTTTTGGGGCTTTCTCTGACTCACATTTCCTCAATAGTGTCGGCCAAAACCTACTTAAAATCTGAGTGCGTAACAAAAATTGCAATGCAAATTTCCCAACCGGCAACAATCAAATTTACAGATGCGCTATATTAATTTGACCATGCTTTTTACAGCAGAAAAATAATTCTACAGCAACAGGAAATGTGAATTATTATATGGTGTCACGCCCTGGTCTTAGTATTTTGTGTTTTCTTTATTATTTTGGTCAGGCCAGGGTGTGACATGGGTTTATTTATGTGGTGTGTTTTGTCTTGGGTTTTTTGTAGGTATCGGGATTGTGAATTAGTAGGGTTATCTAGAAAAGTCTATGGTTGCCTGAAGTGATTCTCAATCAGAGGCAGGTGTTTATCGTTGTCTCTGATTGGGAACCATATTTAGGCAGCCATATTCTTTGAGTGTTTCGTGGCTGATTGTTCCTGTCTCTGTGTTACTGTGTTAGTTTGCATCAGTATAGGCTGTTTTGGTTTTCGTGTTACGTTTCTTGTTTTTTGTATTGTTCGTGTTTATTCGTTATTAAACATGTATGAAAATTACCACGCTGCATTTTGGTCCGATCCTTGCTACACCTCTTCGTCAGAGGAGGAGATAGAAGAAAACCGTGACATATGGATTATAATGAATGGACATTTTTGTAGGGGTTGATACATTTTTGAGTAAGGTAAATAAAAATGTATTCATAAACTAAAGTGGAAATTACAAACTTTATAAGCATTTTACACTACAATTGTCATTTTTCGTTAAAAGGATACTTGATCAAGGATATTTATCAACTTGCCCAGAGTCAGATTACCTTGTGGATACCAATTTTATGTCTGTGTCCAGTTTGAAGGAAGCTCGAGGTAGTTCCGCAAGTTGTAGCAATACACAAGGCTGAAGAAATCATGTCATAAAACGAAGACTCAAACAAGAACCTACAGTGAAAGCAAACAAAACGTTCAATTATTGTGCAAAGGTTCTGTCAAGTTCCAACAACTTTTAACCTGCATATGTATGGCTTGTGTTGAAAAGATGGTGCTGGAGTGGATAGAAGCTGACTTACGGGCTCTTAACCAATTCTGACATTTTATGTGTTTTTTTTTTTTACACTGATCTTGAACATAATGTCTCCGCCATTATTTCCTATGACCGAAACAGCTTCTGGACATTAGAACAGCGATCATTATACTCGATTTGGATGAAATTGTCTACCTCAACGTAACGGAAGCTCTGACATTCTGCTCATTCTGGACCAGTCTCTAATCCCCGGGACTCGAAAGCGGCGGCAAAAGAGAGGCAGGCGAGGAGGCATCCTGACATGAGTACATTGGTGGGCAAAAAGAGACCGCCATTGCGCTCTGTTCTATTGGTGAATGTACAGCCAGTGGAGAACAAACTGGATGAGCTCCATTTGAGACTATCCAATCAACGGGACCTGAAAAACTGTAATATTCTATGTTTCTCGGGGTTGTGGCTGAACGAGGACATGGATAACATACAATACATCTAGCTGTTTTTTCTATGTATCGCCAAGACCGGACAGCAGACTCGGGTAAGACAAAGGGAGTAAGGGTGTGTCTCTTAACAGCAGCCGGTGCATGATTTCTAATGTTAAGGACGTCTCAAGTTTTTGCTCTCCTGAGTTCATGATAAGCTGTAGACCATACTATTTATATAGTTTTATGTATAGTTTTCATCTATATTTTTCATAGCTGTCTATTTGCAACCTCAAACCTGAACACCTAATTAAATGGCTACCCAGACTATTTGCATTGTCCCCCCTCTTTTACACCGTTGCTACTCTCTGTTGTTATCATCTATGCATAGACACTTTAATAACTCTACCTACGTGTACATATTACCTCAACTAACCGGTGCCCCCGCACATTGACTCTGTACCGGTATCCCCCTGTATATAGTCTCACAATTGTTATTTTACTGCTGCTCTTTAATTACTCATTACTTTTATTTCTTATTGTTATCCATATTTTTTTTAAATTGCGTTGTTGGTTAGGGGCTCGTAAGTAAGTATTTCACTGTAAGGTCTACACTTGGTGTATTCGGCGCATGTGACTAATACACATTTTATTTTATTTTTAAACCGATGCTGGCACTGTACTCAACAAGTGGTGTAGGGCCATAAGCAAACAATAAAATGTACATCCAGAGGCGGGGTTTCTCATGGCCGGTCATTTTAATGCAGGGAGACTGTTTTACCTCATTTTTAACAGCATGTCACCTGTGCAACTAGAGGCAACAAAACTATAGATCACTTTTACCCAACACATAGAAAAGCATTCAAGGCCCTCTCTTGCCATCCCTTTGGCAAATCAGATCTAACTCTAACTTTATCCTCCTGCTTCCTGCTTAGAAGAAAAAACTCTGAAGTGATCCGATGGAACGGATACTAAACTACGGGACTGTTTCGCTAGCAGACTGGAATATGTTTTGGGATTCATCCAATAACATTGAGGAGTTTACCATATCAGTCACCGGCTTCATTAACTTCTTCGATATAGGGGGCGCTCTTTTAATTTTTGGATAAAAAAAACGTTCCCGTTTTAAACAAGATATTTTGTCACGAAAAGATGCTCGACCGTGCATATAATTGACAGCTTTGGAAAGAAAACACTCTGACGTTTCCAAAACTGCAAAGATATTATCTGTGAGTGCCACAGAACTGATGCTACAGGCAAAACCAAGATGAAATGTCAAACAGGAAATGCCCCACATTTTGAAGGCGCTGTGTTCCAATGTCTCCTTATATGGCTGTGAATGCGCAAGGAATGAGCCTACACTTTCTGTCGTTTCCCCAAGGTGTCTGCAGCATTGTGACGTATTTGTAGGCATATCATTGGAAGATTGACCATTTTACACTACATCTACCAGGTGCTCGCTTGGTGTCCTCCGTCGCAATTATTGCGTAATCTCCAGCTGCGTGTATTTTTCCATTTGCTTCAGAGGAGGAGAAACCCAACTGCCACTAATGATTTATCATCGAATAGATATGTGAAAAACACCTTGAGGATTGATTCTAAACAACGTTTGCCATGTTTCTGTCAATATTATGGAGTTAATTTGGAAAAAAGTTTGGCGTTGTAATGACTGAATTTTCAGGTTTTTTTCTTAGCCAAACGTGATGAACAAAACAAAGCGATTTCTCCTACACAAATAATCTTTTTGGAAAAACTGAACATTTGCTATCTAACTGAGAGTCTCCTCATTGAAAACATCTGAAGTTCTTCAAAGGTAAATTATTTTATTTGAATGCTTTTCTTGTTTTTGTGAAAATGTTGCCTGCTGAATGCTAGGCTTAATGCTATGCTAGCTATCAATACTCTTACACAAATGCTTGTGTAGCTATGGTTGAAAAGCATATTTTGAAAATCTGAGATGACAGTGTTGTTAACAAAAGGCTAAGCTTGTGAGTGAATATATTTCTTTCATTTCATTTGCGATTTTCATGAATAGTTAACGTTGCGTTATGGTAATGCGCTTGAGGCTATGATTACGCTCCCGGATACGGGATTGCTCGACGCAAGAAGTTAATAAGTATGAGGACAGACGCTGGGAGACGAGAAGCAAGGGGTGAAGATTTAATGGATAAACAGACATACAGTATAACAAAACAGGAACAGTGTCTGGACATAGAGAACAAAACAACATGAATGCAGACATGGGGAAGAAACTGAAGAATGAAGAAGTGACAGATATAGGGGAGGCAATCAATAAAGTAATAGAGTCCAGGTGAGTCCCATGAAGCCCTGATGTGCGAAACGACGGTGTCTAGCACCCTTTAGTGCCAGAGAGGGGAGCGGTAGCAGGCGTGACAAATAAGTGTATCAACTACGTCGTTCCGACAGTGACCGTGTACGTACAGTACATACCCCAACCAGAAGCCATGGATTACAGCCAATATCTGCACTAATCTGGATGCTTCTAAGAATTCCAGCTATGAACTCCGAGACATCAAACATGCAAAGTGTCAATACAGGACTAAGATCGAATCCTATTACATCGGCTCTGACGCACGATAGATGTGGCAGGGCTTGCAAACTATCATCGATGACAAAGGGGAAACCAGATGCGAGCTGTCCAGTGGCACAAGCCTACCGGATGAGCTAAATACCTGCTATGCTCGCTTCGAGGGAAGAAACACTGAGCCATGCATGAGAGCACCAGCTGTTCCGGATGACTGTGATCTCGCTCTCCATAGCCAATGTAAGACTTTTAGGTTCACATTCTAAGGGCTGCAGGGCCAGACGAAATACCAGGATGCTTACTCAGAGCTTGCTGGACAGTGTCTCACTGACATTTTTAACCTATCCCTGACCCTATCCCTGACCCGGTCTGTAATACCAACTTGTTTCAAGCAGACCATCGTGGTCCTGTGCCCACCATAATTTTCCACCATAATTTGCAAATAAATTCATTAAAAATCCTACAATGTGATTTTCTGGATTTTTTTTCTCTTTTTGTCTGTCATAGTTGAAGTGTACCTATGATGAAAATTACAGGCCTCTCTCATTCTTTTAAGTGGGAGAACTTGCACAATTGGTGGCTGACTAAATACTGTTTTGCCCCACTATAGGTCCTGGATGGCAGGAAGCTTGGCCTGATGTACTGAGCCGTTCACACTACCCTCTGTAGTGTCTTGCGGTTGGAGGCAGAGCAGTTGCCGTAACAGGCAGTGATGCGACCAGTCAGGATGTTCTTGATGGTACAGCTGTAGAACCTTTTGAGGATCTGAGGACCCATGCCAAATCTTTTTAGTCTCTTGAGGCGGACCATGTTAGTTTGGACCATGTTAGTTTGTTGGTGATGTGGAAACCAAGGAACTTGAAGCTCTCAACCTGCTCCACTGCAGCCCCGTTGATGAGAATGGAGGCGTGCTCGGACCTCTTTTTCCTGTAGTCCACAGTCACCTCCTTTGTCTTGATCACGTTGTGAGAGAGGTTGTTGTCCTGGCACCACACGGCCATGTCTCTTAACCTCCCAATAGGCTGTCTCATCTTTGTCGGTGATCAGGCCTAGCACTGTTGTGTCATCGGCAAACTTAATGATGGTGTTGGAGTCGTGCTTTGTCCAGGTGAAAAAGGACAGTGTGCAGTGCAATAGAGATTGTGTCATCTGTGGATCTGTTGGGGCGGTATGCAAATTGGAGTGGGTATAGGTTTTCATCTTGGCCATGTTCTGTTATAAGAAGAGGACTGTCCACCCCTCATAGCCTGGTTCCTTTCTAGGTTCCTTTCTAGGTTCTGGCCTTTCTGGGGAGTTTTTCCTAGCCACCGTGCTTCTACACCTGCATTGCTTGCTGCATGGGGTTTTAGGCTGGGTTTCTGTACAGCACTTTGTGACATCAGCTCTTGTAAGGGCTTTATAAATACATTGGATTGATTGATTGATTGATTCTGGGATGATGGTGTTGATTTGACCTATGACCAGCATTTCACAGCTGCAGACGTGAGTGCTACAGGTCGGTAGTCATTTAGGCACCTTAGTGTTCTTGGGCACAGGTGCTATGGTAGTCTGCTTAAAACCTGTTGGTGTTACAGACTCGGACAGGGAGAGGTTAAAAATGTCAGTGAATACACTTGCAAGTTGGTCAGCACATTCTCGCAGTACACATCCTGGTAATATGTCTGGCCCTGCGCCTTGTGAATTTTGACCTGTTTAAAGATCTTACTCACATCGGCTGAGGAGAGCGTGATCACACAGTCTTCAAGAACAGCTGGTGTTCTCATGCATGTTTCAGTGTTATTTGTCTCGAAGTGAGCATAAAAGTAGTTTAGCTCGTCTTGTAGGCTCGTGTCACTGGGCAGCTCTTGGCTGTGCTTCCCTTTGTAGTCTGTAATGGTATGCAAGCCCTGCCACATCTGACGAGCGTTAGAGCCGGTGTAGTACGATTCGATCTTAGTCCTGTTTTGATGCTTTGCCTGTTTGAAGGTTCGTCGGATGGCATAACGGGATTTCTTATAAGCTTCCATGTTAGAGTCCTGCTCCTTGAAAGGGGCAGCTCTAGCATATAGCTCAGTGTGGATGTTGCCTGTAATCCATGGCTTCTGGTTGGGGTATGAAGCCAATGACTGATGTGGTGTACTCCTCAATGCCATCGGAGGAATCACAGAACATATTCCAGTCTGTGCTAGCAAAACAGTCCTGTAGCTTAGCATCTGCTTCATCTGACCACTTTTTAATTGATCTAGTCACTGGTGCTTGCTACTTTAATTTTTTTCTTGTAAGCAGGAATCATGAGGATAGAATTATGGTCAGATATTCCAAATGGGGGGCGAGGGAGAGCTTTGTATGCATCTCTGTGTGTGGAGTAAAGGTAGTTCAGATTTTTTTTAATCCTCTGGTTGCACATTTAACATGCTGATAGAAATTTGGTAAAACGGATTAAAGTATCCCTGCATTAAAGTCCCCGGCTACTAGGAGCGCCTCCTCTGTTTTCTTGTTTGCTTATGGCGGAATACAGCTTGTTCAATGCGGTCTTAGTGCCAGTCTCTGACTGTTTTGGTTTGTGAACAGCTACAAAAAATACAGATGAAAACACTCCAGGTAGATAGTGTAGTCTACAGCTCATCATGAGATACCCCAGGCGAGCAATAGCTCAAGACCTCCTTAGATATCTTGCACCAGCTGTTATTTACAAAAATACATAGTCCGCCGCCCCTCGTCTTACCAGACACCGCTGTTCTATCCTGCCAGTACAGTGTATAACCAGTCAGCTGTATGTTGATAGTGTCGCCGTTCAGCCACGACTCCTAGAAGCATAAGATATTACAGTTTTGAATGTCCCGTTGGTAGTTTAATCTTCCACGTAGGTCATCGATTTTATTCTCCAAAGATTGCACGTTTGCTAGCAGAATAGAAGGAAGTGGGGGTTTATTCGATCGCCTACAAATTCTCAGAAGGCAGCCCGCCCTTTGGCCCCTTTTCCTCCGCCTCTTCTTCACGCAAATCATGGGGGTCCGGGCCTGTTCCCAAGAAAGCAGTATATCATTCGCGTCGGGCTTGTCAGACTCATTAAAGGAAAAAAGTATTCTGCCAGTCAGTGGTGAGTAATCTCAGTCCTGAGGTCCAGAAGTTATTTTCGGTCATAAGAGACAGTAGTGGCAAAATTATGTACAAAATATGTTTTTTTTAAGTTGTAAAAAATGCAAAGAAATGAACAAAAAAACACAATTGGTTGGGGACATGTAAAACTTCTGCCTTCTTCTGCCGCACCATTTTATAGCCTGGGGACAAAGTTACACCACAAAATACTTACCTTGATTAAATCCCCTGACCTAAAGAAATGGAATGTCTTTCTTCTGGAACAAAGTTACATGTTCCTCAGTACACAAACATGCACACAACAAAGACGAGCCATATCTGGTGGTGCTGGGCCCAGTCAGGTCTTTGACACATTCACCCACTACCCCGCTGAAAGATCAGCTACAAAATGTTGGCACCATTGTAACAGGTTGTAGTCAATCCCTGGTCTCCAGCATTGAAACAGAAGAGGAATACCTGGTGCGGTAGTCTGTTTGGACTACTCAAAATCATATTGCTTCTGACACACAAACACAGGCTTTGAATGTCCATTAACCCATTTTAAATACATCTCACACCCTGCAATAACTGGTAGTCCTTGAGAGAACCTTCATAAATCAGCAGAACGGTAATAACCTATTTATTGACCTGTTATGTTGTCTTGTAATAGTTTGAAGTGAGATACCTTCGGTCATTCATAACACATCCTTAAAGACACTATCGTGTGACGATGTTCTTCATTTAAAGTCAAGATACCTTTTGGTCATTTATAACGCATACATAAATGCCTTATATCATATGATGCTGTACTTACTATAAAGTCAGACACCTTTGGTCATTCATAAAGGCTTAATGATATAAAAGCAAATGTATTAACTCTTAGGGAAGTATCACTAACAGCTGAAGCATAAACATTAAAGACATGTTTAAACCCTACTTTTATTTGTACATTTTTAAACAATACAAATTCATGAAGTTTCAAAAAGCCCAGCAATGCAATTACATTGAACATAACACAGGGCTGTGAATAATGTAGCTTGTCCCTGAGCTGGCGGACAAATGGTTCTTTCCTCTCTTCCTGCAGTACAGTGGTTCCCCCTTTAAAATGTTCATCATACTGCGGCACACCTTGCGGCCTGCTGTAGAATTCTGTGGCACGTTATCTAATTGTCAGCCATTTTTTCTGTTAATGCAAGTTATTGCTAGTTTGACTACCAGAGGACATCTTAGAGAGCATTTGATAATATTCCATATAGCAGGCACGTGGGAGACTGGGGTTCAATTCCCCGATGGGGAGGAAGGAGTAGGTTGTCCTTGTAATTAAGAATGTGTCCTTAACTGATTCCATATGTGTTATTTCATAGTTGTGATGTCTTTACTATTATTCTACAATGTAGAAAATGGTAAAATATTGAAAAATCCTGGAATGAGTAGGTTTGTCCAAACTTTTGACTGGTACTTGCTTAATTAATTTGATTAATATTATGGTGTTTCTATTCCATGAAAAACAAAAAACCCTCTGTGTAAATTCAGACTGTTTCACTCTCGGAGCGCACACTGGACGTTCGGGCCGATGAGGAGGGTTGTCTTAAGCGTTCTGGCCTTACAATGGCAGTCAAGCACCCAAGCTAACGTTGGCTAGCTTGCTAGCTACTTCCAGACACAAATGAGACCACTCTGACCATTTTACTCGCCATAGCAGAGCTGGTTAGGCAGCATTCGTGTTAACCAGAGCATTGGTGATCATAACTGTGCTGCTGGAAACAATTTAATTACACTTTTTTGCCAACGTTTACTGACACCGGCCATATTCAATGGGTGTTGAGTGCTTGTCAATTCATTATTTTGCGCTCCGGTACGCTCAGACAAGAGTGCTCTGAAATCGGAGTAGATAGCCAGAGCAAATTTACGAAAGCACCCGAATGTCCATTGAGAACGTACAACGACCCTATCATTTAGCTAAGGATTAAGGGAATAATCAAGTCAATAAACATTGGGTAGTTAGATAGCCTATAGTTAATATACTGTCAAGTTTGATGTATAACTACTAATGTTAGGTAGATACAGTGGGGAGAACAAGTATTTGATACACTGCCGATTTTGCAGGTTTTCCTACTTACAAAGCATGTAGAGGTCTATAATTTTTATCATAGGTACACTTCAACTGTGAGAGACGGAATCTAAAACAAATTAATTAGCATTTTATTGCATGACATAAGTACTTGATCACCTACCAACCAGTATGAATTCCGGCTCTCACAGACCTGTTAGTTTTTCTTTAAGAAGCCCCCCTGTTCTCCACTCATTACCTGTATTAACTGCAACTGTTTGAACTCGTTACCTGTATAAAAAACACCTGTCCACACACTCAATCAAACAGACTCCAACCTCTCCACAAGGGCCAAGACCAGAGAGCTGTGTAAGGACATCAGGGATAAAATTGTAGACCTGCACAAGGCTGGGATGGGCTACAGGACAATAGGCAATAGGCAAGTTCAAGATGACGGTCAATCACCCTCGGTCTGGGGCTCCATGCAAGATCTCACCTCGTGGGGCATCAATGATCATGAGGAAGGTGATGGATCAGCCCAGAACTACACGGCAGGACCTGGTCAATGACCTGAAGAGAGCTGGGACCACAGTCTCAAAGAAAACCATTAGTGACACACTACACCGTCATGGATTAAAATCCTGCAGTGCATGCAAGGTCCCCCTGCTCAAGCCAGCGCATGTCCAGGCCCGTCTGAAGTTTGCCAATGACCATCTGGATGATCCAGAGGAGGAATGGGAGAAGGTTGTGTGGTCTGATGAGACAAAAATAGAGCTTTTTGGTCTAAACTCCACTTGCCGTTTTTGGAGGAAGAAGAAGGATGAGTACAACCCCAAGAACACCATCCCAACCGTGAAGCATGGAGGTGGAAACATCATTCTTTGGGGATGCTTTTCTACAAAGGGGACAGGACGGCTGCACCGTATTGAGGGGAGGATGGGATGGTGAGATCTTGGCCAACAACCTCCTTCCCTCAGTAAGAGCATTGAAGATGGGTCGTGGCTGGGTCATCCAGCATGACAACGACCTGAAACACACAGCCAGGGCAACTAAGGAGTGACTCCGTAAGAAGCATCTCAAGGTCCTGGAGTGGCCTAGCCAGTCTCCAGACCTGAACCCAATAGAACATCTTTGGAGGGAGCTGAAAGTCCATATTGCCCAGCGACAGCCCCGAAACCTGAAGGATCTGGAGAAGGTCTGTATGGAGGAGAGGGCCAAAATCCCTGCTGCAGTGTGTGCAAACCTGGTCAAGAACTACAGGAAACGTATGATCTCTGTAATTGCAAACAAAGGTTTCTGTACCAAATATTAAGTTCTGCTTTTCTGATGTATCAAATACTTATGTCATGCAATAAAATTCAAAGTCAGGGCCATTAAGGCAAGGATGCCACGTGCAGGCTTTAGAATGGTCAAAGGAAGTCTCCAAGCAATGGGCCATCGTGTACAATGGCGAAGAGTTAGGGAGTATTTGCAGCATGTACAGTGCCTTGCGAAAGTATTCGGCCCCCTTGAACTTTGCGACCTTTTGCCACATTTCAGGCTTCAAACATAAAGATATAAAACTGTATTTTTTTGTGAAGAATCAACAACAAGTGGGACACAATCATGAAGTGGAACGACATTTATTGGATATTTCAAACTTTTTTAACAAATCAAAAACTGAAAAATTGGGCGTGCAAAATTATGCAGCCCCTTTAGTTTCAGTGCAGCAAACTCTCTCCAGAAGTTCAGTGAGGATCTCTGAATGATCCAAGGTTGACCTAAATGACTAATGATGATAAATACAATCCACCTGTGTGTAATCAAGTCTCCGTATAAATGCACCTGCACTGTGATAGTCTCAGAGGTCCGTTAAAAGCGCAGAGAGCATCATGAAGAACAAGGAACACACCAGGCAGGTCCGAGATACTGTTGTGAAGAAGTTTAAAGCCGGATTTGGATACAAAAAGATTTCCCAAGCTTTAAACATCCCAAGGAGCACTGTGCAAGCGATAATATTGAAATGGAAGGAGTATCAGACCACTGCAAATCTACCAAGACCTGGCCGTGCCTCTAAACTTTCAGCTCATACAAGGAGAAGACTGATCAGAGATGCAGCCAAGAGGCCCATGATCACTCTGGATGAACTGCAGAGATCTACAGCTGAGGTGGGAGACTCTGTCCATAGGACAACAATCAGTCATATATTGCACAAATCTGGCCTTTTATGGAAGAGTGGCAAGAAGAAAGCCATTTCTTAAAGATATCCATAAAAAGTGTAGTTTAAAGTTTGCCACAAGCCACCTGGGAGACACACCAAACATGTGGAAGAAGGTGCTCTGGTCAGATGAAACCAAAATTGAACTTTTTGGCAACAATGCAAAACGTTATGTTTGGCGTAAAAGCAACACAGCTCATCACCCTGAACACACCATCCCCACTGTCAAACATGGTGGTGGCAGCATCATGGTTTGGGCCTGCTTTTCTTCAGCAGGGACAGGGAAGATGGTTAAAATTGATGGGAAGATGGATGGAGCCAAATACAGGACCATTCTGGAAGAAAACCTGATGGAGTCTGCAAAAGACCTGAGACTGGGACGGAGATTTGTCTTCCAACAAGACAATGATCCAAAATCTACAATGGAATGGTTCAAAAATAAACATATCCAGGTGTTAGAATGGCCAAGTCAAAGTCCAGACCTGAATACAATCGAGAATCTGTGGAAAGAACTGAAAACTGCTGTTCACAAATGCTCTCCATCCAACCTCACTGAGCTCGAGCTGTTTTGCAAGGAGGAATGGGAAAAAATGTCAGTCTCTCGATGTGCAACACCCCAAGCGACTTACAGCTGTAATCGCAGCAAAAGGTGGCGCTACAAAGTATTAACTTAAGGGGGCTGAATAATTTATTACGCCCAATTTTTCAGTTTTTGATTTGTTAAAATGTTTTGAAATATCCAATAAATGTCGTTCCACTTCATGATTGTGTCCCACTTGTTGTTGATTCTTCACAAAAAAATACAGTTTTATATCTTTATGTTTGAAGCCTGAAATGTGGCAAAAGGTCGCAAAGTTCAAGGGGGCCGAATACTTTCGCAAGGCACTGTAGATGGTGCAGGTATCATTGCCAGAATGATCCAGCTTTGTTGCATTGCTCGGCAAAAATTCTCTGTTCCTGCTCCCGTCTCTCGTCCACATTGATACAAATCATAAATTGATAAGGTAAATGTATAATGTCTCCATCAAATCTAAGAAGTTATTTTAACTTTTTATTCTTACTTATTCGTATACAAATTTTCAATGATGTATGAAATTGGAGTTGTTCTTCATCAACTGGTAATACATAAATAATGAAGCCAGTTATTAAGTTAAACATTTCACTTTTAATTCCAATGCTTTTCCAATACAACATTGTTATTATTGAGGGTATAGAAGGATTTTCAAGGAAGGTAAGTATATTATTTTGTATGCATATTGCATATTTCCCATCTGGTGTTATGCTTCCTGTGCTGTATTAACGTATCCTGAAAATGACAACATGTGAGACATGGAACCTGTCTCACATACATTAATTTAAAAACCCTTAAGATGCCAGCTGCTAATTCTAAGATTTACACCTCATAAACACTCTGATACCAAATGTATCATCACTAATACAGATGTTTCTTTTGAGCATTCCAGATTCAGCAGGTGGAGGACCTGCTTTATTTGGAGGATAATCTGGAATCTGGAAACACTGACAATGGGGTCATTGTTTCTGACATCCCATGCCCCCTGTCTACTGAGAATCTTGCTGTGCCGCAACATCAAGTGAACCCTGCCACTGACTCCTCATCTTTTAGTCAGGACATATACATGCATGCTCTTCGATTAGTTATGAGTCTCCAGCCTTTTTAGGTGCAGTCCTCCCACACTATGTAGGATATTGTTTTAGCCCCAGTGCCTCTCTTGGTAATGGCAAACATTTGTATTTTTTGGAGGAGGGTGAAAGAAGAGCAGGCCCAGCTGTCAGAGTGAGAGAGTAGGCTATTTTGGATAGAGCAGGTACTTTTGTGCAGTCTGTTTCTTGTGAGGTTTTCTGTCCTCAGATACAGAGCTGTGATAGCCTGTCTGCAGATTAAGAGGTCCCAATGAAGAGCAGCGGTTCTCAGTCCTGGTCCTGGGGACTCAAAACGGTGCACATGTTTGTTTTTGCCTTAGCACTACACAGCTGACTCAAATGATTAAGTCATCATCAAGCTTCAAGTGGTGTTTATGTATTCATTTGTGACACTATCCTTTATATGATCCTACTATTGTCACATGCTACACATGCACATCTATATACAGTATCTATCCAATAGTCCCAGACTTAATGATCCAAGGTCAGTTTTGCACTTCACCTCCTGATGATTATGATGACTGACCATGTTAGAATAAAAAAACAAAGCTTAATCATGCTCTCTCTCTCTATCCATCTGCCTCTCGTCTGCATGTATGTTTTGATGTGAGAGAGGAAGCCAGTCCCGTCATCGCCACCTCACCCGTTCTTAAGATAACCTTCGGCTGACTGGGAGCCCAAGGCTGGTTAGGAGACACCGCTAGAGACACTATGTAATTGTGATGAACTGAGAGAATATTAGGGTAGCACTGTAATTCATTAATCATATGCTGTCTTCCCTGTTCCTTTGTTTTACCTCTGTCTTCTACACCTCTCTCCCCACCTCCTCTTTCATCCTCTTTATTTATAATGCACACCATATGTGCATTGAAGTACAGATTGAACTTGTATTTATATTATACTATTACAATTATAATATTTATAATGCATGTATTATGTATTTATAACACCTGGATAATGAACTTTCAATAAAGCGTTTCACATTCTCCACTGGTTTAGATTAATTAAGTATCTCATTGGAATACTACACCTGTCCTGTGTCCTCAGATTAATTCAGATGAAGAGAGTTAGATATGCATAGGAAATGTAGTGTACTGTTTTTCTGTATATATGAATTACAAATCAGCCTTTACTTAAATCATGTTTCTAGCCTATTTATATAGTTACAATGTGTAATCATTGATGTCCCAGGAGCAGGAGTGGTAAACACTGTTGAAGTGTATAATTCTAATACATTTTTACATATGGGTGGTCCTGGGAATCGAACCCAATATTCTGATGTTGCAATGCTCTACCACGATGCATGACAGGGTTATAAATGCTTTCTGAAGCCTCAATTTAATATGATTTATAAGGCCTTTATTAAGCGGTGCTTATGCCACCCTTTATAAAGCACACGTTTATGTAATATTTGACATAGTGGATTATGTCACATTTAACCTTGGTGGTTGTCACACAGCTATGCCACATTTATGAACCCTTTATAAAGCATGACATACTTTATGGTGATAGATGATTCGTAACACATTTATGTAGTGTTTATGAAGGCTTTATGAAGCCTTTATAAACTGCAAGTTATTTAAAGCAGGACCCACACATCTCTCATTTCTAACATCAGAAGTACTTTAGAATAAACATTTGGAACTTGAAGTGGAAAACAATGTCAGAGCATTTAACCTCTACTTAATAGCATATTCAAGCAGTTGACAATAATCCAAACCTTTTCAAATGCATGTTCAGGAAGATGCAGTTAAGGTGTGAGGTTACAACAAATTACCCACTACTCAAACATTCATATCATATCCTTCGATTCACATTCCTAAATTACTATAGGACATCTTTCTCGGTTTTACCACCAAATGATTTCCACATAAAGCTAATTTAGGATACGTAATGACATCAAACATAAAAATAAAAAAACTTTGAAATTCAACTGAGACTGATATGACAAACAAATCTATTTTTGGTTTGTTTCGTACAAACAGATAATCCATTAGACCAGCATAGTAAACAACTTACTGTGTGTGCATCAGAAGCCAAATAGATCTTATCATTGCAGCTAAAGGTTTTCACTATCTAACTTCCATGCAACACTGTGTTGCAAAAATAGAATAACATGCCCTTTAATGATGTGCAAATGTGCCCTATGTTGTGTTTCACACACAGTTTGCATGCAAAAGTTATTTTACACATGGCTGCGATGCTAAACTTATGGCCAATGGTGGAAAATGTACCCAATTGTCATATTGAGTAAAGGTAAAGACACCTTAATAGACAATGAGTCAAGTAAATATGATAGTCCCCCAGTAAAATAGTACTTGATTAAAACTATTTGGTTTAGATATACTTAAGTATCAAAAGTAAAATGATAAATTATAAAAAATTCCTTATATTAAGCAAACCATACGGCATCATTTTCTTGTTTTTATTTATTTACGGTTAGCCAGGGGCACACTCCAACACTCAGACATCCTTTACAAACAAAGGATTTTGTGTTTAGTGAGTCCGCCAGATCAGAGGCAGTAGAGATGATCAGGGATGTTGTCTTCATAAGTGTGTGAATTGGACCATTTTCCTGTCCTGCTAAGCATTGAAAATGTAATAAGTAGTTTTGTAGTACTTTAAAACTTCATAGGGCTGCAATCCCGTTAACGGTATCGATATGACAACATCCAGTGAAAGTGCAGGGCGCCAAATTCAAAACAACAGAAATCTCATAATTAACATTCCTCAACATACCATTTTAAAGGTAATCTTGTTGTTAATCCCACCACAGTGTCTGATTTCAAATAGGCTTTACAGCGAAAGTGTAACGCTATTGAGAGGTGGAAGAAGGATCGGACCAAAGCGCAGCGTGGTAAGTGTTCATGATGATATTTCATTCCAAAACAGTACCGTGTGGCCCAAACACTCACACAGAAACAAACACCCACAAACCAAAGTGAAACCCAGGATACCTAAAGTATGATTCTCAATCAGGGACAACGATTGACAGCTGCCTCTGACTGAGAACCATACTAGGCCGAACTCAAAACCCCAACATAGAAAAACACACATAGACTGCCCACCCAACTCACGCCCTGACCATACTAAAACAAAGACAAAACAAAGGAACTAAGGTCAGAACGTGACAGTACCCCCCACAGGTGCGGACTCCGGCCGCAAAACGTGAACCTATAGGGGAGGGTCTGGGTGGGTCCCTGTCCGCGGTGGCGGCTCTGGCGCGGGATGTGGACCCCACTTCACCACAGTTTTTCTCCGCCTCCTTGTCCTCCTCCGTGGCCTCTTAAACCCGGTGACCCTCGCCGCCGGCCTCGGACTGGAGACCCTAGAAATGGGTCCCGAATGGACGGGAGACTCCGGCAGTGCCGGACAGGCGGGAGACTCCGGCAGCGCCAGACAGGCGGGAGACTCCAGCAGCGCCGGACAGGCGGGAGACTCCGGCAGCTACGGACAGTGAAGGGCGATTCTGGAATCGCCTGCTGACTGAACGGCTCTGGCAGCTCCTGACTGAATGACGGTCTGGCAGCTCCTGGCTGACTGACGGCTCTGGCAGCTCCCGTCACCTGGCTCGATGCCCACTCTAGCCCGGCCGATACGAGGAGCTGGAATGTACCGCACCGGGCTATGCACACGCACCCGGGGACACCGTGCGCACCACCGCATAACATGGTGCCTGCCCGGTCCCTCTCACTCTCCGGTAAGCACGGGATTTGGCGCAGGCCTCCTACCTGCCTTAGCCACACTCCCGTGTGCCCCTCCAAAACATTTTTGGGGCTGCCTCTCGGGCTTCCTTGCCAGCCGTGTTCCCTTGTATCGCTGGCTCCTGTCTCCGGCTGCCTCTGCTCTCCTAGCTGCCTCCACCTGTTCCCATGGGAGGCAATCCTTTCCAGCCAGGATCTCCTCCCATGTGTAGCAACCCTTGCCGTCCAAAACGTCCTCCTCATGTCCAGGAGTCCTGACAACGCTGCTGCTGCTGCCCGTTACCATGCTGCTTGGTCCTCTTGTGGTGGGTGTTTCTGTAACGGCATACAGAGGTGGAAGAAGGATCGGACCAAAGCGCAGCGTGCTAAGTGTTCATGATGATATTTAATTCAAAACGAACTGAACACTGAAATACAAAACAATAAACGATGTGAACAAAATGAAAACCGAAACAGTACCGTGTGGCCCAAACACTCACACGGAAACAAACACCCACAAACCAAAAGTGAAACCCAGGCTACCTAAGTATGATTCTCAATCGGGGACAACGATTGACAGCTGCCTCTGATTGAGAACCATACTAGGCCGAACTCAAAATCCCAACATAGAAAAACACACAGACTGCCCCCACCCAACTCACGCCCTGACCATACAAAGACAAAACAAAGGAACTAAGGTCAGAACGTGACAGTACCCCCCCACAGGTGCGGACTCCGGCCGCAAAACGTGAACCTATAGGGGAGGGTCTGGGTGGGCGTCTGTCCGCGGTGGCGGCTCTGGCGCGGGATGTGGACCCCACTTCACCACAGTTTTTCTCCGCCTCCTTGTCCTCCTCCGTGGCCTCTTAAACCCGGTGACCCTCGCCGCCGGCCTCGGACTGGAGACCCTAGAAATGGGTCCCGAATGGACGGGAGACTCCGGCAGTGCCGGACAGGCGGGAGACTCCGGCAGCGCCAGACTGGCGGGAGACTCCAGCAGCGCCGGACAGGCGGGAGACTCCGGCAGCTACGGAGTGAAGGGCGATTCTGGAATCGCCTTGCTGACTGACGGCTCTGGCAGCTCCTGACTGAATGACGGTCTGGCAGCTCCTGGCTGACTGACGGCTCTGGCAGCTCCCGTCACCTGGCTCGATGCCCACTCTAGCCCGGCCGATACGAGGAGCTGGAATGTACCGCACCGGGCTATGCACACGCACCCGGGGACACCGTGCGCACCACCGCATAACATGGTGCCTGCCCGGTCCCTCTCACTCTCCGGTAAGCACGGGGATTTGGCGCAGGCCTCCTACCTGCCTTAGCCACACTCCCCGTGTGCCCCCTCCAAAACATTTTTGGGGCTGCCTCTCGGGCTTCCTTGCCAGCCATGTTCCCTTGTATCGCTGGCTCCTGTCTCCGGCTGCCTCTGCTCTCCTAGCTGCCTCCACCTGTTCCCATGGGAGGCAATCCTTTCCAGCCAGGATCTCCTCCCATGTGTAGCAACCCTTGCCGTCCAAAACGTCCTCTCATGTCCAGGAGTCCTGACAACGCTGCTGCTGCTGCCCGTTACCATGCTGCTTGGTCCTCTTGTGGTGGGTGTTTCTGTAACGGCATACAGAGGTGGAAGAAGGATCGGACCAAAGCGCAGCGTGCTAAGTGTTCATGATGATATTTAATTCAAAACGAACTGAACACTGAAATACAAAACAATAAACGATGTGAACAAAATGAAAACCGAAACAGTACCGTGTGGCCCAAACACTCACACGGAAACAAACACCCACAAACCAAAAGTGAAACCCAGGATACCTAAGTAGGATTCTCAATCAGGGACAACGATTGACAGCTGCCTCTGATTGAGAACAATACTAGGCCGAACTCAAAACCCCAACATAGAAAAACACACAGACTGCCCACCCAACTCACGCCCTGACCATACTAAAACAAAGACAAAACAAAGGAATTAAGGTCAGAACGTGAAAGTACCCCCCCTAAAGGTGCGGACTCCGGCCGCAAAACCTGAACCTATAGGGGAGGGTCTGGGTGGGCGTCTGTCCGCGGTGGCGACTCTGGCGCGGGATGTGGACCCCACTTCACCACAGTTTTTCTCCACCTCATTGTCCGCCTCCGTGGCCTCTTAAACCCGGCGACCCTCGCCGCCGACCTCGGACTGAGGACCCTAGAAATGGGTCCCGAATGGACGGGAGACTCCGGCAGCGCCGGACAGGCGGGAGACTCCGGCAGCGCCGGACAGGCGGGAGACTCCGGCAGCGCCGGACAGGCGGGAGACTCCGGCAGCGCCGGACAGGCGGGAGACTCCGGCAGCGCCGGACAGGCGGGAGACTCCGGCAGCTCTGGAGTGAAGGGCGATTCTGGATTCGCCTGGCTGACTGACGGCTCTGGCAGCTCCTGGCTGACTGACGGCTCTGGTAGCTCCCGTCACCTGGCTCGATGCCCACTCTCGCCCGGCCGATACGAGGAGCTGGAATGTACCGCACCGGGGACACCGTGCGCTCCACCGCATAACATGGTGCCTGCCCGGTCCCTCTCACTCTCCGGTAAGCACGGAGATTTGGTGCAGGCCTCCTACCTGCCTTAGCCACACTCTCCGTGTGGCCCCTCCAATACATTTTTGGAGGGGCCATTCTCGGGCTTCCTTGCCAGCCGTGTTCCCTCGTATCGCTGGCTCCTCTCTCCGGCTGCCTCTGCTCTCCTAGCTGCCTCCACCTGTTCCCATGGGAGGCAATCCTTTCCAGCCAGGATCTCCTCCCATGTGTAGCAACCCTTGCCATCCAAAACGTCCTCCCATGTCCAGGAGTCCTGACAACGCTGCTGCTGCCCGTTACCACGCTGCTTGGTCTTTTTGTGGTGGGTGTTTCTGTAACCGCATTCAGAGGTGGAAGAAGGATCGGACCAAAGCGCAGCGTGGTAAGTGTTCATGATGATATTTAATTCAAAACGAACTGAACACTGAAATACAAAACAATAAACGATGTGAACAAAATGAAAACCGAAACAGTACCGTGTGGCCCAAACACTCACACGGAAACAAACACCCACAAACCAAAAGTGAAACCCAGGCTACCTAAGTATGATTCTCAATCGGGGACAACGATTGACAGCTGCCTCTGATTGAGAACCATACTAGGCCGAACTCAAAATCCCAACATAGAAAAACACACAGACTGCCCCCACCCAACTCACACCCTGACCATACTAAGACAAAACAAAGGAACTAAGGTCAGAACGTGACAGAAAGCACCACAAACGATTATGTTAGGTGACCACCAACTCACAGAAAAACACAGCCATTTTTCCAGCCAAAGAGAGGAGTCACAAAAAGCACAAATAGAGATAAAATTAATCACTAACCTTTGATCACCTTCATCAGATGACACTCATAGAACTTCATGTTACACAATACATGTATGATTTGTTTCGATAAAGTGCATATTTCTATAAAACAATTCTCAGTATACATCGGCGCGTTACGTTCACTAGTTCCAAAAACATCCGGTGATATTGCTGAGAGCCACATCATTTTACAGAAATACTAGATATATAGATCTCCTTAATGCAACCACTGTGTCACATTTCAAAAAAACTTTACGGATAAAGCAAACCATGCAATAATTTGAGAGGGCGCTCAGAAAAATAAATAAATTATCCGCCATGTTGAAGTCAACAGAAATCAGAAATCACATTATAAATATTCCCTTACCTTTGATGATCTTCATCAGAATGCACTCCCAGGAATCTCAGTTCCACAATAAATGCTTGATTTGTTCGATAATGTCCATTATTTATGTCCAAGTAGCTACTTTTGTTAGCGCGATTTAGTACACAAATCCAAATGCTCATGCAGGTCCAGCCGAACGTCAGACAAAAACTTTAAAAAGTTATATTACAGGTTGAAGAAACGTGTCAAACTAAGTATAGAATCAATCTTTAGGATGTTGTTATCATAAATATTCAATAACGTTCCAACCGGAGAATTCCTATGTCTGTAGAGAAGCAATGGAACGCAGGTCGCTATCATGTGAAATGCGCATGACCAGGACCTGGCTCTCTGCCAGAACACTGACCCAAAGAGCTCCCATCCGGCTCCACAACACAGTAGAAGCCTCAGTCAAGTTTATAAAGACGGTTGACATCTAGTGGAAGCCCTAGGAAGTGCAATTTGATCAATATCCCACTGTGTATTCAATAGGGGCTGGGTTGAAAATCGACCAACCTCAGATTCCCACTTCATGTTTGGATTTCTTCTCAGGTTTTTGCCTGCCATATGAGTTCTGTTTTACTCAGAGACATCATTCAAACAGTTTTAGAAACTTCAGAGTGTTTTCTATCCAATACTAATAATAATATGCATATATTAGCAACTGGGACTGAGGAGCAGGCCGTTTAGTCTGGGCACCTTTGGGCACCTTTCATCCAAGCTACTCAATACTGCCCCTGCAGCCATAAGAAGTTAATTAACCTCTACGGGATCAGTGTCCCTCCACCAGGACGGTTGAACTAACATGCGCTTATGTGACTAGCATGACGTTGTAAGTAACAAGAAATTTCCAAGGGCATTTACATGTCTTATATGGGCAGAAAGGCTAAATTCTTGTTAATCTAACTCCAATGTCCAATTTACAGTAGTTATTACAGTAAAAAAATAACATGCAATTGTTTGAGGAGAGAGCACAACAACAAAAAACTTATCACGGCAACTGGTTTGATACAGTCACCTCTGAAGATAAATAATGTACTTACATTCAGTAATCGTGCTCTAATTTGTCATCCTGAGGGTCCCAGAGATAAAATATAGCATAGTTTGTTTGATCAAATACATTTTTATATTCAATTGTACAAACTGGGTTCTAAAGTCTGGCTCTACATCCAACCTGCCCATCCATCTGGATGTGTGAAGGTTAGTGACTTTTCTGTAGGGAAGCTTATTTTCCATCATGTATGACCTTCCTGGGATTGTGTAAACTTAAATTTGTTAGTACCATATCATTTTTGTATGTTCTCTATAGTTATGTACTTGAAAATGTATCAATTGACCAATTCGGACATTTGGACAGACTTGATACAACATTTTCTGATGTATTGCAATGCTTCACTGGATCAGTCTGAAACTTTTCACATACACTGCTGCCATCTAATGGCCAAAATATAAATTGTGTCTAAACTGCAATATTATATTATGGCCTTTCTCTTGCATTTCAAAGATGATGGAACAAAAAATATATTAAAAAATGAATGTTTTTTTGTTTGTATTATCTTTTACCAGATCTAATGTGTTATATTCTCCTACATTAATATCACATTTCCTTAAACTTCAGTGTTTCCTTTCAAATGGTATCAAGAATATACTGTACATATCCTTGCTTCAGGTCCTGAGCTACAGGCTGTTAGATTTGGATATGTAATTCTAGGTGAAGATTGAAAAAAAGGGTCCGATCCAGGTCTCTTGGTTAACTTTTAATCTGCTCAAATGACCCCTCCAGGGTGTAATTTGTGTTTGGACATTTCATTTTGATGTGGGTAAACCCTCTCTGTGATCTTAGCAATTGATAGTGTTTATTGCAAGGAGTACTGTAGACTTTCTATTGCCCACACACTAGACTAAATTAGGGGGCAGGCAAGGAGGTGAATGACAGACTTGGTCATTCATGGCAGTCAATTAAGAGTGAGTGGGTGAAGCTGCTTGTATGGAAGAGCAACCCTGGGGTGTGGTAAAATAAGCTGGCTATGAAAGTCATAAAAATAAAAAAAACTGTATAATGGCTTTTCAAAGAAAAAGATAGATAGAACGCCCCCTTAATATTGTCCTTCTTTGTCCATTTAGATATTGATAAAGAAAAGGAACTGATTCTCATTAAGACCAACATGATGTTTACTCTCATAGGTGGTTTTGAAATGTTACAAATATAATCACAGTACGTTATGTGTGCATATTTAATATGGATTTGAGCTCTATCGTGGGGATATAATTGCGGAGAGTAACCATGTTTTGTTTTCCCGAGAACTTTTTAGTGTCTCTACTTTAAAAACATGTGGATTGTGTAGTAAGTGGGATGATCTTTTGGGAATATCTGCAGTCCAGAACCATTCTATTCAGAGATAGCTGTAAGGGGATGGAATCAAAAATACTAATTCCAATCTATGGGAGTTACTGTTGGTAGCATCGTGTACAGAGATGCCAATGGTGATTCAATTTACTGTCTAAATAAAAACATCTGTGTGTATCTGCACACAAAGTATTTTTCCTCAATTAAAATTGAACCTTTTTTAAACAAAAAAGGTAACTCTTATTTTACAATGACTGCCTACTCCAGCCAAACCCTCCCCTAATTCAGACAGTGCTGGGTCAATTGTGCACCAGCCTACGGGACTCACGATCACATCCAGTTGTGACAAAGCCCAGAATTGAACCAGGGTCTGTAGGTACACCTTCAGCACTGAGATGCAGTGCCTTAGACCCCTACGCCACTTGGGAGCCTTAAAATCCTTTGCCGCATTGTGCATGCTAATGCATTATGCACTCGCACTCACACCCCACATCTACCAACAGCTAACTATGATTTTAGGTCATCTTTCTGAAAAACAGGGCTAAGCTATTTTCATTCTGTTCATCAAGCTATGGTGCAATCACAGAATTTGCAATTAACACTAACACTTGCAAATATGAGACCCGTGCCATTACAAGCTTCCAAATTAAAAATACATCCAGGATCATGACATAACTAATCTCATTCTTGGCACTTGTTTGTTTAACTTTCCACAGCAATTCTGTAGCATTTTGATTCCCTGCATTTGTGATGCAGATGCTGCTTTGCTTTTCTGTTTGCAGAGTGGATACAAATAGACTTTGTTTCTCAATACATGTTGTTGAGATATTGTCATAAAAAAAAACAAAAAAAACGATTTGCTCAAAATAAAATGATCAGCCTCTGGTCGTGTGTAACTCTGTACAAGCTCAGATTCAGACACTGATCATAAATAATTCAGACATGGCTGACATCCGGTGATTTGAGTCAGAGCTATCAAATAGAATTTATTTACCTGAATATGGCTAAAGAAGTTCTAATTTGATTGAGAGCCCTTAAGCGGTCATCCTGTAGTCTATTACCTGCAGCTAATGAGCAATGCACACTACAATTTACACTTGTATTCCAAATATTTAACTTGGGGGGGTGGGGTTCATCAAAGATTTGTGCTGTATTTCCAGTATGATGACCACAAAATAAAGCATATATTCCAATACTTACATTGAAATGAAAAGTTCAATAATAAGATTCGTTAAGATCAGCTATTGGCAAAAGTAGCCCCATGTTCATGTTTCCCGCCTTAAAGATAGGACTCTGTCTCTAATTTTGTCTTGTATGTTTTTATTGACAACTTAACTTGTGGAAAGACGTCCTGTGTCAGATTGTTTTGGACACCCGATACAAATCAATGCTTATTTCTCTCCTTGGAGAAGCTCCACTTAATTTGTAAGACGTAACATACCCAGACTTCAAAACATGTTTAAACCTAATTTTGACATACACTAAATGATCAAAGTATGTGGACGCTTGCTCATCGAACATCTAATTCCAAAATCATGAGCATTAATATGCAGTTGGTTCTTCATTGTTGCTGTATCAGCTTCCACTCTTCTGGGAAGGCTTTCTACTAGATGTTGGAACATTGCTGCGAGGACCAATCCATTCACAAGAGCCACAAGAGCATTAGTGAGGTTCGGCACTGATGTTGGGCGATTAGGTCTGGATCGCAGTCAGCGTTCCAATTCATCCCAAAGGTGTTTGGTGGGGTTGAGGTCAGAGCTCTGTGCAGGCCAGTCAAGTTCTTCCACGCCGATCTCGACAAACTATTTCTGTATGGACCATCGCTTTGTGCATGGGGGCATTGTCATGCTGAAACAGGAAAGGGCCTTCCTCAAACTGTTGCCACAAAGTTGGAAGCACAGAATCGTCTAGAATGTCATTGTATGCTGTAGCGCTATGATTTCCCTTCACTGGAACTAAAGGGCCTAGCTCGAACCATGAAAAACAGCCTCAGACCATTATTCCTCCTCCACCAAACTTTACAGATGGCACTATGTATTGGAGCAGGTAGCATTCTCCTGGCATCTGCCAAACCCAGATTCTGCCAGATGGTGAAGCGTGATTCATCACTCCGGAGAATGCGTTTCCACTGCTCCAGAGTCCAATGGCGGCGAGCTTTTCACCACTCCAGCTGATGCTTGGCATTGCACATGGTGATCTTAGGCTTGTGTGCAGCTACTCGGCCATTTCATGAAGCTCCTGACGAACAGTTCTTGTGCTCACGTTGCTTCCAGAGGAAGTTTGGAACTCGGTAGATTTTTATACGCTACGTGTTTCGGCACTCAGCAGTCTTGTTCTATGAGCTTGTCCACTTCACTGTTCTATGAGGATTTCCTATAACAACACTTACAGTTGACCTTGGGCAGCTCTAGCATAGCAGAAATTTGACAAACTGACTTGTTGGACAGGTGCATGTTAACCACTATGACAGTGCCATGTTGAAAGTCACTGAGCTCTTCAGTAAGGCCATGTTACTGCCAATGTTTGTCTATGGAGATTTCATGGCAGTGTGCTTGATTTTATATACCTGTCAGCAAAGGGTGGGGTTGAAATAGCCGAAAACACTAATTTGAAGGGGTGTCCACATACTTTTGTGTATATATATATATAGTGTATGATTCCTCTCCTTTCTTCCTTCATGTATTATTCTATTGGCTGTCTGATTAATAAAAGTGAATTGCAGCCTTGGGCTATTATGGTGGAAAGGTCATATTTCCATTTGACAATGCTAAAGCTGAGGACTATTTTCAATTTGCTTCATTACTCCTGCTGGGGTCAAACTAAGAAAATTAGGTTAAAGGAAGGTCATGCTCTGAGCTGATTAGGAGAGCATTATTCCATTGCAGGTATCACTTTAAACATTGGGTATGAGGAGGCCTACAAGATAGAAAAAAAAGATGAACAAAAAAGATTTTAAGTCTAGCTCCTTTTGGAGTCATGCTTTGCCAACTCATATTAAATTAGCATCTGTTCACCAGTCTAATGGACTGGTTAATTGCAAATTGGAATGTACTGAATTTGAGATGCCATTTCATTAATCAATCATATATTGGAAATCATTGGGTTGTCAAGATGTTTTTTCTGGAATTAAATGGGTGCAAGTAGACATCTTTGACAGCTACCGATAAAAATGTAATGGCAACATTTTCTCTCATACTTTAGTAGTAGACCCCAGGATGTGTGTTAATTGCAAGGCATCACAAAGGTTTAACAGAAAATCTAAAAACATTACAAATCAATCTTTCAATATTCAATGCTTGGTCTTTGCAAAAGGGGAATTGTAGACCTAATAATACATGCCATCCATCCTTAGCGACTTACAATCATTTGTGCAGACATGACAGCTTGGCTTCTGAACCACAGATAGCAACACTCTAAGTACAGAGGATAACATAATGACAAAAATATATGCCATTTAGCAGACAGTTTTATCCAAAGCGAGTTACTGTAATGCGTGCATACATTTGATGTACGGTTGGTACCGGGAAACAAACCCTCAATCCTCATGTTGAAAGCACCACATTCTACCAACTGTGCTACAGAGGATCACAAAGAGGATCACTAAAAAGATCACCCTTTCACTGGGCTGCCTGGATGGGCAGTATTACGTTCAATTGTCTGAAAATGCAGCGAGGTTGGTAACAGTGTTTCAACAAGTTGATAGTGCAAACGGGACAACTAGGTTTCAGAACCA
Organism: Oncorhynchus tshawytscha; assembly: GCF_018296145.1. Lineage (NCBI taxonomy): Eukaryota > Metazoa > Chordata > Actinopteri > Salmoniformes > Salmonidae > Oncorhynchus > Oncorhynchus tshawytscha. The sequence goes on along the minus strand of NC_056429.1, from coordinate 76,522,425 downwards.
AGGACAGCTACACTAACGGCTTTCCTCCTCTTCTGAGGAGGAGTAGTAGGAAGGATCGGAAGACCAAAATGCAGCATGGTATGTATCCATAATGTAATTGAATGAGAATGAATACAGAATACAAAAAGAACAAGAGAAACTAAATGAAAACCGAAACAGTCCTGAATGGTGCAAAAACTGAAACGGAAAATAATCACCCACACCACACAGGTGGGAAAAGGCTACCTAAGTATGATTCTCAGTCAGAGACAACTAATGACACCTGCCTCTGATTGAGAACCATACCAGGCCAAACACAAAAACACCATATAGAAAAAGGAACATAGACAACCCACCCAACTCACGCTTAACCATACTAAAACAAAGACATAACAAAGGTCAGAACGTGACAGACACCAAGGTCCGCTGTAAATACAAGGCATGCCATAGTAAGCTCTAATATCATATTTGGCTTTACTTGCAAAGCCACAAATATGGTAAAAGCTTGTAATTATGCCTGGATGGGCAGTATTACGTTAAATTGTCTGAAAATGCAGTGAGGTTGGTAACAGTGTTTCAACAAGTTGATAGTGCAAACGGGACAACTAGGTTTCAGAACCAAGGACAGCGACACCAAGGTCCGCTGTAAGTACAAGGCATGCCATAATAAGCTCTAATACCATATTTAGCTTTACTTGCAAAGCCACAAATATGGTAAAATATTGTAATTATGTTAATATAGAAGTCCAATTACCTCAGAAGTTAGTGTAGGCCCACATTGATCAAGGTATTTATTTTTCTGCTTGCATTAATTGCACTCGAATCACTTCTTTCTTCACGGAGGGGAAAAGGGACAACACATTCCTGGGAACAAGTCTAATAACCAGTACAAAATGTTGATTCCTTTATGAACTGCACAGCCCTGAGATACATTATGAAGGAACAACAATGGGATAAAGTTGCCCCTGTAACAACCCCTTATATTCTGACCTTAGGTAAATTCTGTTTCCCCCCTAAGTTAAGATTTGAGGGAGTGTACACTGATACTAGATCTGTGCCAACAGGCAACTTCTACCCAGAATGAAAGAACCGTCTAACAAAACTGGCAGAAACCGGCTCTATCAATTCTCCTGGCCAACGCTTCACATGTAATTAAATAGCTTAGCAGAGGACCTATGCAATTGTCTGTCAAATCAATTTCAATTCTTCTCTGCCTAACTGATGCACCTTCATCTCTTGCTAATACATTATTCCTTTGAGATGCACAGGTTTTCCATTATTGATCTTTATTCCGGGTCCATCTTGCCTGTATTGAGTGAAACAGGTTTTCAGTCTCATGCTTTCATTGAGCCCATTCAGACATTTTACACCAGCTGTCAATCTACATTGAGAATGTTTTACAAGCGAGCCAAACTGGTTGACTTCACTTGACTTATTTTGTTCTGGTCGACTGAATATAAAAGATATTAGTATTCCATTGAGTCATGTGCCAATTTTAATGTAAGATTTGTGTGACTGAAATTTGAAGTAAAGATGAAATGTTTGTACTATGATGTGAATTAAGTACAAGTAATAAAAAAAATATAGGATCTCAATTAAATTCCGTCTTGTTATATTTTCGATTTGCAGACATCGCTCAGCACCTAAGCTGCATGTGTTAAGGTACAAAGTTAGGGAGGGGTTGAAAAAGTAATGAAGGCTTCAACGGGGAAGGTACTTTATCTTTAACAGCAATATGACACATCTTTAATGTTCAGGCATTATTACAGTAAGATATCTTGCCTAGAGGGGAACTTACAGTGCCTTCAAAGTATTCATACCCCTTGACTTATTCCATATTTTGTTGGTACAGCCTCAATTCAAAATTGATTAAATACATTTTTTCTCACCCATCTACACACGCTGCCCCATAATGACAGAGTGAAAATTTATTTTTAGACATATTTGCACAATTTAAAAAAAAAGAACTACAGAAATATTCAATATACATAAGTATTCACACCCCTGAGACAACTTTGTAGAAGCACCTCTGGCAGCAATAACAAGTCTTTCTGGATATGTCTCGAAGAGCTTTGCACACCTTAATTGTACAATATTTGCCTGTTATTCTTTAAAACATTCTTCAAGCTCTGTCAAGTTGATTGATAATTTCTAGACTGCCATTGTCATGACTTGTCATAGATTTTCAAGCCAATTTAAGTCAAAACTGTAACTAGGCCACTCATGAACATTTAATGTTCAGCCACGCTCACGCCCTCACCCACACTCAAGGTCCTAAACGATATCATAACCACCATCGATAAGAGACAATACTGTGCAGCCATGTTCAACGACCTGGCCAAGGCTTTCGACTCTGTCAATCACCACATTCTTGTCGGCAGACTCAACAGCCTTAGTTTCTGGTGTTCTTTGACAGCTCTTTGGTCTTGGCCATAGTGGAGTTTGGAGTGTGACTGTTTGAGGTTGTGGACAGGTGACTTTTATACTGATAACAATTTCAAACAGGTGCCATTAATACAGGTAACGAGTGGAGGACAGAGGAGCCTCTTAAAGAGGTCTGTGAGAGCCAGAAATCTTGCTTGTTTGTAGGTGACCAAATACTTATTTTCCACCATCATTTGCAAATAAATTCATAAAAAATCCTACAATGTGATTTTCTGGATTTTCTTTCTCATTTTGTCTGTCATAGTTGAAGTGTACCTATGATGAAAATTACAGGCCTTTCTCATCTTTTTAAGTGGGAGAACTTACACAATTGGTGGCTGACTAAATACTTTTTTGCCCCACTTTTTTGCCCCCATCTTTGTTTTAGTATGGTCAGAGTGTGAGTTGGGTGGGTTGTCTATGTTCGTTTTTCTATAATTTGGGATTTCTGTGTTTGGCCTAGTATGGTTCTCAATCAGAGGCAGCTGTCAATCGTTGTCCCTGATTGAGAATCATCCTTAGGTAGCCTGGTTTCACTTTTGAGTTGTGGGTGTTTATTTTCCGTGTCAGTGTTTGTGCCACACGGGACTGTTTTGTTTGTGTCGTTTATTCACGTTTGTTGTTTTGTATTTCAGTGTTCATTTTGATTAAACATTATGGACACTTACCACGCTGTGCATTGGTCCTCCGATCCTTCTCGCTACTCCTCCTCAGAAAAGGAGGATGAGATCCATTACAGAACCACCCATCAAGAAAGGACCAAGCAGCGTGGTCACGGGCAGCAGCGGCCGGAATCGCAGGACTCCTGGACATGGAAGGAGATTCTGGATGGCAAGGTACCATGGGCACAGGCTGGAGAATATCACCGCCCCAAGGCTGAGATGGAGGCAGCCATAGCTAAGAGGCAGTGGTATGAGGAGGCAGCACGGCGGCGCGGTTTGAAGCCCGAGGGACAGCCCCAAAAATGTATTGGGGGGGCAGACGGGGAGTGTGGCTAAGTCAGGTATGAGACCTGAGCCAAGTCCCCGTGCTTACCGGAGAGCGAGAGGGACCGGGCAGGCACCGTGTTATGCCGTGAGGCGCACGGTGTCCCTGGTGTGTGTGCATAGCCCGGTGCGGTACATTGCAGCGCCTCGTTTCACCCGGGCTAGAGTGGGCATCGAGCCAGGTGCTATGAAGCCGGCTCAGCGCATCTGGTCTCCAGTGCGTCTCCTCGGGCCGGTGTACATGGCACCAGCCTTACGCATGGTGTCCCCGGTTCGCCAGCACAGCCCAGTGCGGGCTATTCCACCTCGCCGCACTGGCCTGGCTACAGGGAGCATTCAACCAGGTAAGGTTGGGCAGGCTCGGTGCTCAAGAGCTCCAGTGCGCCTTCACGGTCCGGGCTATCCGGTGCCACCTCCACGCACCAGCCCTCCGGTGGCAGCCCCCCGCACCAGGCTGTCTCTCCGTCTTCTCCCTACAGTGCTCCCGCCTGTCCAGCGCTGCCAGAGCCTTCCTCGTGCCCAGCGCTGCCAGAGTCTCCCGCCTGTCCAGCGCTGCCGGAGTCTCCCACCTGTCCGGCGCTGCCGGAGTCATCCTTCACTCCGGCACTGCCGGAGTCTCCCGCCTGTCCAGCGCTGCCGGAATCTCCCCGCTGCCGGAATCTCCTGTCCGTACGGCGCTGCCGGAATCTCCCGTGGCGAGGGTCGCCGCTCTTAATAGGCCACGGAGGCGAATAGAGAGGCGGAGAAGGACTATGGTGGAGTGGGGTCCACGTCCCGCGCCAGAGCTGCCACCGCGGACAGACACCCACCCAGACCCTCCCCTATAGGTTTAGGTTTTGCGGCCGGAGTCCGCACCTTTGGGGGGGTACTGTCACGGTCTGACCTTAGTTCCGTTATTATATCTTTGTTTTAGTATGGTCAGGGAGTGAGTTGGGTGGGTTGTCCATGTTCGTTTTTCTATAATTTGGGATTTCTGTGTTCGGCCTAGTATGGTTCTCAGGCAGCTGTCAATCGTTGTCCCTGATTGAGAATCATACTTAGGTAGCCTGGTTTCACTTTTGAAATGCTGCGCATTGGTCCTTCGATCCTTCTAGCTACTATTCCTCAGAAGAGGAGGACGAGATCCTTTACAATACCCAAGTTCCTATCCTTGATTAATTCTAGGTGTTTAGAATATCAAGTCCAAGATGTCTTAAAATATTCCCCCAAATTGGTGAATAAAGACTTACTGACCTTGTCTCGTAGGCTGGGAAAAGCAATGTAAATTGGATTCCGTCACTGTCTCTGATATATACCGGCCTGTATGGAACCCCAATGTCAGGGGACACGTCTTTAATTTACAGGTCAACGACCCGCCTGTGCACGGTTTTCGGCGTGTTACCTTCAGACGACAGGGACAGGTATTGGAATCCGGCACAAAGGACCAAATTGTTATGTGAATTTTGCTATCAATGTTCATAAACTTCAATTAATCTACTCAGTCTGCAGCCCAGAGTTTGTAAGATTCTGGTTGAATGAAGCAGACAAGAGTCCCAGTTAACAAAAATCAAAGTGTTTTTTCACGAGATCGTTCTAACTTCTAAAATGCAAACCCAGTCTTTATAACACAAACAAGTTCAAATATTAAGCTACGCCTTGCTTAAACAGTCTGTGTTTTTCCACTACATTGTTTAATCTGCAACATGTTTCATAATTTTCTGCAAGCCTAACAGTTTCTCCCCTCCCCGGGTGGAGACAGAATGTCCTGTAAGAAACACAGTAGTCCAGCTGGTCTGTTGATAGCTCCTCTTATCATTTGTTTCCCACTTGCACCCTGCTTACATACTAAAAAGGAACAAAAGGTCCTTGTTCTAATTCTGACTAAAACTACACACATCATCTGATTATAGTTTTATGATTCTGATAAATTTCATACAATTATATGGTTTCAGATTGGAACTATTTAATCATTATCTTTCAACATATAAATTATTTTATAAATTTTTCTATAGGATTGAGGTCAGGGCTTTGTGATAGTGACTCCAATACCTTGACTTTGTTGTCCTTAAGCCATTTTACCACAAGTTTGGAAGTATGTTTCGGGTCATTGTCCATTTGGAAGACTCATTTGCGAGAAAGCTTTAACTTCCTGACTGATGTCTTGAGATGTTGCTTCAATATATCCACATCATCTACCTTCCTCATGATGTCATGTATTTTGTGAAGTGCACCAGTCCCTCCTGCAGCAAAGCACCCCCACAACATGATGCTGCCACCCCTGTGCTTCACAGTTGGGATGGTGTTCTTTGGCTTGCAAGCCTCCCACTTAATTTCTCCAAACATAACGATGGTCATTATGGCCAAACAGTTCTATTTTTGTTTCATCAGACCAGAGGACATTTCTCCAAAAAGTATGATCTTTGTCCCCATGTGCAGTTGCTAACCGTAGTCTGGCTTTTTTATGGCGGTTTTGGAGCACTGGCTTCTTCCATGCTGAGTGGCCTTTAAGGTTATGTCGATATAGGACTCGTTTTACTGTGGATAAAGATAGTTTTGTACCTGTTTCCTCCAGCATTTTCACAAGGTCATTTGCTGTTGTTCTGGGATTGATTTGCACTTGTCTCACCAAAGTACATTAATCTCTAGGAGACAGAACGCATCTCCTTCCTGAGCGGTATAAGAGCTGCGTGGTCCCATGGTGTTTGTGTACTATTGTTTGTACAGATGAACGTGGTACCTTCAGGCATTTGGAAATTGCTTCCTTTTTCTAAGGTCTTGGCTGATTTCTTTTGATTTTCCAATGATGTCAAGCAAATAGACACTGAGTTTGAAGGTAGGGCTTGAAATACATCCACAGGTACACCTCCAATTGACTCAAATTATGTCAATTAGTCTATCAGAAGCTTCTAAAGCCATGACATCATTTTCTGGAATTTTCCAAGCTGTTTAAAGGCACAGTCACCTTAGTGTATGTAAACTTCTAAGCCACTGGAATTGTGATACAGTGAAATAATGTGTCTGTAAACAATTGTTGGAAAAATTACTTGCACAAAGTAGATGTCCTAACCGACTTGCCAAAACTATAGTTTGTTAACAAGAACTTTGTGGAGTGGTTGAAAAATGAGTTTTAATGACTCCAACCTAAGTGTATGTAAACGTCAGACTTCAACTGTACACATGGAATAAACAAACATACAGTCAATAATACAATATAAAAAGTCGATATAGAGTGTGTGCAAATGAGGTAGGATTGCATGATGTAGCTGCTTTATGAGGTTCATGCATATAAAGACTGTAGTTACATAGCCTAATACACACTTCAAGTATTTTAGGTCCCAGTTGGTTTTGCTAGTCTACATTCAGTGGACACTCCCATGAGTCTTTCAGAATCCCTCCTAATGGTTGTTGTCATTTCTGTTCGAGCATACATTTTTGGTTTTCTTGCTGGGAACATAACAAGATGGATATACTGGATAAATTCAGTGATATTTAGTATTGTCAGACACAGCAATCTCCTGCCGGCCCTCTTGGGTCTCCGATCTGCCATTCCCAGATATTACTTTATTCTGAGATTCAATATTGTTATTCATTGTGAACAAACCATCATAGCAAACCACTTCAAGCTTTGTATGCCAGTCAGAAGTGGATGATTGGATGCCTTTGATATTGTTTGATGAAGAACGAAACAAGACAGCACCTGCTTTTTGGACCAAACTCTGAGTCATTGCACAAGATCTCAATCTTCCAACTTTCTTTTGAAGATAGTGTATATAATCCCCCCAGGGCCGGCCCCAGACTTTTGGGGGCCCTAAGCAAGATTGTTTGGGGGGGGGGGCAACCCCATCTCACCGGCAGAAACATTTTAGTTACCCCCCTCTTGGTGGTGGGCAGAACATTTTGCAGTTTTAATGTTAATTTTCTGGAATTATCCAAATTTTGCCATGGGGTGTAAAGGAAAGGTTGCCGTATTAAAGCAAATTTAGCCATTACTTATATGCCATGTTCATATGATATCTGAATGAGAGTGACTAACAAAATCAACAGTGGCCCATGGAAGGTCAGGGCCCATGGGCATGTGGGTAATTCGGCCATGATTACTACAAGGTTTAAATAGGTGGCTGGACTAACTTACCCAACAATCCCCCAAAAAATGCTAACACGGGCTAATTGAGTGAAAACTGATTATGCACTACCCAATTTCTAAATTGCATCTTGGGTATTAAACTATTCTAACTATCAACAGGAAGTTGAGATCTTGACTGAGTTCCTAAACATTTTCTGGGGGTCAGGGTTTCCCTAGCGTCGCCTTATGTCGGGCTGGCATTGGATCCTCCTTCCATCCCCCAATCAATTCATTGCCTTGACTTAACGTGGCTCAAGAGGCATAAACATGTAAATTAAAAACATAGGCTAATCTCTGTCAAGATCTGTTCTAGTTGAACATTTGGCCCCATACACCAGCCCTGTGCTTGGAATGACCAACTAGCACATCTAGGGAGGTGGAGTGAGAGAGATGCTGAGCCACTATTACATCCAAATAGGAAGTGCTTCTTTCAGACTCATTGATTTGATCAAATCAAATCAAATTTATTTATATAGCCCTTCGTACATCCACTGATATCTCAAAGTGCTGTACAGAAACCCAGCCTAAAACCCCAAACAGCAAGCAATGCAGGTGTAGAAGCACGGTGGCTAGGAAAATCTCCCTAGAAAGGCTAAAACCTAGGAAGAAACCTAGAGAGGAACCAGGCTATGTGGGGTGGCCAGTCCTCTTCTGGCTGTGCCGGGTGGAGATTATAACAGAACATGGCCAAGATGTTCAAATGTTCATAAATGACCAGCATGGTCGAATAATAATAAGGCAGAACAGTTGAAACTGGAGCAGCAGCACGGCCAGGTGGACTGGGGACAGCAAGGAGTCATCATGTCAGGTAGTCCTGGGGCATGGTCCTAGGACTCAGGTCCTCCTCCGAGAGAAAGAAAGAGAGAATTAGAGAGAGCATATGTGGGGTGGCCAGTCCTCTTCTGGCTGTGCCGGGTGGAGATTATAACAGAACATGGCTAAGATGTTCAAATGTTCATAAATGACCAGCATGGTCGAATAATAATAAGGCAGAACAGTTGAAACTGGAGCAGCAGCACGGCCAGGTGGACTGGGGACAGCAAGGAGTCATCATGTCAGGTAGTCCTGGGGCATGGTCCTAGGGCTCAGGTCCTCCGAGAGAGAGAAAGAAAGAGAGAAGGAGAGAATTAGAGAACGCACACTTAGATTCACACAGGACACCGAATAGGACTGGAGAAGTACTCCAGATATAACAAACTGACCCTAGCCCCCCGACACATAAACTACTGCAGCATAAATACTGGAGGCTGAGACAGGAGGGGTCAGGAGACACTGTGGCCCCATCCGAGGACACCCCCGGACAGGGCCAAACAGGAAGGATATAACCCCACCCACTTTGCCAAAGCACAGCCCCCACACAGCATTTGGAAGTGCTTCTTTCAGACTCATTGCATATTCTCCCCCTGTCTTCAAAGGAAATATAGCTGTGGACTTGACACAGACTGAATCAAAGACTCAAGCAGGGGTAATGACAGGAAAATAACCTCTCACTCAAAGTCAACAAAACAAAGGAGCCGATCGTGGACTTCAGCAAACAGCCAATGGGAGCACGTCGACAAACAGCCTATCCACATCGACGGAACTGCAGTGGAGAACATGGAAAGCTTCAAGTTCCTCAGCGTATACATCACTGATGATCTGAAATGGTCCACCCACACAGACAGTGTGGTGAAGAAGGCACAACAGCACCTCTTCAATCTTAGAAGGCTGAAGAAATTTGGCTTGGCCACTCAAACCCTCACAAACCACCGCCCGGTATGGCAACTGCACCGTCCGCAACCACAGGGCTCTCCAGAAGGTGGTACGGTCTGCCCAACGCATCTCTGGGGGCAAACTACCTGCCCTCCAGGACACATAAAGCACCGATGTCACAGGAAGACCAAAAAGATAATCAAGGACATGAGCTACGTCCTGTTCACCCAGCTATCATCCAGAAGGGAAGGTCAATACAGGTGCGTCAAAACTGGGACCGAGAGACTGAAAAACAGCTTGTATCTCAAGGCCATCAGACTGTTAAATAGCCATCAGTAGCCAGCTTCCATCCGGTTACACAACCCTGCAGCTTAGAGGCTGCTGCCCTATATACATAGACTTGGAATCACTAGCCACTTTAATAATGGAACACTAGTCACTTGAATAATGTTTGCATACTGCTTTACTCATCTCATGTGTATATACTGTATTCTATTCTTCTGTATTTTAGTCAATGCCACTGCAACATTGCTCAATCTAATATTTATATATTTCTTACATTCTTTTACTTTTAAATTTGTGTGCATTGTTGTGAATTAATTTTAGATACTACTGCACTGTTAGATACTACTGCACCGTTGGAGCTTGGAACACAAGCATTTCACTACACCCGCAATAACATCTGCTAAATATGTGTATGTGACCAATCAAATTAGATTTTATTTGACTATAATACTAACCATGCTCATGGAAATAGCATTACAATTCCTGAGGTACAATCAGTATAAATAATAACCATTGTTAAGTATAAATTACTGTGTACTGCACTCATGCATCAAAGCAAAATAAAAAACATTGTGAACCTATCGCAGTATAAAATTGCTCAAGTAAATCATGCTACCACAAGGCTTGTTCTGACAAATAAATAATTCATTTATAGCTCTCTCTTCTTCTTGTAAATATTCCATGTCCAGGCTCATTGTGCAGCCTTTCAAACCGCTGTACCTTTGTGTAATACACATACAGTGTTGAGCAGTGTATTTGTACATCCTCATGTCACTTACTGCAACCATCACATAGTTATGCAAACAGTGGTTGTTGTCTCCCTTGATGGCGTCTGACAAGAATCCCCATCAAGCAAAGAAAACGGTTTATTTCTACTTCATGCTCATCCATGGGGGGAAACAGTGAGCCAAAACGCCCCTGCTGTTCTTATGGCAGACAATGCAATGGTTCTTTGGCGGAAACTCTGTTTAGTGTCCAATAATATTATCTGGATTGAAAGCAGTAACACAGTTCAATACAGTATACTGTATTATAAACCTGGTGGTTTGAGCCCTGAATGCTAGGTTCCTGAGTTTTTCCCAGCCACTGTGTTTCTACATCTGCATTGCTTGCTATTTGGGATTTTATGCTGTGTTTCTGTATAAGCATTTTGTGACATCTGCTAATGTAAAAATGGCTTTATAAATACATTTGATATGATGATTGGCTGAAATCCGTGATATATATGGGTATGACAAAAAAAATCTTTTTCCTGATGTAATTACATTGGTAACCAGTTCATAATAGCAATAAGGCACCTCAGGGTTTTGTGGTATATGGCCAATTTGCCATGGCTAGTGGCTGTATCCATGCACTCTGCTTTGTGTCTTTCCTAATAACAGCCCTTAGCCATGGTATATTGGCCATAAACCACACCTCCTCAAGCCTTATTGATTAATTATATTGGGTGCAGGGAGCAGATTTGGCCAAAAGCCCCTACTAAAGTGTTATTTTGTGTTTTTTTAAATGTAATTGGCATGTTTCATTTAGGAATGCCTTGGTCAGTTTGAAGGGACAAGCTTAACAGAACAAGAAAATGGCACTCGTCTGACGGAAACGGGAGGTTGGGAACAAATACTGTATATACATGGCATGTTTGGAGGAATACATGTTGTCAAATGCATTTCAGCAAACGAATAGGACATGCAGAGAATTAAGAATATGGGAAGTGTTGTTCATGACAACATGGGCTCACAACCAGCCATAAAGATTAACATTGTGCTCTTGGAAAAAGTATCCCCACGGAAACATGACAGATGTCCAATTCCGCTTGACCCAACCTACGCTGGGTTTTGTGCAGACGTGTATTCTGGAACATTGTTAAATGTGGGAGGCAACCCGTCTGCCGAGGTAGGCTATTCATTGTATAGGAAATGTTTGACATATTTCCCATACAATGAATACCTGTTTAGCAGAGCTATCCTTCAAAACAATATAAACACACAGAGACAATGTAAATCATGCTTTTTACCTTTTACCTTTTTACCTATCAGTTACAGAATAAGCATTGCCTTCAGAACTTCATAAAATGCCTTTTGAGATGCATGCGGACATGATTTGACTTTTACCCAATATCAAATTTAACTGTGACAAACTTCAAACATTTAGTATGGCAATAACCTGAACCTGCCTATCGCACATGCCAATATCCCGAAAGCAAGGATTAAAGTGGTCTAGAGAAAATTCATTTCATTTGTTATCCACAACTAGTATAAACCTGATTTTAATGTCATTATACAGTTTATCCCCTCGGCAGGAAAAGTCACTTCTGGAAAGAACGATGTCTACAGCGCTCACTGCGGCAGCCTCTACTGTAAGTTACAATGTTCCAAAATGGCATCTCGTGGGGGTTATCTGACATTTGAGTAATTGAAAGTAATGTGATTCTTTAAGGTTATCAAATAAGCTGTTCATCATGGTGTCATTGGGTCTAATCTGTTTTGACCCACAGCGGTTGTATTTTGGGACATTCAATCGCTCTATTGAATGTTACCATCTCCAATTAATTAGATTTAATTGCAGAACATCTGAAACTAAAAAAGTTTCTCCCAACTCAACCTTTTCACAGTAACAGTCCTCTGTGATTGCCTCTCTAAGCACTATAGCTTATGAACTCATGACCTCTACGCACCTTCTCACAGGAATTTACTTCCGTTGTTCTCCTATATTTAAGATGTGCGTTTTCATGAGCTAAGCACCTTGACGGGCCCTTGCAAAAACATTTTTGAGTTTCCAAGCTCTGCTGAACGGATTGACAGGGTAGTAATTTAGCACAATCGCCCCACCCAGATAAGACAAGTAATCAAAGTTATGCTAAACTGAACCTCCCTTGCTGCTGCTCCACCATCCTCTCTCCATTTACTCATAGATTTTATAATAGTGATAGCAGCAGACTGTACTGTATTTCACCTTGGTTACTCGATACAGGCCAGAAATAAATCAGCTCAAGCTCCATACTGGTTGAACTTGATGTGTTTGAAATGCAGCTGATGTTAAGAGTTACTTGTGTCACCCTCAATGAACTCCACTTTGTCCTCAATGCTCTCAACATCTTATTCAAGCTACTAGCAGCTCCAATACCTTGACATTTATATAGTCTACTTGTTAGCCACGCATCACATGTTAATTGCCAATGCATCCATGCAAGAAAAGGGTGGGCACATTATTGCAAAAAATAACTCCTTTAATTCAGCTCCATTGCCAGTTAGAGACTTCTAGGTTGTTCACATTTTTTTCCAACTTGGATGTATGGCTTTAGAAATGTCAGTGCCATTTTCAAATCACCATTTCTTTGTGTTTACTGTTTAACATGTATTTGAATTGAATTTGACCCCCTTTTCTCCCCAATTTTGTGGTATCCAATTGTTTTTAGTAGTTACTATCTTGTCTCATCTCAACTCCCGTACAGGTGTAACAGTTGTTAAAGTACTATGTGAATTTCACCAGGTTCATATATCAATATGTTGTGTTGATTTGTTATGCATGCCTGCATCCTGGGAGAAGGGGAGTGTGTACTTACGTTTTGCCCGGTGTGCACCTGCTCAAATCATTTTGATGCACTGAGAGAGGTAGGCATGCGTTTTCTTTTGTCTTCAGAAAAGTTTGATTCTTTTAAGCACAAAGTCATACACACAGTGTTTTGTTCATGAATAATGATGTATATTTGGAGGTTCCTCATAAGTGGATGGTATTGTTAAGATGCACTTGTAATTGTACTTTTTAGGATGATATCAACATTCTGAATTTAACATGTGGTTAATAGCTAGCTAAGGCAGGCTATTGTATGTGTGAACGATGGCTAGCTCCTCGAATGATCCCAGTCCCTCCTATTGTGCATCTGTTGTAGAAAGAGGCGACGATTCTCAGAACAGATGTGCTCTACAAATGTTTTATTTCCTTTTGGATGCAGGTATGTGGTTTTATCAATGTAAAACATGTTATGTATAATAAGGAGAGAGTGTATTAATTTTTGTATTCCGAAAATCATTTTGATGCACTGAGAGAGAAAGAGGTGACGATTCTCAGAACAGATGTGCTCTACAAATGTTTTATTTCCTTTTGGAGGCAGATGCAGGATGCAGAGAGTCAGTTCTGCTTGATTAAAACTACCTGATCTCCAAAGTCCACGTTTATAATCTATCAACCACACATAACGCAGAGTTACAGCGGTGCAGTATAGCACCGGCTGCACAGGTTCGGGAGAGACGAAGGTTGAAAGCCATGCGTCCTCCGAAACACAACCCACCAAGCCGCACTGCTTCTTAACATAGCGCGCATTCAACCCAGAAGCCAGCCGCACGAATTCGTCAGAGGAAACACCGTGTACCTGGCAACCTGGTTAGCGTGCACTGCGCCCGGCCCGCCACAGGAGTCACTAGTGCGCGATGAGACAAGGATATCCCTACCGGCCAAACCCTCCCTAACCCGGACGACACTAGGCCAATTGTGCGTCGCTCCATGGACCTCCCGGTCACGGCGACAGAGCCTGGGCTCGAACCCAGAGTCTCTGGTGGCACAGCTACCAATGCAATGCAGTGCCCTATACCACTGTGCCACCCGGGAGGCCCTGTTTACCATTAAAGGCCATGTTGAACATTTGACCATTGTCTCCCTCAACTGAACTTTGAATATGGCCAACACACCTATTCTACAGAAATAGCCTGCTGTTTTTCACATTGCGTAAATCTGTGTTAACCAGTATCCATATGCGATCTTAAAATGAGCTGAACGGCATAGTTACAGTCACTATTGGTTATGCCATTTTCCAGTCAATGATCTTGTCACGATCGTCTGAAGAAGAAGTGGACCAAAGAGCAGCGTGGTAAGCGTACATTTCTCTTTATTTGAATGAATGTCGCCAACAAAACAAGAAACAAAGAAACGTGAAGCTTACAAGGGCTATAGTGCCACTAACAAAGATAACTTCCCACAATAACAAAAGGGAAAAAGCCTAAGTATAAGTATGATTCCCAATCAGAGACAACGATAGATAGCTGTCCCTGATTGAGAACCATACCCGGCCAAAACATAGAAACACAAAACATTGAAATCAGAACATAGAATGCCCACCCAAATCACACCCTGACCAAACCAAATAGAGACATAAAAAGGCTCTCTAAGGTCAGGGTGTGACACATCTCCAAGAGGCATTTGAGTTTTCCTGCCCACCACAAAATGTATGTTTAAGTGATAATGCCCGAGAAGCCGGTGTTTGGAGGATATATTGGCACGGGTGTTGTTAGGCCCGAAACCAAGTCGAGGTCCGGCAAACCATGCCAATATATCATCCAAACACCAGCTTCGAGGGGATTATCACTTAAACATACATGCATTATCACTTTTATACAACGGATTACCAACATATTCAAATAATGATTGAATTAAAAAGTTATTTTGATTAATTTATTCATACTATTCCTTCCACAAGATATAGTCCCAACACAAATCTAGGTTTGCTACCCTAGCCGGCTGGTCGTTCGTTCTATCAGTTTGGTTGCCAGAGACGCGACCCAGTCAAAATGTATGTAATTCCATAAGGCTCCCTCTAGATATACAGTGCATTCGGAAAGTATTTAGGCCCCTTGACCTTTTACACATTTTGTTATGTTACAGCCGTATTTTGAAATGGATTAAATATAATATTTTCCTCATCAATCTACACACAATACCCCATAATGAAGAAGAAAAACTAGGTTTTTAGAATCAAGGGGTCTCTCTGTACTTTGTTCTGTTTATCTTTCCCTCAATCCTGACTAGTCTCCCAGTCCCTGGCGCTGAAAATCCCCAGAGCATGATGCTGCCACCACCATGCTTCACCGTAAGGATGGTGTCTGGTTTCCTCCAGACGTGACGCTTGGCATTCAGGCCAAAGAGTTTCAATCTTGGTTTCATAAGACCAGAGAATCTTGTTTCTCATGGTCTGGGAGACCTTTAGGTGCCTTTTGGCAAACGCCAAGCGGGCTGTCATGTGCCTTTTACTGAGGAGTGGCTTCCATCTGGCCAATCTACCATAAAGGCTTGATTGTTGGAGTGCCGCAGACATGGCTGTCCTTCTGGAAGTTTCTCCCATCTCGAAAGAGTAAGTATGGAACTCTGCTAGAGTGACCATCAAGTTCTTGGTCACCTCCCTGACCAAGGCCCTTCTCCCTCAAATTCTCAGTTTGGCCGGGCGGCCAGCTCTAGATAGAGTCTTGGTGGTTCCAAACTTCTTTCATTTAAGAATGATGTGTTCTTGGGGGCCTTCAATGCTGCAAAAATGTTTTGGTACCTTTCCCCAGATCTGTGCCTCGATACAATCCTGTCTCAGAGCTCTACGGACAATTTCTTCGACCTTATGGCTTGGTTTATGCTCTGACATGCACTGTCAACTGTGGACCGCATATAGACAGGTGCCTTTCCAAATCATGTCCAATCAATTGAATTTACCACATGTGGACTCTAATCAAGTTGTAGAAACATCTCAAGGATAATCAATGGAATCAGGATGCACATGAGCTCAATTTCGAGTCTCATAGCAAAGGGTCTGAATACTTATGTAAATAAGGAATTTCTGTTTTTTTCATTTTTTATAAATTTGCAAACATTTTTTAAAACCTCTTTTGACTTTGTCATTATGGGGTATTGTGTGTAGATTGAGGATTTTTTTAAGGCTGTAATATAAGAAAAGTTATGTGGTCTTAATACTTTCCGAATGCACTGTATTTCCATTCTACAGCTATTTCTCTCTATGCTCGTCTGTAACCTTTCATAAGGAGCACATATGGATATTTTGTTTACCTATAATTATATACCTTGGGAATAAAACATTTTTGGCTCAATTTGTCTGTATACCTGGATATTTTTATGTCCTGGTCCCTTTTGTTACCGACAAATTAATTATTACAATTATGAGCAACCTGCCTATTTATGCAGTCAATCCTATTGATGCTATAATTATTTGGGGTGTTTTTCAGCTCTGAACAATTTGTCATAGTGATCTTGATGTTGTGTACCTCTGATACAGTACAATAGAACCATAATAATTGTCACGCCCTGACCTTAGAGAGCTGTTTTATTTCTCTATTTGGTGAGGTCAGGGTGTGATGTGGGGTGGGCATTCTATGTTTTGCATTTCCTTGTGTTTGGTCGAGTGTGGTTCCCAATCAGAGGCAGCTGTCTATAGTTGTCTCTGATTGGGAATCATACTAAGGTAGCCTTTTTCCCCACCTATGTTGTGGGATTTTGTTTTTGTACAGCTCTTGTAGCCTACGGAACGGTACGTTTGGTTTGATGTTGTTTGGTTTGTTGCTTGTTCTCAATTAGATATATATGATGACCACAAATCACGCTGCGCCTTGGTCTCGTTCAAACAACGCACGTTACAATAATGTTCCTCTCAAAATGCACAGTCTGAATTTTGGCTCTCAATAAGAGAAATAAAATGTGTCAGGCCTAGTTTGTGGTAAAAACATGATTTTTAGGAAGAAAAAAACATCTTGATTCAACACACACAATTTCCTAAATATTGTCAGTGGGTTTTCCTTTTGTTTAGACTAGTTTTTTCTTTTAATTCAAAAACTATTTTCCATTCTATAAGTATTCATGCCTCCTTTGCCACTTTGCAAGTTGGGAATAATCAAAAAAGATTATGAAAAACACGAACAGATGGACAAAGAACTGTTTGTTTTTTCATATCTGTACTGGGAATTATGAAAACATCGCACACTAAAGATGGAATGGGTTTTCATCGATGCAGCCATGTTTTGTTTAACTACAATTTTCCTCAATCTAGAGAGCATCTGGCTTTCAGTCTTTCTTCTTCTCTATAAATTAACGGCTGGTAAAGGTGTAATGCAGCTGGGCAACATGGTTCCTGACTCCATACTATATAATGTGTTGTGCTACGTTTGATGACAAATGCTACTTAGGGTCAAAGAAACAATTAAGTCTGTCTTGATCATATTCCCTTGGACATTTATCTTTATTATGCTTGTATATTACTTTATATATGTTTTTGTTTTAACTGTTGTTGCCAGTAATGTAGGCTATAACATGTTGGAACATCATCCATGACAAGGCAGTTAACCCACTGTTCCTAGGCCATCATTTAAAATAATAATTTGTTTTTAACTGACTTGCATAGTTAATTAAAGGTAAAATAAAATGACGATTGCGGTCCTATTATTATTATGCTCTTAGATGACATATGTAGGCATATTATTTAACTTTCTCTGCGTCTTACAAGGACATGGCGGTTGGAACCAAAAATCTAATTTGGTCTCATCAGACCAAAGGACAGATTTGCACTGGTCTAATGTCCACTGCTCGTATCTCTTGGCCCAAGCAAGTCTCTTCTTATTGGTGTCCTTCAGTAGTGGTTTCTTTGCAGCAATTCGACCATGAAGGCCTGATTCATGCAGTCTCCTCTGAACAGATGATGTTGAGATGTGTCTGTTACTTGAACTCTGTAGCATTTATTTGGGCTGCAATTCCTGAGGCTGGTAACTCTAATGAACATATCCTCTGCTGCAGAGGTAACCCACTTTCAAAGTTCTTGACATTTTTCTGTATCGACTGACCTACATGTCTTAAAGTAATGATGGACTGTCGTTTCTCTTTGCTTATTTGAGCTGTTCTTGCCATAATATGGACTTGGTCTTTTACCAAATAAGGCTATCTTCTGTATACCACCCCTACCTTGTCACAACACAACTGATTGGCTAAAAAGGAAATTAATTCAACAAATTAACTTTTAACAAGGCACACCTGTTAATTGAAATGCATTTAAATCAAATGTTATTTGTCACATGCGCCGAATACAACAGGTGTAGTAGACCTTAGTGTGAAAAAAATTCACCATTATTTAACCAGGTAGGCTAGTTGAGAACAAGTTCTCATTTGCGACTGTGACCTGGCCAAGATAAAGCGTAGCAAATTGAAACATACAACAACACAGAGTTACACATGGAATAAACAAAACATAGTCAATAATACAGTAGAACAAAAGAAAACAAAAAGTCTACATACAGTGAGTGCAAATGAGGTAAGTTAAGAAAATAAATAGGCCATGGTGGCGAAGTAATTACAATATAGCAATTAAACACTGGAATGGTAGAAGATGAATGTGCAGGTAGAGATACTGGGGTGCAAAGGAGCAAAATAAATAAATACCAGTATGGGGATGAGGTAGGTAGATAGATGGGCTGTTTACAGATGGGCTATGTACAGGTGCAGTGATCTGTAAACTGCTCTGACAGCTGGTGCTTAAAGCTAGTGAGGGAGATGTGAGTCTCCAGCTTCAGAGATTTTTGCAATTCATTCCAGTCATGGGCAGCAGAGAACTGGAAGGAAAGACGACCAAAGGAGGAATTAGCTTTGGGGGTGACCAGTGAGATATACCTGCTGGAGCGCGTGCTACGAGTGGGTGCTGCTATGGTGACCAGTGAGCTGAGATAAGGCGGGGCTTTACCTAGCAGAGACTTGTAGATAACCTGTAGTCAGTGGGTTTGGCGACGAGTATGAAGTGAGGGCCAACCAACGAGAGCGTACAGGTCGTAATGGTGGGTAGTGTATGGGACTTTGGTGGCAAAATGGGTGGCACTGTGATAGACTGCATCCAGTTTGTTGAGTAGAGTGTTGGAGGCTATTTTATAGATGACATCACCGAAGTCGAGGATCGGTAGGATGGTCAGTTTTAGTGAGTGAAGGATGCTTATGTTGCGATATAGGAAGCCGATTCTAGATCTAATTGGATTGGAGATGCTTAATGTGAGTCTGGAAGGATAGTTTACATTCTAACCAGACACCCAGGTATTTGTAGTTGTCCACGTATTCTAAGTCAGAGCCGTCCAGAGTAGTGATGCTGGACGGGCGAGCAAGTGTGGGCAGTGATCGATTGAAAAGCATGCATTTAGTTTTACTTGCGTTTAAGAGCAGTGGGAGGCCACGGAAGGAGAGTTGTATGGCATTGAAGCTCGTCTGGAGGTTAGTTAACACAGTGTCCAAGGAGGGGTCAGAAGTATACAGAATTGTGTTGTCTGCGTAGAGGTGGATCAGAGAATCACCAGCAGCAAGAGCAAAATCATTGATGTATACAGAAAAGAGAGTCGGCCCGAGAATTGAACCCTGTTGCACACCCATAGAGACTGTCAGAGGTCTGGACAACAGGCCCTCCGATTTGACACACTGAACTCTATCAGAGAAGTAGTTGGTAAACCAGGCGAGGCAATCATTTGAGAAACCAAGGCTGTCGAGTCTGCCAATAAGAATGTTGTGATTGACAGAGTCGAAAGCCTTGGCCAGGTTGATGAATACAGCTGAACAGTAATGTCTCTTATCGATGGCGGTTATGATGTTGTTTAGAACCTTGAGCATGGCTGAGATGCACCCATGACCAGCTCTGAAACCAGATTGCATAGCGGAGAAGGTATGGTGGGATTCGAAATGGTCAGTAATCTGTTTGTTAACTTGGCTTAGAAAGACAGGGTAGGATAGATATAGGTCTGTAGCAGTTTAGGTCTAGAGTGTCACCCCCTTTGAAGAGGGAGATGACCGCGGCAGCTTTCCAATCTTTGGGAATCTCAGACGATACGAAAGAGAGGTTGAACAGGCTAGTAATGGGGGTTGCAACAATTTCGGCAGATCATTTTAGAAAGAGAGGGTCCAGATTGTCTAGCGCGGCTGATTTGTAGGGGTCCAGATTTTGCAGCTCTTTCAGAACATCAGCTATCTGGATTTGGGTAAAGGAGAAATGGTGGGGGCTTTGGCAGGTTGCTGTGGAGGGTGCCGGGCAGTTGACCGGGGTAGGGGTAGCCATGTGGAAAGCATGGCCAGCTGTAGAGAAATGCTTATTGAAATTCTCAATTATAGTGGATTTATCGGTGGTGACAGTGTTTCCTAGCCTCAGAGCAGTGGGCAGCTGGGGGGAGGTGCTTTTATTCTCCATGGACTTTACAGTGTCCCAGAACCTTTGTGAGTTAGTACTACAGGATGCAAATTTCTGTTTGAAAAAGCTTACCTTAGCTTTTCTAACTGCCTGTGTATATTTGTTCCTAACTTCCCTGAAAAGTTGCATATCAAGGGGGCTATTCGATGCTAATGCAGAACGCCACAGGATGTTTTTGTGCTGGTCAAGGGCAGACAGGTCTGGCGTGAACCAAGGACTATATCTATTCCTAGTTCTACATTTTTTGAGAGGGGCATGCTTATTTAAGATGGTGAGGAAGGCACTTTTAAAGAATAGCCAGGCATCATCTACTGACGGGATGAGGTCAATGAGGGTGCCCGTGGGTGCCCATCTATGAGGGTGCCCGTGTTTACTGATTTGGGGTTGTACCTGGTAGGTTCATTGATAATTTGTGTGAGATTGAGGGCATCAAGCTTAGTTTTTAGGATGGCCGGGGTGTTAAGCATGTCCCAGTTTAGGTCACCTAGTAGCACGAGCTCAGAAGATATATAGGGCAACGATTTATTTATTTTTTATTTAACCTTTATTTAACCAGGTAGGCTAGTTGAGAACAAGTTCTCATTTACAACTGTGACCTGGCCAAGATCAAGCATAGCAGTGTGAACAGACAACAACACAAAGTTACACATGGAGTAAACAATAAACAAGTCAATAACACAGTAGAAAAAAAAGAAAAAAAGAGTCTATATACATTGTGTGCAAAAGGCATAAGGAGGTAGGCGAATAATTACAATGTTGCAGATTAACACTGGAGTGATAAATGACCAGATGGTCATGTGCAGGTAGAGATACTGGTGTGCAAAAGAGCAGAAAAGTACATAAATAAAAACAGTATGGGGATGAGGTAGGTAAATTGGGTGGGCTATTTACAGATGGACAATGTACAGCTGCAGCGATCGGTTAGCTGCTCAGATAGCAGATGTTTAAAGTTGGTGAGGGAGATAAAAGTCTCCAACTTCAACGATTTTTGCAATTAGTTCCAGTCACAGGCAGCAGAGAACTGGAAGGAAAGGCGGCCAAATGAGGTGTTGGCTTTAGGGATGATCAGTGAGATACACCTGCTGGAGCGCGTGCTACGGGTGGGTGTTGCCATCATGACCAGTGAACTGAGATAAGGCGGAGCTTTACCTAGCATGGACTTGTAGATGACCTGGAGCCAGTGGGCCTGGCGACGAATATGTAGCGAGGGCCAGCCGACTAGAGCATACAGGTCGCAGTGGTGGGTGGTATAATGTGCTTTAGTAACAAAACGGATGGCACTGTGATAAACTGCATCCAGTTTAGTATTGGAAGCTATTTTGTAGATGACATCGCCGAAGTCGAGGATCGGTAGGATAGTCAGTTTTACTAGGGTAAGTTTGGCGGCGTGAGTGAAGGAGGCTTTGTTGCGAAATAGAAAGCCGATTCTAGATTTGATTTTGGATTGGAGATGTTTGATATGAGTCTGGAAGGAGAGTTTACAGTCTAGCCAGACACCTAGGTACCACATATTCTAGGTCGGAACCATCCAGGGTGGTGATGCTAGTCGGTCGTGCGGGTGCAGGCAGCGAACGGTTGAAAAGCATGCATTTGGCTTTACTAGCATTTAAGAGCAGTTGGAGGCCACGGAAGGAGTGTTGTATGGCATTGAAGCTCGTTTGGAGGTTAGATAGCACAGTGTCCAAGGAAGGGCCAGAAGTATACAGAATGGTGTCGTCTGCGTAGAGGTGGATCAGGGAATCGCCCGCAGCAAGAGCAACATCATTGATATTGATATATACAGAGAAAAAGAGTCGGCCTGAGAATTGAACCCTGTGGCACACTCATAGAGACTGCCAGAGGACCGGAAAACATGCCTTCCGATTTGACACACTGAACTCTGTTTGCAAAGTAGTTGGTGAACCAGGCAAGGCAGTCATTCGAAAAACCGAGACTACTGAGTCTGCCGATAAGAATATGGTGATTGGGAGATGACCGCGGTAGCTTTCCAGTCCTTGGGGATCTCAGACGATATGAAAGAGAGGTTAAACAGGCTGGTAATAGGGGTTGCGACAATGGCGTTCATTTCATAGTTTCAGAAATATAGGGTCCAGATTGTCAAGCCCAGCTGATTTGTACAGGTCCAGGTTTTGCAGCTCTTTCAGAACATCTGCTATCTGGATTTGGTAAAGGAGAAGCTGGGGAGGCTTGGGCGAGTAGCTGCGGGGGGAGCTGTTGGCCGAGGTTGGAGTAGCCAGGAGGCAGGCATGGCCAGCCATTGAGAAATGCTTGTTGAAGTTTTCGATTATCATGGATTTATCGATGGTGACCGTGTTACCTAGCCTCAGTGCAGTGGGCAACTGCGAGGAGGTGCTCTTGTTCTCCATGGACTTTACAGTGTCCCAGAACTTTTTGGAGTTGGAGCTACAAGATGTAAATTTCTTGAAAAAGCTGGTCATTGCTTTCCTGACTGACTGCGTGTATTGGTTCCTGACTTCCCTGAACAGTTGCATATCACGGGGACTATTCGATGCTATTGCAGTCCGCCACAGGATGTTTTTGTGCTGGTCGAGGGAAGTCAGGTCTGGAGTGAACCAGGGGCTATATCTGTTCTTAGTTCTGCATTTTTTGAACGGAGCAAGCTTATCTAAGATGGTGAAGAGGTTACTTTTAAAGAATGACCAGGCATCCTTCCAGGATACCCGGGTCAGGTCGATTAGAAAGGCCTGCTCGCAGAAGTGTTTTTGGAGCGTTTGACAGTGATTAGGGGTTGTCGTTTGACTGCGGACCCGTAGCGGATACAGCCAATGAGGCAGTGATCACTGAGATCCTGATTTAAGACAGCGGAGGTGTATTTGGAGGGCCAGTTGGTCAGGATAACGTCTATGAGGGTGCCCTTGTTTACAGATTTAGGGTTGTACCTGGTGGGTTCCTTGATGATTTGTGTGAGATTGAGGGCATCTAGCTTAGATTGTAGGACTGCCGGAGTGTTAAGCATATCCCAGTTTAGGTCACCTAACAGAACAAACTCTGAAGCTAGATGGGGGTCGATCAATTCACAAATGGTGTCCAGGGCACAGCTGGGAGCTGAGGGGGGTCGGTAGCAGGCGGCAACAGTGAGAGACTTATTTCTGGAGAGATTAATTTTAAAAATTAGAAGTTCGAACTGTTTGGGTATGGACCTGGAAAGTATGACATTACTTTGCAGGCTATCTCTGCAGTAGACTGCAACTCCTCCCCCTTGGCAGTTCTATCTTGACGGAAAATGTTATAGTTGGGTATGGAAATCTCAGAATGTTTGGTGGCCTTCCTGAGCCAGGATTCAGACACAGCAAGGACATCAGGGTTGGCAGAGTGTGCTAAAGCAGTGAGTAAAACAAACTTAGGGAGGAGGCTTCTGATGTTGACATGCATGAAACCAAGGCTTTTTCGATCACAGAAGTCAACAAATGAGGGTGCCTGGGGACATGCAGGGCCTGGGTTTACCTCCACATCACCCTGAGGAGTAGGATGAGGGTGCGGCTAAAGGCTATCAAAACTAGTCGCCTAGAGCGTTGGGGACAAAGAATAAAAGGAGCAGATTTCTGGGCATGGTAGAATATATTCAGGGCATAATGCGCAATACACATATGGTATCGAGGGCACAGCTGGGGAGGTCAAAAACCAACAATACCATTTTAAGAAAAATAAGTGTTAAAGTATTTACAAAAATTAACTAAAGTTAAAAAAAAGAATAACAAGTAATTAAAGAGCAACAATAAAATAACAGTAACGAGTCTAGAAACAGGGGGTACCAGTACAAAGTCAATGTGTGGGGGCACAGGTTAGTCGAGGTAATTAAGGTAACACGCACATGTAGGTAAAGTGACTATCCATAGATAATAAACAGGATAGCAGCAGCATAAAATTGGGGGTGGGGGGAGTGGTCAATGTAAACAATCCAGGTAGCCTTTTGATTAGCTGTTCAGGAGTCTCATGGCTTGGGGGTGGAAGCTGTTAAATAGCCTTTTGAACCTAGACTCGCTGCTCCGGTACGGTAGCAGAGACAACGTGCAGTAGCAGAGAGAACAGTCTATTACTAGGGTGGCCGAGTTTTTGACTATTTTTAGGGCCTTTCTCTGACACCGCCTGGTATAGAGGTCCTGGATGGCAGGAAGCTTGGCCCCAGTAATGCACTGGGCTGTACACACTACCCTCTGTAGTGCCCTGTGGTAGGAGGTTGAGCAGTTGCCATACCAGGCAGTTATGCAACCAGTCAGGATGCTCTCGATGGTGCAGTTGTAGAACTTTTTGAAGATCTGAGGACCCATGCCAAATGTTTTCAGTCTCCTGATGGGGAATAGGCGTTGTTGTGCCCTCTTCACGTTGTTGTGTCCTCTTGTCTTGCTGTGTTTGGACCATGATAGTTCCTTGATGTGGACACCAAGGTACTTGACACTCTCAACCTGCTCCACTACAGCTCCATCGATATGAATTGGGGCATGCTTGACCCTCCTTTATCTATAGTCCATAATCATCTCCTTTGTCTTGATCACGTTGAGGGAGAGGTTGTTATCCTGGCACCACACTGCCAGGTCTCTGACCTCCTCCCTACAGGCTGTCTCATCGTTGTCAGTGAGACAGCCTACAACTGTGTGTCGTAGGCAAACTTAATGATGGTGTTGGAGTCGTGCCTGGCCATGCAGTCATGGGTGAAGAGGGAGTACAGGAGGGGACTGAGCATGCACCCCAGTGTTGAGGATTAGCATGGCAGATGTGTTGTTACCTACCCTTACCAACTTGGGGCTGGTCGTCAGGAAGTCCAGGATCCAGTTGCAGAGGGAGGTGTTTAGTCCCAGGGTCCTTAGCTTAGTGATGAACTTTGAGGGCACTATGGTATTGAATGGTGAGCTGTAGTTAATGAATAGCATTCTCACGTAGGTGTCCCTTTTGTCCAGGTGGGAAAGGACAGTGTGGAGTGTAATAGAGATTGTGTCATCTGTGGACCTGTTGGGGTGGTATGCAAATTGGAGTGGGTCTTGGGTTTCGGTGATAATGATGTTGATGTGAGCCATGACCAACCTTTCAAAGCACTTCATGGCTACAGATGTGAGTGCTGCGGGTCGGTAGTCGTTTAGGCAGGTTACCTTGGTGGTTTTGGGCACAGGGACTATGGTGGTCTGCTTGAACATGTTGGTATTAAAGACTTGGTCAGGGACAGGTTAAAAATGTTATTGAAGACACTTGCCAGTTGGTCAGCGCATGCTCGGAGTACATGTCCTGGTAATCAGTGCGGCCTTGTGAATGTTGACCTGTTTAAAGGTCTTACTCACATTGGCTACGGAGAGTGGGATCGCACAGTCACCCGGAACAGCTGGTGCTCTCATGCATACTTCAATGTTGCTTGCCTCGAAGTGCCCACATACGTCATTTAGCTCGTCTGGTAGGCACGTGTCACTGGGCATCTCGCGGCAGTGCTTCCCTTTGTAGTCCGTAATAGTTTGCAAGCCCTGCCACATCCGACGAGCATCGGAGCCGGTGTAGTAGGATTCAATCTTAGTCCTGTATTGAAGCTTTTCCTGTTTGGTGGTTCATTGGAGGGCATAGTGGGATTTCCTATAAGCGTCCGGGTTAGAGACCCGCTCCTTGAAAGTGGTAGCTCTACCCTTTAGCTCAGTGCGGATGTTGCCTGTAATCCATGGCTTCTGGTTGGGGTATGTATGTACAGTCACTGTGGGGACGACATCATCGATGCACTTACTGAGGAAGCCAGTGAATGATGTAGTGTACTCCTTAATGCTATCGGAAGAATCCCAGAACATATTCCAGTCTGTGCTAGCAAAACAGTCCTGTAGCTTAGCATCTGTGTCATCTGACCACTTCAGTGTTGAGCAAGTCACTGGTGCTTCCTGCTTTAGTTTTCACTTGTATGCGGGAATCAGGAGGATAGAGTTAAAGTCAGATATGCCAAATGGAGGGCGAGTGACAGTTATGTACACGTCTCTGTGTGTGGAGTAAAGGTGGTCTAGAGTTTTATTTTTTCTCTCTGGTTGCACATGTCAGATATGCCAAATGTAATGCTGGTAGAAATTAGATAAAATGTATTTAAGATTCCCTGCATTAAAGTTCCTAGCCTCTAGGAGCGTCGCATCTGGATGAGCATTTTCTTGTTTGCTTATGGCCTTATACAACTCGTGGAGTGCAGTCTTAGTGCCGGCATCGGTTTGTGGTGGTAAATAGACGGCTACGAAAAATGTAGATGTGGTAAATAGTGTGGTCTACAGCTTGTCATGAGATACTCTCCTTCAGGCGATCAAAACCTCAAGACTTCCTTAATATTAGATTTTGTGCACCAGCTGTTATTGACAAATAGACACAGACCGCCCCCCCTTGTCTTATTGAAGGCAGCTGTTCGATCTTGCCAGCTATATGGGCCATGTCCAGTGTCTGAAGTAAATCCTTCACGTTGACTTATTAAAGAAAAAATTCTTTGTCCAGTACGAGATGAGTAATCACTGTCCTGATATCCAGAAGCTCTTTTCAGTCATAAGAGACCGTGGCAGAAACATTATGTACAAAATAAGTTAATGAGGACTGGTTGAGAGAATACCAAAAGTGTGCAAAGCTATCATCAAGGCAAATGGTGGCTACTTTGAAGAATCTCTAATATAAAATATATTTTGAATTGTTTAACACTTTCTTGGTTACTACATGATTATGTATGTGGTATTTCATAGTTTTGATGTCTTCACTATTATTCTACAATGTAAAAAATAGTAAAAATAAAGAAAAACCTTGAATGAGTAGGTGTGTCCAAACTGTTGACTGGTCCTGGTACTATATATACTAAACAAAAATATAAAAGCAACATGTAAAGTGTTGGTTTCATGAACTGAAATAAAAGATCCCAAAAATGTTCCTTATATATCCCTGTTAGTGAGCATTTCCCCTTTGCCAAGATAATCCATCCACCGGTCTGGTGGTGTCTGGCATTTCAAGAAGCTGATTAAACAGCATGACATTACACATGTCCCAAGTTTTGAGGGAGCGTGCAATTGTTATGCTGACTGCAGGAATGTCCACCAGAGCTGTTATCAGAGAATTGTATGTTAATTTCTCTATCATAAGCCGCCTCCAACGTCGTTTTAGAGAATTTGGCAGTATGTCCAACCTGCCTCACAACAGCAGACCACGAGTAACCATAACAGCCCAGGGCCTCCACGTCCAGCTTCTTCACCTGCGGGGTTGTCTGACCTGCGGGGTTGCCACCCAGACAATTGATGAAACTGAGATGTATTTCTGCCTGTAATAAAGCCCTTTTGTGGGGGGAAAACTCATTCTGATTGGCAAGTCCTGGCTTCCCAGTGGGTGGGCCTATGCCCTCCCAGGCCCACCCATGGCTGCACCCCTGCCCAGTCATGTGACATCCATAGATTAGGGCTTAATGAATGTATTTAAATTGACTGATTTCCTTATATGAACTGTAACTCAGTAAAATCATTGAAATTGCTGCATGTTGCATTTATATTTTTGTTCAGTATAGATCATTGTCTGATATCATGCTTAATACACCAACAGAAAATACACTTAGCAACAACATTTGGAGAATGAACAGAGTGCATGTTTCTAGACCTGAAATGTATTATATACATAAATTAAAAGTTTAAATCGTTTACCATTTACCACAAAGAAAACTCAACCCCCGATTAAATTTTGGATGCCGTTAAGCAGTGGTGTAAAGTACTTATGTAAACCTACTTTAAAGTACTACTTAAGTCGTTTTTGGGGTATCTGTGCTTTACTTTACAATTTATAATTTTAACTTTTGCTTCACTGCAATCCTAAAGATAATTATGTACTTTTTACTCGATACATTTTCCCTGACACCCAAAAGTATGTTACATTTTGAATGCTTACCAGGACAGGACGATTGTCTAATTCACAGTTAACAAGAGAACATCCCTGGTCATCCCTACTGTTTCTGATCTGGCGGACTAACTAAACATATGCTTCATTTGTAAATTATGTCTGAGTGTTGGAGCGTGCTCCTGGCTATCGGTAAATAAAAAAATAAATAGAAAATGGTGCCGTCTGGTTTGCTTAATTTGAAATTATTAATACTTTACTTTTGATATTTAAGTATATTTGAGCAATTACATTTACTTTTGATACTTAAGTATATTTAAAACCAAACACTTTGACTTTTACTCAAGTAGGATTTTACTGGGGGAATTTCGCTTTTACTTGAGTCATTTTCTATTAAGGTATCTTTACTCTTACTCAAGTATGACAATGAGTTACTTTTTCCACCACTGCGATTAAGACATACATTAGGGGAATAAAATAAAAATTGAAAATGAATCACTATCTTAGAAAAAGCCCATGTGTCACGACTTCCGCCGAATTCGGTTCCTCTCCTTGTTCAGGCGGCATTCGGCTGTTGACGTCACCGGTCTTCTAGCCATCGATCCACCTTTCATTTTCCATTTGTTTTGTCTTGTTTTCCCACACACCTGGTTCACATTTCCCTCATTAGTTGTAGTGTATTTAACCCTCTGTCCCCCCATGTATGTGTGTGAAATTGTTTGTTGTAAGTGCTTGTGCACATTGTGACTGGTGCACGACAGGTTTTTTACCCATATTTTGTTATTCTGGATGCCGTTGGTTTTAATAATTAAACTGCTCCAGTTTATTACCTAGTTCTGCTCTCCTGCGTCTGACTTCCCTGCCACCAGTTACGCACCCCTTACACCATGAAAAATCTTTACAAGGTAAAGAAGAAAATAAACATTTTGAATTTAAGCAGGAATACAATATTTTACTAGAACATTTACGTTGAAGAAAAATAAATAACGGCAACAGGAAAAATAAAAATAAAATAAAAACGATCTACAGCAATCATTTAAGTGGACCACAAAAAATATGAAATACTTAGGATGCTTAATAAGTGACAACAAATATATAAAGATATCTTTATTCCATTACTCAACAATATTAAAGCAGATCTAATTAAATGGAACAATCTTCCCATAAATCTAACAGGCCCAATAAACCTCTTTAGAATGGCATGGCTCAAAGTTATTTATTTATTTTTGGTAATACCAATTACTCAGTCATAACATACTTTTTGGGGCTGATAAAAATCATAGGAAGTTGTAAAACTTTCCTTTTTATTCTTAAGGAATTATTCTAAGCCTGAAGGTGATTTTAACCGTTGAGATTTTGAATGGTATCAACTCTCAAGGCTTTTACTTGCAACGTGGAACATAGTTAAATGCGCTAAGGAGGAACAATTGGTACATATTGAAGATGTTCATGCTCATCCCCATAATCTTTTTGTGTGTCTATTTTCAAGGGATAAAGCTAAGAAAATGAGCAACTTCACTGGTAAGAACACTAGAACAATATGGAAGACAATGAAACGTATTCTACAAGAACCAATATCACTCACAAAAAAAAGACCTTATGGAACAATCCTTGGATAGCTTTTCAGAATTCACAGATAAATAGGTCCCCAAGGAAAACACTGTCATGACACATATTTAGACCCGTTGTGTCATATTTTGCATTATTCTATGGCTGGTTAAGACATCTACATAAGAGTGCCAAAACCCATAACACCTACCAGACAAGGCAAACATTCCATTACACTATAGCCTACATGTCAACAGTATATTCATGTTAAATATATATTTAAAAAATGTACCATGTTAAATTATCATTGTAATTGCGCACACATTGATGTCAGACATGCACCTACGCCAATGCTCTGTTGCTGACAACTGGGATGAATGCAGGAGCAGATTTCAGGAGCAGGACAAGACATCCTCTTTTTGACAGATGACTGATATAAGGGCATGTATGTAATAGGCATATCTGGCTTATATGATTATGAACGTTTACACTTCATCCAGTATAAACTAATGTATAGAATTTATTATACAAGAGACAAAATTCAGAATTGTAAAGCACAATAGCAGAGTCATGTCTGAAGTGTAAAACTAACAAAGATTCTGTCACAGGATAGAGATCATCATGGAGTGTTATCCCTGAGGGCACCCTTATGTTTCTAGTGTCCAGGTGAGCCTGATTGGGATTATTGGGTTCGCAAGGTTTAGGACTACTATTTAGGTTCCTCTATTGAACTGGGCCGGTTGCTCAGGTCTCTTGCCTTGTGTTGTACTCACGAGCACTTGCTTTGTTGTTTTCCTGTGAATACTTAAGTACACATTCTGGATTTACCCTCACCTCTGCATGCTGTGTTTCTCTTCCTCTGGGTCCGAGTTCATACTAGAGTTTTTGTCAAAGATTCAATAATCCATGCTGTCTGGGAACGCTATAATGTCCAAAAGTTATGGGCGGAGCTAAAAAGTTGGTTGTCAGATGTAAACATATGTAAACATACTTTTAATCTGTGTGTTTGCATATTTCTAGAAATGGCATATGGGGGCGTAGGAAGATACCCAATGGGCTAGACGATTCTCTTCTCAACACCCATCTTGAAAAAACGTATATTAAAAACATGGAAATCAACTAATCCGGGGTCATTAACACAATCGAAAAATGTAATGATTTATTATTGAAATAGCATGGGCCACCGAGAAAAACAAATATGTACAATTAAAAGCCATGTGGCAAACAATAATGCAGGCACTAGGGTTGGAGGTGTGAGCATGCTGTTCTGGGCAGAGATGTAGTCGTTGTCTAAGTTGTTGTTGCTATGTGTATGTTTATTTGTATTTGGTGTCAAAATGTATATATATTTTTTAATTTAAAATACAATATACAAATATTTAAAAACATATCCATTCCGTTCTGTGTCAACATAACAAGAGAGGATTGAGAGAGTTAAGTATGTTCAGGTGTATTGGCTACACCCACTAATTGGCCACACCTGCTTTGAGTGCTTGTTTCCTTTTAAATGTGGTCTGTTAGAATAGACTAAAAGGAACAGCTTTGTATGAATTAAAAAACCATGGCATGATAGCTCCATCCTGGTGGGGCAGTGGACTAATTCCATGGATAAAGAAGATCATAGGTTTGAATCTCACGGATGCCATGCCTCAAATAAATAAATGTCCTTATATGATTAACGCCTAAGCAAATCAGATTCCATATGTGCTTGCAGATCAAAACAGTAAAAAAAAAGTAGGGGCATGGATCATAAAACCAGTCGGTATCTGGTATGACCACCATTTGCCTCATGAAACGCAACACAGCTCCTTCGCATAGTGTTGATCAGGCTGTTGATTATGGCATGTGGAATGTTGTCCCAATCCTTTTCAATGGCTGTGTGAAGTTTCTGGATATTGGCGGGAACTGGAACATGCTGTCGTGCACGTCGATCCAGAGCATCCCAAACAGATCAATGGGTGACATGTCTGGTGAGTATGCAGGATATGGAAGAATTGGGACATTTTCAGCTTCCAGGAATTGTGTACAGATCCTTGCAACATGGGGAGCTGTGCATTATGATGCAGAAACATGAGGTGACGGCGGCAAATGAATGGCACGACAATGGGCCTCAGGATCTCGTCACGGTATCGCTGTGCATTCAAATTGTAATCGACAAAATGCAATTATGTTCACTGTCCGTAGCTTATGCTTGCCCATATGCCATACTGTAACCTCACCACCACTATGGGGCACTCTGTTCACAACGTTTACATCAGCAAACTACTCGCCCAGATGACGCCATACATGCTGTCTGCCATCTCCCCGGGTACAGTTGAAACCGGGATTCATCTGTGAAGATCACACTCCCCCAGCATGCCAGTGGCCATCGAAGGTTGCCATTTGCCCAATGAAGTCGGTTACGATGCCGAACTGCAGTCCAGTCAAGACTATGGTGAGGACAACGTGCACGCAGATTAGCTTCCCTGAGACGGTTTATGACAGTTTGTGCTGAACTATTTCAGTTGTGCACACCCACAGTTTCATCAGCTGTCCAGGTGTCTGGTCTCAGACCATCTCGCAGGGGAAGAAGCCGGATGTGTAGGTCCTGGTCTGGCCTTGTTACGCATGGTCTACGGTTGTGGACGTACTACTGTCCACAGCACAAGGTGCACCTGTGTAATGATCATGCTGTTTAATCAGCTTCTTGATATGCCACACCTTTGAGGTGTATAGATTATATTGGCAAAGGAGTAATGCTCACTAACATTGTTGTAAACCAATTTGTGCTCAAAATTTGAGAGAAATAAGCTTTTTGTGCTTATGAGAAATGTCTGGGATAAAAACAAATTCAGCTAATGGAAGACAGGACCGACATGTAGCATTTATATTTTTTTCTGTGTAATTAACTTCAAATAACCTATTCGTTTTGCTCTCAGAACTTTAAATTCTCCCAGGAAAACTTTCAGGGGACTACTAACCAGGTTTCCATCCAACCTTTTTAATGGAAATAAAGTACATGTCTGATTTTTAAAAAGTCATTACAGGCCTGATGGAAACAAAACAATGTAAAAAAAATGCTATGCAAGGTAGGATATATAATTACCATGTCGAAGTAAACTTGGAAACAGTCCACCAATATCAATGGTTCATTTTCTTCACCTAATGTGTTAAACTGTGGAATACTGCAGGGCAGCTGCCTTGGGCCACTTCTTTATTTAATATATACCAACGACCTTCCCTATGCCTTGGTTGAAACTCAATCTACTATATTTGCAGATGATACTACAATTTATGCAGCAAGACAATCGGTTCAACAGGTACAGCAGGCTTTACAGGGAGATTTGGAGAATATCAGGAAGTGGGTTTGCCAAAACAAACATGTTTTAAACACCAAGAAAACCAAAGTTATGTTGGTCTGTTCAACTAGGAAAAGGCCAAAACAGCATGGGATACAATTAAGTATGGGAGGAGTACAAATTGAAGAAGTAGCAAAAACCAAACTATTGGGAGTGCAGCTAGACAACTGCTTATCATGGTCGTCTCAAATAACTAATCTATGTAAAAAATATATATATATTAAAGCAGCATGCATAATCAGAATGATAGCTAAATATTTACCAGGAAAAATTATTCGGCAAATAACACAAGCATTAATTGAGAGTCAGGTGAACTACTGTTCGGTGGTCTGGGGAAATGCATCATCAAGTGAAGTTAGGAGGCTGCAGAATGCACAGAATAAAGCAGCAAGGATTGTTTTAAGGTGGAGATATGGTTCTTCTGTTGCAGTCATGCGCAGTGTTCTTGGTTGGTCATCAATTGACAAGGTAATTGAAAAAACATGCTTATTTTATTTTATAATACACATACTTTAAAACGGCCAAGTTCTATTCACAACAGTATTCAGTTGGTAAGACACAGACATTCCGTAAATACTAGGAATAGATTGTCCACCATATATGCGTTATCCAGACAGAAAAGAGAAATAGGCAAAAGAAAATTTCGATTTAGAGCAATACAGAAATGGAATAAATTAGCTGAGCAAACTAGAAACCTTTCAATATATGAATGTAAACATTATTTTAAAACAATTTAAATATAGTATATAGAAATGTTGTGGGACTATAGTAGATGAAGAATCAATATTCTTTAGATTGGGTCATTATGCTAGTATGTTATGTATGTTTGTAATAGTGTGTTATATGTGAAAGTGTGTTTGTATTATAAATTGTATCTTAATGTTTAAGGACTCTTGGAAGATTAGTCCAAATGGGGACTAAAAGAGATCCAAATCAAATCACGGACAAACTGAATTGGTCCACCCACACAGACAGCATCGTGAAGAAGGGGCAGCAGCGCCTCTTTAACCTCATGAGGATGAAGATATTCGGCTTGTCACCAAAAGCACTCAAACTTCAACAGATGCACAATCAAAAGCATCCTGTCTGGCTGTATCACCGCCTGGTACGGCAACTGCTCCGCCCACAACCATAAGGCTCTCCAGAGGGTAGTGAGGTCTGCACAACGCATCACCGGGGGCAAACTACCTGCCCTCCAGGACACCTACACCACCCAATGTCACAGGAAGGCCATAAAGATCATCAAGGACAACAACCACCCGAGCCACTGCCTGTTCACCCTGCTATCATCCAGAAGGCGAGGTCAGTACAGGTGCATCAAAGCAGGGACAGAGAGACTGAAAAACAGCTTCTATCTCAAGGCCATCAGACTGTTAACCAGCCACCACTAACATTGAGTGGCTGCTGCCAACATACTGACTCAACTCAAGCTCACTTGAATGGAAATTGATGGAAAAAATGTATCACTAGCCACTTTAAACAATGGCACTTAATATAATGTTTACATACCCTACATTAATCATCTCATATGTTTATACTGTACTCGATACCATCTACTGTGTCTTGCCTATGCCGTTCTGTACCATCACTCATTCATATATCTTTATGTACATATTCTTTATCCCTTTACACATGTGTGTATAAGGTAGTAGTTGTGGAATTGTTAGGTTAGATTACTCGTTGGTTAATACTGCATTGTCGGAACTAGAAGCACAAGCATTTCGCTGCACTCGCATTAACATCTGCTAACCATGTGTATGTGACAAATAAGATTTGATTTGAGTTCTATCCCACAGGCACTCCTGGGTCTTTAGCCCAGCTCTGCGACTTTGAACGGTTAAATGCAAAGCTGGAAGCCCCAATGAAATATTTATAATAAGCAGAAGAAAAGACTGCATTATGAGATCTACAGTGTGTTGGACTGAAAGTGGTTGGACTGAAAGTGGTTATCCAGCTTTCAAACAGGTGATAGGGGAGAGGAAATTAAGGTATGTTTAATTACCTTTTTTTATACACCAGTGACCTTGAGAAGGGGTGGGCTCTGTACATAAGGCTATTTAACTAATAAGTTCCTGCGATGCACGTTTTGTATTGGATTTTAGATAGAGCAGACAGTATTGGGTCATATCCTTTTGGATTCAATAAAATATTGTACACACTGCTAAGACCTCACTTTAGAGAGTTAAAAGACAGGTTATTCCAGTGTCGAGGACTGTATTCATTAAACACTTTGGTTCAACTTGTTCTCAAAAATGACATGACTTTGAAAGTTTCTGTTACATGACACTACATATATAGTCTCATGGTTCCAAGGGAACTAGTCTCCACAGGCTATTCAAAAACAAATCTAAGGCCTTACTGTATGAAAACTGGTAAATGGATGCCTATTTCCCACAAATTATCTTCAACTGCCTCCAGAAAATATATTTAGATTCATGAATTCAATAAAGTAATGATAACTATTCAACTAAATTAACCCTACCGGTGGCTCTTATATAACTCAGTTACCTACCGCCTTGGATTTAACAGGGCACTGTAAAGGTTTTTGGCTGGTGAAGGAGAAGAGGACCAAGGTGCAGGGTGGTAAATGTTCATTTTAATAAACAAAATAAACTGAACACTGAAATGACAAAACTAATAAAGAGCGAGAACGAAAACTAAACAGTTCTGTAAGGAATACGCACAAAACAGAAAACAAACACCCACAACCAAAATGGGGAAAACAGGCTACCTAAGTATGATTCTCAATCAGAGACAACGAACGAAACCTGCCTCTGATTGAGAACCATACTAGGCCAAACACAGAAATATAACAACATAGAAAAAAGAACATAGACTACCCACCCCAACTCACGCCCTGACCAACCTAACACAAAGACATAAAAAAGGAACCAAGGTCAGAACGTGACAGGCACTGTAATAATATGATGTCGATTAGATGACTGTTATACTACTAAGTTGTGGTGTCCGTTATTTGAAAGAGAGTTGGGTCTGGTCAATATTATATTTTGCTAGAAAGAGCTGTCAAAAATGTCAGATGCTTCAGTTCCATCATCAGCTGTTAAAAAGTCCTATTGCTTTAATATTTCTCCCCATGAAGCCACAGTAATATTTACTGACAAGTGCTCCGAGGAACAAACCTATAAAAATATGTTTACTCTGAGAAAGTGATTCTTCAAGAAAGGTGATGCGGTATCAAATCAAATGCTTGAATCATACTGGCATGACACACAACCTGTATGCTTTACGCAAATCAGTACCAATACACGTGACAAGTACAAGCATGTCAACATAATACAGATTAAGTTTAGTTCTGGACTAACAAGCAAACTCAATGGAGACTCCATTAAGAATGTTTTTTAGTAAAGGATTAGGCTTAATCTGTGTCTGAGAAACTGCCCCTTTGTGTATAACATACGTCAATCTTATACCCATGTAACAGGATTGGTTATGTTGCCACTTGCCACTGCATAAATATCTGTATTATTGGACTCTACAAGGTCTCGAAAGCGTTCCACAGGGATGCTGGCCCATGTTGACTGAATTTCTTCCCGCAGTTGTGTCAAGTTATCTGGATGTCCTTTGGGTGGTGGACCATGCTTGATACACACAAGAAACTGCATGTATCCCAGCAGCATTTCAGTTCTTGATACAATCCGATGCACCTGGCACCTACTACCATACCCTGTTCAAAGGCACTTAAATATTTTGTCTTCTCCATTCACCCTCTGAATGACACACACAATCCATGTCTTAATTGTCTCAAGGCTTAAAAATCCTTATTTAACCTCTCCTCCCCTTCATCTACACTGTTTGAAGTGGAATTAACAAGTGACATTAAAAAGGGATCAAAGCTTTCACCTTGTCTGTCTATGTCATGGAAAGAGCAGGTGTCCTTAATGTTTTGTACACTGTGTGTGTGTGTGTGTGTGTGTGTGTGTGTGTGTGTGTGTGTGTGTGTGTGTGTGTGTGTGTGTGTGTGGTACCTGTTAGATTGTGGGGGCTTCCTGGGATGTGCTTTTGAATGTAAGAGTGAGTTAGCTAGCATGCGCTAATTGCAGTGGTCCCTGCTAATTCACAATTACTCCCATGCTCACAGACAAATCACAAGTCTACAGCCATCAACATCCTGTTGTCCTGCACATCTAATGTGCTTTCTTGTGTCTATCGTCAGGTACTTACATTTATTGTATTTTGTACAATTCGTCATTAAGATGTTTGATTACAAAATACCCAGTCTGATATTGACATGCAAGCGACAAATCACAAATATACAGCCATCAACATACTGTTGTCCTGTACATCTAATGTGCTTCCCTTTGTCTATCGTCAGAGTAAACACCAACTGAGACCACTGGCTGGGCATTCCTTTCTATAAAAACACAAGAGAGTTACAAACGAAGTACAATCACATCTGTTACAGTTACACCCACATTTTTGTTACTGAATGTTGATGGTTCACAGTATCTAATGGTATTGTTGTTTCACATTCTTGATATTGTTATGATGTTTCACACTGTTTAAGGAAAGATCATGCATATCATTTTCCCCCATACCGTGATACGTTTGAGATGCTTCTTCAGTCAATTAATTTACTCAGCTGGCTGCATCTAGATGAAAAAGGCTGTGGAGTCCAATTGCTTGTGGATCAAGAGCCAGCTTCCTTTGTTTCTACATGATTAGACAAGTAAAGAAAGTTAACATTTTTCCCCCTGATTTAACCTCTGTTGGTTTATCCAGCACCCACCCCGCTAGCATTCTTTACTAATTCCATTGTGCAGACATGAAGCAGAGCATGAGAAATGAGCATCAAGCATTTCTCATAAAA
Source organism: Oncorhynchus tshawytscha (assembly GCF_018296145.1). Classification (NCBI taxonomy): domain Eukaryota; kingdom Metazoa; phylum Chordata; class Actinopteri; order Salmoniformes; family Salmonidae; genus Oncorhynchus; species Oncorhynchus tshawytscha. The sequence goes on along the minus strand of NC_056429.1, from coordinate 76,484,456 downwards.
ATGGTAAAAAAATAAAAACAATATCCAGGAGTACCACAGTATGGCAATGCATTTTCCCACTGTTCATTGATCTTTGAACTTTCAAAGAAATACAACTAACATTTCCTAATGACCAATGCATACTGGATATTTTCACATGACCACACACGTGCAAACATACAGTGCATTCGAAAAGTATTCAGATCCCTTGACTTTTTCCACATTTTGTTATGTTACAGCCTTATTAATCTCAAATGTATTAAATGTTTGTTTTTTCCCCCATCAATCTACACACAATACTCCATATAATACTGAAATATCACATTTACATAAGTATTCAGACCCTTTACTCAGTACTTTGTTGAAGAACCTTTGGCAGCGGTTACAGCCTCAAGTATTCTTGGGGATGACGCTACAAACTTGACACACCTGTATTTGGAGAGTTTCTCACATTCTTCTCTGCAGATCCTTTCAAGCTTTGTCAGGTTGGATGGGGAGCGTCACGGCACAGCTATTTTTAGGTCAAACCAGAGATGTTTGATCGTGTTCAAGTCCCAGCTCTGGCTGGGCCACTCAAGGACATTCAGAGACTTGTCCCAAAGCCACTCCTGCGTTGTCTTGGCTGTGTGCTTAGGGTTGTCCTGTTGAAAGGTGAACCTTCGCCCCAGTCTGAGGTCCTGACGGCTCTTGAGAAGGCTTTCATCAAGGATCTCTATGTACTTTGCTCCATTAATCTTTTCCTTGATCCTGTCTAGTTCCCAATCCCTGCCACTGAAAAACATCCTCACAGCATGATGGTGCCACCACCATGCTCCACCGTAGGGATGGTGTCGTGTTTCCTCCAGACGTGCTGCTCGGCATTCAGGCCAAAGAGTTCAATCTTGGTTTCATAAGACCAGAGAATCTTGTGTCTTATGGTCTGAGAGTCTTTTAGATGCCTTTTGGAAAACTCCAAGTGGGCTGTCATGTGCCTTTTACTGAGGAGTGACTTCAGTCTGGCCACTCTACCATAAAGACCTGATTGGTGGATTGGTCCTGCTGATTGGTGCTGCAGAGATGATTGTCCTTCTGGAAGGTTCTCCCATCTCTACAGAGGAACCATCGGGTTCTTGGTCACCTCCCTGACCAAGGCACTTCTCCCTTGATTGCTCAGTTTGGCCGGGCGGCCAGCTCTAGGAAGAGTCTTGGTGGTTCCAAACTTCTTCCATTTAAGAATGACGGAGGCCACTGTGTTCTTGGGGACCTTCAAGGCTGCAGAAATATTTTTGTACCCTTCCCCAGATCTGTGCCTCGACACAATCATGTCACGGAGCTCTACGGACAATTGCTCTGACATGCACTGTGTGACCTTATATAGACGTGTGTGCCTTTCCAAACCTTTCCTTGGTCCGATTCTTACAACAACATTCGTGACAGAAGATCCCACCACCCACAGACCAAGCAGCGTGCCCAGGAGGGGCAGACATCCTGGACGTGGGAGGATATATTGGACGAGAAGGGATCCTGGATGTGGGAGGAAATCCTGTCCGGAAAGGATCGCCTTCCATAGGAGCAGACGTAAGCAGCGAGGGAGGGACAGCGACGACACCGTGGTTCGCAACCATGACGTAGGCCCTAGAAGCAGCTTCAGAAACACATTTTGGGGGGGGGGACACGGGGTGGTCGGTGGAGTTGAGGGGTGAGTCAGAGACCGAGGAGGAATATTGGGATAGATTGAGTGAAGGGTGGTTGGCGAAAGTTGAGGAGAGTGATGAGAGAGGCTGTTGGTTTGGCTGGAGAGGCAAGACAGTCGCCCTGAGGAGCGTGTTAGCCTTCCGATGCCACTTGTGCCAGCTCTCCGCACTCGCTTTGAGGAGAGTGTCAGTGTTCCGGTACAATGTGTGCCGGTTCTACGCAACGTGTCTCCAGTGCGCCTCCACAGCCCAGTATGTCTTGTGCCAGCTCTCCCCACTCGCTTTGAGGAGCATATTATCATTCCGGTACAATGTGTGCAGGTTCTACACACTGTGTCTCCAGTACTCCTCCACAGCCCGGTACGTCCTGTGCCAGCTCCCCGCACTTGCCGTGCAAAGGTTCTCATCTGTCCAGGACACGTTGTGCCAGCTCCACGCACTAGGCCTCCTGTGTGTCTCCTCAGCCCGGTACGTCCTGTGCCGGCTCCATGCACCCGGCCTCCAGTGCGTCTCCCCAGCCCGGTACGCCGTGTGCCGGCTCCACACACCAGGCCTCCTGTGCATCTCCCCAGCCTTGGTACGTCCTTTGCCGGCTCCACGCACCCGGCCTCCAGTGCGTCTCCCAGCCCGGGTACTCCCTGTGCCAGCTCCACGCACCAGGCTTCCAGCGATGGTCTGCTGTCCAGAGCCTCCAGCGACGGTCTGCAGTCCAGAGCCTCCAGTGACGGTTCCCTGTCCGGAGCCTCCAGTGACGGTTCCCAGTCTGGAGCCTCCAGCGATGATCCATGGCCCGGAGCCTCCAGTCGTGATCCATGGCCCGGAGCCTCAAGTGATGATCCATGGCCCGGAGCCTCCAGTGATGATCCATGGCCCGGAGCCTCCAGTGCGGATCCATGGCCCGGAGCCTCCAGTGCGGATCCATGGCCCAGAAACTCCTGTGATGGTTCCCAGTCCAGAGCCTCCAGTGAGGGTTCCTAATCCAGAGCCTCCTGCGAGGGTTCCCAGTCCAGAGCCTCCTGCGAGGGTTCCCAGTCCGGAGCCTTCAGCGAGGGTTCCCAGACCGGAGTCACCGGCGACGATCCACGGTCCGGTTCCTCCGGCGACGATCCACGGTCTGGTTCCGATGACGATGATCCACGTCCGGTTCCTCCGGCGACGATCTATGGGCCGGAGCTTCCGGCGACGGTCCACGGCCCGGTTTCTCCGCCAACGATCCATGGTCCGGAGCTTCCGGCGACGATCCCCGCACCAGAGTTGCCACCGAAGCAGGCGTATCTGCGAGCGGAGCGGGGTCTACGTCCCGCACCGGAGCCGCCACCGGGGCTAGATGCCCACCCGGACCCTCCCCTATAGAGTCAGGTTTTGCGGCCGGAGTCCGGGGGGTACTGTCATGCCCTGACCTTAGAGATCCTGTATTCTCTATTTTGGGTTAGGTCGGGGTGTGACTAGGGTGGGCATTCTAGTTTCTTTATTTCTAGGTTGGGCTGGTATGGTTCCCAATCAGAGGCAGCTTTCTATCGTTGTCTCTGATTGGGGATCATACTTTTAGGCAGCTTTTTCCCACCTGTTGGTTGTGGGATCTTGTTTTTGTATGGTTGCCTTTGAGCACGACAAAGCTGCACGTTAGTTTCTTTGCTCTTTATTGTTTTAAAGATGATGAACCCAAACCACACTGCACCTTGGTCGATTCTTACAACAACGTTTGTGACCATCTCATTTAGTCTGACAGCTTGGACACAGTGGTCAGGCATATCAATAATTAATCATTGGCATGCATAAGTGGTGGAGGAATTGTGGACAGCTGTGAGGGACCTCCAGACAGAGCCCCACTGAAGAAAAGATAATCTGCTACAGGGGAAGCACAGTGAGGGAGTGAGCCTTTCATCCTTTCTTGCTCTCACTGGCCTGACCATTGGTAGTGATTCAATATGTCTCAATTACAGCTATGACAATGTGCAACTGTTGAGCACAGTTAGTAAATGCACTGCTGTTTTATTAACATTGCCAAGTAAAGGTAGGTTGTATATGTGTCCCCTATCCATATTCTTTCCTACGCTAGAACCCTATATGGAGGACATTGATTCATCCAAAATACAGGGATCTGACGACAACTACATCTGACGAGAACTACAAGCATGATGCTTCTCATTCTTGAGCTCTGTTGCACCCCTAAAATTAGTTGCAATTACCTACAAAGATTCATAGATGACAGACGCAGTGAAGCAAAGCACACTTAGGGGTAGGCGTAAATGTTTTGAGAACACTCATTTTTATTTAATTGGGAAATACTTACATTTGGGTCTGATATGCAGCCGATGCTCCAGAACAGGAGGCTTCACTACAGGGGAGTTAATTATTTAAATAGTATTGATCTATCTAGCTAGCTAGTTCTAAATATGTGCTGTCAGAGAAACCCAGACCAAGTCAACATCACTGTAAACTTCAAAGCTAGCTTTGTGTGTGTGTTGGAGTGTTTTTATGGGTGAGTGTGTAGAGCCCTGTGACTGTGCATAATAAAACAAAATACAAGTGTCCGCTCAGATAGTTTGTGTAGCCATTTTGTTAGCTATTTAGCAGTCTTGTAGCTTGGGGATAGAAGCTGTTCAGGTGCCTGTTGGTGTCAGACTTGATGCACTTGCCGTGCGGAAGCAGATAGAGCAGTCTGTGACTGGAGTCTGTAACGATTTTCCGGGCCTTCCCTTCACATCGCCTGATATAGAGGTCCTGGATGGTATGGAGCTCGGCCTACCCTCACAACCATTGTTCGGCCTGTCAGGAAGTCCATGATCCAGTTGCAGAGTGAGATGTTCAGTCCCAGAGTACTCAGCTTGGTGACGAGCTTGGAGGGGACAATGGTGTTGAACGCTGAGCTGTAGTGAATAAACAGCATTCTCACATAGGTATTTCTATTATGAAGACAGGGCACTCGAGCCACAGCGTGTTCTCCCCGCTTCCATCACTCAAAGGCAGGCAATATAAGAGCATCATGGCAGAAACTGAGAGACTGGCCAATAGTTTCTACCCCCAGACCATCAGGCTGCACAACAGCCACCACTAGTCAGCTACCTGCTCCCCTGTCCCCCTCCTGTCCTCCAGACTTCCTACCCCTCCCCCACTAATACCCCTATGGACATTTTCCCCCCACCCCCTTCTCAATGGACATTTTCCCTGCTCCCACCCCCAATGGACATTTATCATTGTTACAGTTGTAAATATGTAGAATGCCAGTCAAAAGTTTGGAGACACACCTAACATTTTTACTATTTTCTACATTGTAGTATAATAGTGAAGACATCAAAACTATGAAACAACACATATGGAATCATGAAGTAACCAAAAAAGTCTGAAACAAATCAAAATATATTTTATATTAGAGATTCTTCAAAGTAGCCACCATTTGCATTGATAACAGCTTTGCTGTGAATGAATAGGTGTGTCCAAACTTTTGACTGGTACTGTATATATTATTATTTTTATTTGTATTATTGTTTCATTCACTTCGCTTTGACCTGTACCGTTGGAGCTTAAGAATGTAACTGTACCCTGCAATTACATCTGTGACCCTGTGCATGTGACTAATAAATTCTAAGTACTGTTTTGGTCTCATACCTACCACACTCAAACAGCGTGAAGCGAACCCATGCACATGCGTAGATACTGTCTGTGACTGTGTGGGAGCGAAGTCTTGCATCTCGATCATCGCAATATTTGTGGTGCTGCTCGTGGCAACGAGTCTACCTTAAAATGTTCCATGTTCATTTGTGTATGAAAATCATGGATAGGCTATGTTTATATTCTGTAAAAAATATATATGTCCACCATATATTTGTTTTCTGTATGAGAATAAATAAACATCAATGCCAATGTCAATATCAGCACAAGCAACTGTATTACCATACCAACCTGGCCAGTTAAAGCATATTTCAACCAGCTTAGTCAGCTCAACCATGTTTCCATCAGCTTGAAGCTAGTCTTCCATCAACTGACCAGCTCAGAGGTTAAACTGGATTTTCCAGCAGGAAGACAAAGTCTTCGTAAAAAACTATGAGCCAGATTTCTCTGGGACACATGCAGAAGTTGCAGACCTTTGTCCAAGTATACATTTAAGGTCTGTCCTCCTTTTGCTCCCATTCTTCCAGTGCACATCTTTGGAGGAGAAGCATGAATGATACCTTCTTTGGAATCCACTTGTTCAAAAAGTGACTGAGCACAGAGTGGCTGTGTCTGATGCTGGTGAGAGTACAGCTGTGCAGGAGAGCATTGGGTTGATGGCAAGAGCATTCTCTTGTTGCTTTGTTCACTGTTAAATCGGGTCTACTGTTTGTTTTCCCTCTTTCTGTCTCCTCTCCTTGTTCGGGCGACGTTCGGCGGTCGACGTCACCGGCCTTCTAGCCATCGATCCATCTTTCATTTTACATTTGTTTTGTCTTTGTTTTCTACACACCTGGTTTCATTCCCCAATTACATGTTAATGTATTTACCCTCTGTTTCCCCCATGTTTTTTGTGCGTGATTGTTTATATGTTCATTTGGTACGTTATGGCTGGTTTTCGACAGGTGCTGTTTTCACCCGTGCGTCATTGATTACCGTTTATTGTTGGTCAAGTGTATTGTTATCTTGTGCCTTTATTTTGAGTAAAGTACGTTGCTCACTCATTTTGTTCACCTGCGCCTGACTTCATGCACCAGCTACACCCACCTTCTGACAAAAGCAGCAGCCAAATTTTGAGAATTCTACCTTCAGAGCTTCATCAAAGGAGTCACAAATTAAAGGTATTGTAGCCTCAATGCAAAATAACCACAGGTCTTAATCAATGCCAACCCACTGGGCAAAAACTGGTCTGAATCAAGTAATTTCAACAAAAAAAATCAATGTGATGTTGATTCAACGTGGAAAACTGATTGGATTTGCAAAAAGTAATCAACATAAGGGACTTTTTCACACAACTTTGAACCTAAATCCAATGACATGGTGACACTTTGTGTTGATTTAATGTTGAACTCACATTAGTTGACAACTCAACCAAAACTAGACATTGAACTGATGCCTGTGCCTAGTGGGATGCATTGTTTATAAAGGTAGATGACAGACAGACAGACAGACAGACAGACAGACAGACAGACAGACAAACTGCTGTAAGATCCATTTCTCCTCGCAGATTGCAAGCTCACAAGTGGCAAATCTATTTACCATATCCTCTGTGGGCCTATTTCTTTACTAGGATCCCCATTAGCTTTTACAGAAAGAGCAGCTACTCTTCCTGGGGTCCACAAAAACAACTAAAGATGACAAGTAACAAAATACTGATACACTGATAGTCAAAGACAGTCACACAAATAAAATACAACGATATACAAACAATACAACAAACTATACAACTAAAAAATGATATATGTTAGAATGTGTGCATGTGTTAGTGTCTGTCCCCTCACAATCCCTGCTGTTCCATGAGATGTTGTTTAATTGGTTTTGTAAAAAGGTAATTTTGCTGTTTGCTTGAGTAATTGGAGATGGGAGTTCCATGCGATCATGGCTCTGTATAATACTGTGCGTTTCTGTGAATTCGTTTTGAACTTGAACTTGGGGACTGTAACTAGACCTCTGGTGGCATGTCTTATGGGTGTCTGACCTGAATGTTATTTAATTATGAAGACAATCTGGAATTTTCACCACAGTAATATTTCTCATAAAACTAGAAGAGATGCAGTTAATCTCTCGTCAACCCTCAACCAGGAAAGACTGGCATGTATGCTGTTGATGGTGTTAGTTCTGTGTGTGCAGTTAAGAGCAAAGCGTGCTGCTCTGTTTCAAGTGAGTTACAGCTTTGGTAGATCTTTCTTTGACCATTTTACCCCACAGTAATCAAGATGGGACAAGACCAGAGCCTAAACAACTAGTACATTATTTTATTTAAAAAACGCTAATCATATTTTTCTAACAGACATACCCCTTCCCAATATCACAACATCTTTGTCAATGTGACTTTTTATTTAAAATGTTGACAGGGAGTCAAGGCTGAGACCAAGGTCTCTTTTCCAGATGAGCCCTGTACAGCACCACAACACACATCAAAATACAATACACATTAAGCTACACATTCATATACTCAATAAAAAACATGTAATGATACACAACAATACATGAAAAGCAAAACACAATCATATAAAACAGACACATTCTTCAGTAAAAAGGTCCCCTAGAAACTGACTGAAATGCCCTAGACAACAATTCCTCCAATTTTTAAGTGCATTGTAGATGATTCCACACGTTTGTTCGTACCCCCCACGGCAATTGAACCTATCCCAGAGGCTGCTACGAGACGCCAAAGGCGGAGAAGAGGTATTCGGAGTGGACTTCTAGTCCGACTCAGGAGGCGAGCACAGCATCCACCTCTTTCGAGCATATTACTTGCTAATGTTCAGTCTCTGGACATGAAAATAGAAGAGCTCAGGGCGAGGATCTCCTTCCAGAGAGACATCAGGGACTGTAACATACTCTGTTTCATGGAATCATGGCTCTCTTGGGATATACTGTCCCTGTATACAGTGGGGCAAAAAAGTATTTAGTCAGCCACCAATTATGCAAGTTCTCCCACTTACAAGGATGAGAGAGGCCTGTTATTTTCCTCATAGGTACACTTCAACTATGACAGACAAAATGAGAAAGAAAATCCAGAAAATCACATTGTAGGATTTTTTATGAATTTATTTGCAAATTATGGTGGAAAATAAGTATTTGGTCAATAACAAAAGTTATCTCAATACTTTGTTATATACCCTTTGATGGCAATGACAGAGGTCAAACGTTTTCTGTAAGTCTTCACAAGGTTTTCACACACTGTTGCTGGTATTTTGGCCCATTCCTCCATGCAGATCTCCTCTAGAGCAGTGATGTTTTGGGGCTGTTGCTGGGCAACATGGACTTTCAACTCCCTCCAAAGATTTTCTATGGGGTTGAGATCTGGAGACTGGCTAGGCCACTCCAGGACCTTGAAATGCTTCTTACGAAGCCACTCCTTCATTGCCCGGGCGGTGTGTTTGGGATCATTGTCATGCTGAAAGACCCAGCCACGTTACATCTTCAATGCCCTTGCTGATTGAAGGAGGTTTTCACTCAAAATCTTACGATATATGGCCCCATTCATTCTTTCCTTTACACGGATCAGTCGTACTGGTCCCTTTGCAAAAAAACAGCTCCAAAGCATGATGTTTCCACCCCCATGCTTCACAGTAGTTATATTATTATTATTATTATTATAATATTTTGGTTTCATCTGACCATATGACATTCTCACAATCTTCTTCTGGATCATCCAAATGCTCTCTAGCAAACTTCAGACGGGCCTGGACATGTACTGGCTTAAGCAGGGGGACACGTCTGTCACTGCAGGATTTGAGTCCCTGGTGGCGTAGTGTGTTACTGATGGTAGGCTTTGTTACTTTGGTCCCAGCTCTCTGCAGGTCATTCACTAGGTCCCCCCGTGTGGTTCTGGGATTTTTGCTCACCGTTCTTGTGATCATTTTGACCCCACAGGGTGAGATCTTGCGTGGAGCCCCAGATCGAGGGAGATTATCAGTGGTCTTGTATGTCTTCCATTTCCTAATAATTGCTCCCACAGTTGATTTCTTCAAACCAAGCTGCTTACCTATTGCAGATTCAGTCTTCCCAGCCTGGTGCAGGTCTACAATTTTGTTTCTGGTGTCCTTTGACAGCTCTTTGGTCTTGGCCATAGTGGAGTTTGGAGTGGGACTGTTTGAGGTTGTGGACAGCTGTCTTTTATAGTGATAACAAGTCTAAACAGGTGCTATTAATACAGGTAACGAGTGGAGGACAGAGGAGCCTCTTAAAGAAGAAGTTACAGGTCTGTGAGAGCCAGAAATCTTGCTTGTTTGTAGGTGACCAAATACTTATTTTCCACCATAATTTGCAAATAAATTCATTAAAAATCCTACAATGGGATTTTCTGGATTTTTTTCTCATTTTGTCTGTCATAGTTGAAGTGTACATATGATGAAATTTACAGGCCTCTCTCATCTTTTTAAGTGGGAGAACTTGCACAATTGGTGGCTGACTAAATACTTTTTTGCCCCACTGTATACAGCCAGCTGGCTTCTCAGTTCATTGCGCAGACAGAAATAAAGAACTCTCCACGAAGAAGAAAGGCGGGGGTGTATATTTCATGATTAACTACTCATGGTGTGATTGTGATAACATACAGGAACTAAAGTCCTTTTTTTCACCTGACCTAGAACACCTCATAATCAAATGGCGACTGTATTACCTCCCAAGAAAAATATCTCCGGTTATAGTCACAGCCGTGTATATTCCCCCTCAAGCTGATACCATGGTCGGCCCTCAATAAACTACACTGGACTTTATGCAAACTGGAAACCACATATCCTGAGGTCGCATTTATATCTGGGGATTTTAACAAAGCAAATTAAGGAAAATGCTACCAAAGTTCTATCAACATATTGACTGTAGTACTCACTTAGGAAAAACAGACCACTGCTACTTGCCTTTTCAAGATGGCTACAAGGCCCTCCCCCACCCTCCCTTAAGCAAATCAGATCATGACTCTATTTTGCTCCTCCATTCCTATAGCCAGAAACTCAAACAGGAAGTACCGGTGCTAAGGTCTATTTAATGCTGGTCTGACCAATCGGAATGCATGCTTCAAGATTGTTTTGATCATGCGGACTGGGATATGTTCCGGGTAGCCTCTGAGCATAACATTGACGCTTACACGGACACGGTGACTGAGTTCTTCAGGAAGTGTATAGGGGATGTTGTTCCCACGGTGACTATTAAAACCTACCCATACCAGAAACCGTGGATAGATGGCAGCATTCACACAAAACTGAAAGCGTGAACCATCGCATTTAACCATGGCAAGGTGATTGGGAATATGGTTTGAATAGAACAGTGTAGATATTCCCTCTGTAACGTAATCAAACAGGCAAAAAGTCAATATAGAGACAAAGTGGAGTCGCAATTCAACGGCTCAGACATGAGACGTATGTGGCATGGTCTACAGACAATCACGGATTACAAAGGGAAACCCATCCATGTCGCAGACACTGACATCTTACCCCCAGATAAGCTAAACACCTTCTTCACCCGCTTTGAGGCTAACACAGTGCCACTGACGTGGCCTGCTCCCAAGGACTGTGGTCTCTCGCTCTTCGTGGCCAACGTGAGTAAGACATTTAATCGTGTTAACCCTCACAAGGCTGCGTCCTAAGAGCATGCACAGACCAGCTGGCTGGAGTGTTTGCGGACATATTCAAGCTCTCCCTATCCCAGTCTGCTGTCCACACTTTCTTCAAGATGTCCACCATTGTTCTTATACCCAAGAAAGCAAAGGTAACTGAACTAAATGACAATGGCCCCGTAGCACTCACATCTGTCATCATGAAGTGCTTTGAGAGGCTAGCTAAGGATCATATCACCTCTACCTTACCTGACACCCTAGACCCACCTAGACCCAATTTGCTTACTGCCCTGATAGATCCACAGACGATGAAATCGTACTGCACACTGCGCTATCCCATCTGGACAAGAGGAATACCTACGTCAGAATGCTGTTCATTGACAATAGCTAAGTCTTCAAAATAGTACCCTCCAAGCTCATCATTAAGCTCGGGGCCCTGGGTCTGAATCCCGCCCTGTGGAACTGGGTCCGGGACTTCCTGAAGGTCAGCCCCCATGTGGTGAAGGCAGGAAACAACACTTCCACTTCGCAACACAGGGGCCCCACAGCCCCCTCCTGTATTCCCTGTTCACCCATGACTACGTGGCCACGCACACCTCCAACTCAAATCATCAAGTTTGCAGACGACACACCAGTAGTAGGCATGATAACCAACAATGAATAGACAGCCTACAGGGAGGAGGAAGGACCCTGGCAGAGTGGTGCCAGGAAAGTAACCTCTCCCTCAACGTCAACAAAACGAAAGAGCCGATAGTGGACTTCAGGAAACAGCACACCAATGAGCACGCCACTATCCACATTGACGGAACCGCAGTGGAGAAGGTGGAAAACTTCATGTTCCTCGGCGTATACATCACTGACGATCTGAAAGGGTCCACCCACACAGAGTGTGTGTGGTGGAGAAGGCGCAACTGCACCTCTTTAACCTCAGGAGGCTGAAGAAATTCGGCTTGGCTCCTAAGACACTCAGAAACTATTACAGATGCACAATTGATAGCATCCTATCGGGCTATATCACCGCCTGGTACGGCAACTGCACCGCCCGCAACCGCAGGGCTCCCCAGAGGGTGATGGGGTCTGCCCAACGCATCACCAGGGGCACACTGCCTGACCTCCAGGACACGTACAGCACCCGATGTCACAGGAAGGCCAAAAACATCATCAAGGACATCAAACACCCAAGCCATGGCCTGTTCACCCTGCTATCATCCAGAAGTCGAGGTCAGTACAGGTGCATTAAACCTGGGACAGAGTGACTATAAAACAGCTTCTATCTCAAGGCCATCCGACTGTTAAATTGCCATTACTAACTGGCTACCACCCGGTTACTCAACCCTGCACTTTAGAGGCTGCTGCCTTATATACGTAGACATAGAATCACTGGCCACTAATAATGGAACACTAGTCACTTTAATAATGTTTACATACTGCTTTACTCATCTCATATGTATATACTGTATTCTATTCAACTGTATTTTAGTCAATGCCACTCCAACATTGCTCGTTCTAATATTTATATGTTTCTTAATTCCATTCTTTTACTTTTTAGATTTGTGTATTGTTGTGAATTGTTAGATACTACTGCACTGTTGGAACTAGGAACACAAGCATTCCGCTACACCCACAGTAACATCTGCTAAATACGTGTATGTGACCAATAACATTTTATTTTGATTTGATGTGATCAATACAATTGTATGTCACAGATCCAACACTATTGGTATGCACTCCAATTGGTTGAGTGATAACCTGGGTCATATTACAAGCATTAGTCACAGTTAGTAGCTTCCTCTTGAGAGGACAGCTAGTTGCTAACCAGTCAATGTTCAGGTCACCCAGAAACTAGAGCTCTCTGTTAACATTACATGCACTATCAAGCATTGCACACATGTTATCCAAATACTGACTGTTAGCATTTGGTGGCCTATAGCAGCACCCCAAAAGAAGAGGCTTTAGATGAGGCAAGTGAACTTACAACCCTTCAAAAACATTTGACATGAGATCCAGTCTAAGCTTTACAGGAATAATGGCTCTGAACATATATAGCAACACCTCACAAATCAAATCAAATCAAATTTTATTTGTCACATACACATGGTTAGCAGATGTTAATGCGAGTGTAGCGAAATGCTTGTGCTTCTAGTTCCGACAATGCAGTAATAAAAAGCAAGTAATCTAACTAACAATTCCAAAAAAAAACTACTGTCTTATACACAGTGTAAGGGGATAAAGAATATGTACATAAGGATATATGAATGAGTGATGGTACAGCGCAGCATAGGCAAGATACAGTAGATGATATCGAGTACAGTATATACATATGAGATAAGTATGTAAACCAAGTGGCATAGTTAAAGTGGCTAGTGATACATGTATTACATAAGGATGCAGTCGATGATATAGAGTACAGTATCAACGTATGCATATGAGATGAACAATGTAGGGTAAGTAACATTATATAAGGTAGCATTGTTTAAAGTGGCTAGTGATATATTTACATCATTTCCCATCAATTCCCATGATTAAAGTGGCTGGAGTAGAGTCAGTGTCATTGACAGTGTGTTGGCAGTAGCCACTCAATGTTAGTGGTGGCTGTTTAACAGTCTGATGGCCTTGAGATAGAAGCTGTTTTTCAGTCTCTCGGTCCCAGCTTTGATGCACCTGTACTGACCTCGCCTTCTGGATGACAGCGGGGTGAACAGGCAGTGGCTCGGGTGGTTGATGTCCTTGATGATCTTTATGGCCTTCCTGTAGCATCGGGTGGTGTAGGTGTCCTGGAGGGCAGGTAGTTTGCCCCCGGTGATGCGTTGTGCAGACCTCACTACCCTCTGGAGAGCCTTACGGTTGAGGGCGGTGCAGTTGCCATACCAGGCGGTGATACAGCCCGCCAGGATGCTCTCGATTGTGCATCTGTAGAAGTTTGTGAGTGCTTTTGGTGACAAGCCGAATTTCTTCAGCCTCCTGAGGTTGAAGAGGCGCTGCTGCGCCTTCCTCACGATGCTGTCTGTGTGAGTGGACCAATTCAGTTTGTCTGTGATGTGTATGCCGAGGAACTTAAAACTTGCTACCCTCTCCACTACTGTTCCATCGATGTGGATAGGGGGTGTTCCCTCTGCTGTTTCCTGAAGTCCACAATCATCTCCTTAGTTTTGTTGACGTTGAGTGTGAGGTTATTTTCCTGACACCACACTCCGAGGGCCCTCACCTCCTCCCTGTAGGCCGTCTCGTCGTTGTTGGTAATCAAGCCTACCACTGTTGTATCGTCCGCAAACTTGATGATTGAGTTGGAGGCGTGCGTGGCCACGCAGTCGTGGGTGAACAGGGAGTACAGGAGAGGGCTCAGAACGCACCCTTGTGGGGCCCCAGTGTTGAGGATCAGTGGGGAGGAGATGTTGTTGCCTACCCTCACCACCTGGGGGCGGCCGCACAGGGCGGGGTCGAGACCCAGGGTCTCGAGCTTGATGACGAGCTTGGAGGGTACTATGGTGTTGAATGCCGAGCTGTAGTCGATGAACAGCATTCTCACATAGGTATTCCTCTTGTCCAGATGGGTTAGGGCAGTGTGCAGTGTGGTTGAGATTGCATCGTCTGTGGACCTATTTGGGCGGTAAGCAAATTGGAGTGGGTCAAGGGTGTCAGGTAGGGTGGAGGTGATATGGTCCTTGACTAGTCTCTCAAAGCACTTCATGATGACGGATGTGAGTGCTACGGGGCGGTAGTCGTTCACCCATAGGCATTCCTGTCTTTTCTGTATATGTTATATACTTGTATTGCTACTGCTGTATCATCAAATGAATTATCTAAGTGCGTTTCAGAGATGGCCAGTACATGAATGTTATCTGATGTTAGGAAGTTATTGATTTCATTAACCTTATTTCTAAGGCTACATACAGTATATTAATATGGGATATTCTTAGCCCTTTCCAGGGTAGCTTAGCAGTGATAGACATAATATGGAGACAAAAAAATAAGTAAAATAAAAACATAGTTTATCTAATAGTCGGACACTTCCAAGTGTGTGTGTGTGTGTGTGTGTGTGCAGTGGTGGAAAAAGTACCCAACTGTCATACTTGAGTAAAAGTAAAGATACCTTAATAGAAAATGACTCAAGTAAAAGTAAAAGTCACCCAGTAAAATTCCACTTGAGTAAAAGTCTAAAAGTATTTGGTTTAAAATATACTTAAGTATCAAAAGTAAAAGTATACATTTTTTCAAATTCCTTTATTAAGCAAAACAGATGACACCATTTTCTTGTATTTTTTATTTACAGAAAGCCAGGGGCACACACCAACAGTCAGACATTATTTACAAACAAAGCATGTGTTTAGTGAGTCCGCCAGATCAGAGGCAGTAGGGATGACCAGGGATGTTCGGTTGATAAGTGCGTGAATTTGACTATTTTCCTGTCCTGCTAAGCATTCAAAATGTAAGAAGTACTTTTGGGCGTCAAGGAAAATGTATGGAGTAAAAAGTACAATATTTTCTTAAGGAATGTAGTGAAGTAAAAGTAGTCCAAAATATAAATGGTAAAGTAAAGTACAGATACCCTCCCAAATGACTTAAGTTGTACCTTAAAGTATTTTTTACTTTAAAGTACTTTACACCACTGTGTGTGTATGATGTTGGGCTGAAGCTACTGACCTGGAAACTCTGGACAATGAGCTTGTCATTGCGGATGTAAGCAATGTCCCCACACTCTATGGCAGCTTTCATAGCTGGATTAAGTTCTTTCCATCTCTGGCATTGAAGAAGATCCTCGTTGATGTCATCCAATTTAGTGTCTGTTACAATGGAACTCTTTGTCAATTAGCTTTCTTTTTCAAAGTGCTCTAAACAAAAATGCTATTAGTTGTGTTGTCATCATGTCAAGGTGAATTGTGCATGAGGAGATAACTGCATGCTGTCGGTGGTAGCACATTCAGGCAACCATCTTTATTTATTTTATACACTGACCATTTTAGAGATTTATGTAAATAATGTCATTCTTCTCTCCATGAAACAGGTAGATTTTGGCCTAAGCACAATACCAGAGGTACTGTATTTCTACTCAAAGACTCCAGACATAGGTCAAATAAATACATGTTCTGATTTAATTTGCCTGGTATTCTGGAACCAATAGAATAGTCCCAGAAGTGAAAAAGCTAAATCAAGCTAAAATATTTGAAAATATTTGATTTATTAATATTTATGAAAAAGACAATGTGTCTTTGGTACACTGTATGGTATCACCTTGATGAACTGCGAAATAGAATCAACACCTCGATACACACACCTCATCCACTGCAGAATGTTGAGGCAAGCTGGAGACATAGAGAACTCTACTGGCAAGAGGTTACAGCATATTAGGTATGGTATCACCTTGATGAACTGCTAAATAAAATCACACCTGAAAACTCAGTGGATAAAAGGTTACATTATATTAGGTTAGTAAACCTTTACATAGAGGGTCATTCAAAAAACATTCAAAATAGATGATTATAAAAATATGATAAACTGGTATAAAAAACGTTTTTTGTATGTACTGTCTTGCTGTTTGCTTGGGCAAGAGCTGCACATGTGCTGCTCTATGTTAGGGTCTATGAATCCAATAGAGTAGTTGAAAATCAATTTAGCATTACCCCTGCTAATGAGTATGAGTGATGGAAAGCTTCTCAGTGCCATGCACCTGCGATTGCATCACATCTAAATGATCAATCAATCTGAGCTAATGCATTTTGAGACTTTTCTCCATGGCCCTTTGCCAAAATTGTCTTGGTTTTGTATGGAGAGGGAAATGTAATAATGATTATTGGATTGACAGTCAACCTTTTGATGGTTGTGTCCCCTGCACATTACTTAGCTTTATATGAACTCTCATAATTCACATTTTTTTCACAGAGAGACTGCACTGAATACATTAGTTACTTTCTAAAAATGTTCAACTGTTTCTTATTATTCTCATTAGAGATAACATGTACAATTGGAATTTCACACCTGAAATGCAATTTGCTTAATTGGAGCAAGATAGTAAAAATGTCTCACCAACCAACAAGCACAGCACAGTATGAGCACAAATGTGGCAACTATTTATGCAAATGAGTGCATTCATATCCAAAAGAATGATGAATTAGAATGATAGTCTGGCAGGTATTGTGATTCCAGATGCCAGTGTTGCATAGATAATTTAGAACAATCAACTCCATCACCCAGCCTCACCAGCCTTTCATAGTATGCTTTTGAGACGTGCCAACGAAATACATTTTTAACTAAATTAACATGCAGGCCTATTCTTACTTCTGAAGGGCCCTGGTTCCAGTCAGAAGCATTATGTAAAATGTTTTTATTCAGCAGCATCATCATACCCAAATAATAAGTGTCAGACACTCTTGTCATCCTCACTGTTTTATCAACAACAAAAAATGCATTGTTTCGCAGAGATATTAGTTGAAACACAAAACAGCTTGTCAGGAGGTGTCTGGGGACATCAGATAGTGAAAGCTAGAATGAGGAGAGGAGATTATATCCAGAGGGGTAGGCTATGGCTTCAAAAGCTATTGTTCTCATAAATGCTCTATCGTGATCTTGTTAAAAGACCCACAAATCTAGCTAGCTAATAATGTATATTACTGTATATTTCAGACCAACCAATGACAGGTTCGCACGTCTTCTATTTCCCAGCATGCCTTGTGTCATAAAATTACACCCGCGGAAAGTCTCAAGATTGTAAGTATCGAAAAGTGTTTTTTAAAGGCATACAGTTTTAGTACATGCTTTATAAAAGTAACTGGCTGGATGACAGTCCTGGATCTGTTTGAAATTGTTGGCACACTCAGTCGGAATATACTAGCTAAATTGCTTTGTTTAGCTAGAGTAGCTAGCCAACGTTAGCACTCATACCTTTTTGTCAAGTTGCTAAGTATCATTATGGTACGATTTGCACTCACACGCTAGGAAGTTAGCTATTGTTAGCTACTTTGCTAGAAATCTTCGGACTCAAGGTTATGTGAATTTGCTAGCCGTCAAAGAAATACGTAAACGTTAATGTTACACCACAGACAGAATGAGTTGTATAAATCTTTGGTTACACTTTCGAGTTCTTGGTTTGAAGATACTATTTGGGCATGACATTTAGAGTATGCTATCTTGGGGAGACTAGAGGTTTTTGATTAGAACATGCTAATATTAACGTGGAACTGAAAGCGTTTTAGCAACACATCAAACTGTATGTCGCATGCGCCGAATACAACAAGTGTAGACCTTACCGTGAAGTCCTTAAATAACCAACAGTGCAGAAGAGTTAAGAAAATATTTACCAAATAAACTAAAGTAACATAGAAATAACGAGGCTATATAAAGGAGGTACCGGTGTTGTGCCCCCTGCCAGAATTTCCCTCCCCCCTTCTAATTTTCTTAATTTTGTGGCTAGAGTCAAATACTTTCTGTGGCACATATCAGAGTCAAATACTTAATATAGAACAAATTTCACGTCAGGATAGGCAAGCGAAATGAATAATGAATGTATGTGTGTTATATTAAACAGAGGGAGTAAAATGTTGGCAAGCAATAAATGGCTGAATTATTATCCTTACACTTTCAAAAATACTAGTCGAATAAGACATGGGAGAGATGACGAATTTTGTCAAAGAGATTTATTTATAGACTAATACAGATCAGTAGCGGATGTAGGTACTGGCGACATGGGGCGCGGGTGCCGAAGGTAGGGTTCGCCCAGGGCGCTATACAAGCTAGAACCGCCACTTACACATAAAACAAATAGCCAAACTGCAGAAAAAATCTTTCCGCTACTAAGATGAGTGAGACATAGGCTAAACTGACAATGGAGTGAAGAGCAGAAATCTCAACTAGCAAGCAAGTGGCAGCAATGAAGAACGAGAAAGGGTGAGAATTCTGGCACAACACCGGTACGGAGTCAGTGTGCGGGGGTACAAATTAGCGGTAATTTGTACATGTAGGTAGGGGTGAAGTGACTATGTATAGATAATAAACAGCGAGTAGCAACAGTGTACAAAACAAATGGGGGGGGTCAGTAGTCCGTTGGCAATTTGAGTAATTGTTCAGCAGTCTTATGGCTTGGGGGTAGGGTAGAAGCCAAATAAATAAGTACAGACTCAGTCAGGGAGAGGTTGAAAATGTCAGGTGTAGACACTTGCCAGTTGGTCCGCGCATGCTTTGAGTACACGTCCTGGTAATCCATCTGGCCACGCAGCTTTGTGAATGTTGACCTGTTTAAAGGTCTTGCTCACATCGGCTATCGAGTGCGTTATCACACAGTCATCCAGAACAGCTGGTGCTCTCGTGCATGCGTTAGTGTTTCTTGCCTCGAAGCGATCATAAAAGGCATTTAGTTTGTCTGGTAGGCTCATGTCTGGGTTTCCCTTTGTAGTCCGTAATAGTTTTCAAGCCATGTCACATCCGACGAGCGTCAGAGCCGGTGTAGTAGGATTCAAACTTAATCCTGTATTGACGCTTTGCTTGTTTGATGGTTCGTCTGAGGGCATAGCAGGATTTCTTATAGGCGTCCGGATAAGTGTTCCGCTCCTTGAAAGCGGCAGCTCTAGCCTTTAGCTTGATGCGGATGTTGCCTGTAATCCATGGCTTCTGGTTGCGATATGTATGTATGGTCACTGTGGGGACGATGTCATCGATGCACTTATTGATGAAGCCGATGACTGAGGTGGTATTATACTCAATGCCATTGGATGAATCCCGGAACATATTCCAGTCTGTGCTAGCGAACAGTCCTGTAGCGTAGCATCCGCGTCATCTTACCACTTCTGTATTGAGCGAGTCTCTGGTACTTCCTGCTTTAGTTTTTGCTTGTAAGCAGGAATCTATAGGATATAATTATGGTCATATTTGCCAAATATAGGGCTGGGGAGTGCTTTGTATGCATCTGTGTGTGGAGGGAAGGTGGTCTAGAGTTTTTTTCCCCTTTGGTTGCACATGTGACATGCTGGTAAACTTTTCCAAACAAGTCAAACAACGTTTATAATCACACCTTAGGTACCCTAATACGTGAATAAACAATAAAATTCAAGACAGAGAATCGTTATTGTCTTTACCGGAGAAAAATACCAATGAACGCGCTCTCATTCACGCGCTTTGAAACACTACAGCCAAAATGGGAGCCACCTAGAAAAACATTAATTTCTGGCTCCTTTTTTTCCAAAAACCAGCCTGAAACTCTTTCTAAAGACTGTTGACATCTAGTGGAAGCCCTTGGAACTGCAAGCTGGGAGGACTTCACTTTATAATTAAAGTGACAGCCATTGAAAATAGTGGAAGGCTGAAATTGTTTTTTTGGGGGATGGTTTATCCTCGGGGTTTCACCTGCCATATCAGTTCTGTTATACGCACAGACATTATTTTCACAGTTTTAGAAATGTCAGAGTGTTTTCTATCCAAATCTACCATCTATTATATGCATATCCTAGCTTCTGGGCCTGAGTAACATGCAGTTTACTTTGGGCACGCTTTTCATCCGGATGTGAAAATACTGCCCCCTACCCAAGAGAGGTTAAAGGTTCATCATGAGTAATCCCAGTTCTGATGTCCAGAAGTTTTTTTATTTTTATTTATTTATTTTTTACCTTTTATTTTACTATTTTTACCTTTATTTCAGCCTAGCTAGCAAAGCGATTCACATTTCTTGCTAGCTAACAAAATGACACCTGCATCTCTAGCTGTAGCCACCCAAAAATTATATGAGGGGGGAAAATTAAGACACTCTCACCCACTCCTCCAATGACATGACATCCTCCTAGCAGCTAGCTAGCTAACTTGAGTCTGGGTTTTTAGCTTGCTTAATAAATATCTAGCTACATAAATAGATTCGCTAGCACAGGGGTGTCAAACCCGATCAGCACACGGGCCATATTAAAAACCACAACGAATTTGCGGGGGACCCAAACTGGCCATTGTTTTATTAGAGAAAATATGTCCCTTTATAATGCCCACAATATATGAGCATTTTAACATGTTAAAAGAAAGATAAGTAATATTTGTCCAGTCTTTGCTGCTTTGCTTGCAGATGTGCATAATATGCTGCTAGTAACCGGAAGGTTCCAAGTTCAAAGCCCCGAGCTGACAAGGTACAAATCTATCGTTCTGCCCCTGAACAGGCAGTTAACCCACTGTTCCTAGGCTGTCATTGAAAATAAGAATTTGTTCTTAACTGACTTGCCTGGTAAAATTAAAAAGGTAAAATTTAAAATAAAAGTATTTAATAACTTCAAATAACAAAAAAGGTAGCTTTAGGTTGTTGTAACAGGACAGATTTAGATTCAGATTTATTTTTGTCCAAAAGCTCAAGTCCAAAAATAAAAAAAAATGGTCTGTAACACAATGGCCAAAAAGGTGAATGAAAAGTTATGCAAGTAACGACTTCACAAAATAACCATTATTATAACTGGTATTGACAATAGAAGGCACCCGTATCAACCGAGTGTTGGTCATTTTTGGTTATACACAAGTGCCTGTGTGAAGTTATTTTAGGACATCGGACATAACAATGATGCATTAATGTATGCTAAATAGTTAACTAGTGAGATAACAACCAGCCAAGCGTTCATTCATTCGTTCATTTTCATTGCTTTAACTGGGCAAAAAACTCTCCCAATTATCATAAAAAAAAATTGCAAGTGACTCAATGGAAATTATCAGCAAATGTGGCTTGCTTTGATCTCAAACTCAACTCGCGACTGCATGATTGAAAAACTGCTCGTACCTGTCAATCCAGGCCTACAATAATGAAACTCTCATGGGTTCTGCAGAAATTGAGAGGACAGTGAGCAAAACATTGCATCCGGATCAGCCCAATTGTTTGATTTTGTGTACATAATTATTTTTTTCCTGACAACTTAAATCTATAATTCCCTTGCCCAACAATTTTCATGTCGAGCCCTGTGTAACATTTGTTTCATTTTTTTTGTACTGCATGGATTACCGGTGCGATTGAATGCAGCATTGCTGTTTGGTGCATTCAAAATGTATTGTCGTTGAGTGGCCAGCCAAGTAGGCTTGGGCAGAGTACTGGGTATTTGGAAATAGCCATGGGATGGTTTTTCAATATCGTTGAAACAATTAAAAAAAACATTTTTCCTTACATTTGGATATTTAACAATTTTAAGTAAATACCTGCAGTCAAATTGTGCAATACGTTAGGAGATAAAACAGATTAGATTAGATTTTCATTTCACCGGTCATATTATTTTACAGTATGAAGCTTACCATAGTTTTCCAGAACAGTTGAGCCAGTCAAGTGTTTTTGTCAATAGCACAACGGAGAAAGCGGGAGCAGGTGAGTCCAGCTGTGTATTGATGGGTTGCGTTTTACATTGAAAGTTGTGTTTTTTGTGAGTGATCATGTATATATAGAGTGGGGCAAAAAAGTATTTAGTCAGCCACCAATTGTGCAAGTTCTCCCACTTAAAAAGATGAGAGGCCTGTAATTTTCATCATAGGTACACTTCACTTATGACAGACAAAGTTAGAAAAAAAATCCAGAAAATCACATTGTAGGATTTTTTAATGAATTTATTTGCAAATTATGGTGGAAAATAAGTATTTGGTCACCTACAAACAAGCAAGATTTCTGGCTCTCACAGACCTTTAACTTCATCTTTAAGAGGCTCCTCTGCCCTCCACTCGTTACCTGTATTAATGGCACCTGTTTGAACTTATTATCAGTATAAAAGACACCTGTCCACAACCTCAAACAGTCACACTCCAAACTCCACTATGGCCAAGACCAAAGAGCTGTCAAAGGACACCAGAAACAAAATTGTAGACCTGCACCAGGCTGGGAAGACTGAATCTGCAATAGGTAAGCAGCTTGGTTTGAATAAATCAACTGTGGGAGCAATTATTAGGAAATGGAAGACATAAAAGACCACTGATAATCTCCCTTGATCTGGGGCTCCACGCAAGATTTCACCCCGTGGGGTCAAAATGATCACAAGAACGGTGAGCGAAAACCCAGAACCACACGGGGGGACCTAGTGAATGACCTGCAGAGAGCTGGGACCAAAGTAACAAAGCCTACCATCAGTAACACACTACGCCGCCAGGGACTCAAATCCTGCAGTGACAGACGTGTCCCCCTGCTTAAGCCAGTACATGTCCAGGCCCATCTGAAGTTGTCTAGAGAGCATTTGGATGATCCAGAAGAAGATTGGGAGAATGTCATATGGTCAGATGAAACCAAAATATAACTTTTTGGTAAAAACTCAACTCGTCGTGTTTGCAGGACAAAGAATGCTGAGTTGCATCCAAAGAACACCATACCTACTGTGAAGCGTGGTGGTGGAAACATCATGCTTTGGGGCTGTTTTTCTGCAAAGGGACCAGGATGACTGATCCGTGTAAAGGAAAGAATGAATGTGGCCATGTATCGTGAGATTTTGAGTGAAAACCTCCTTCCATCAGCAAGGGCATTGAAGATGAAACGTGGCTGGGTCTTTCAGCATGACAATGATCCCAAACACACCGCCCGGGCAATAAAGGAGTGGCTTCGTAAGAAGCATTTCAAGGTCCTGGAGTGGCCTAGCCAGTCTCCAGATCTCAACCCCATAGAAAATCTATGGGGGAGATTTTTTTTTTCTTCTATGAGGGAGTTGAGAGTCCGTGTTGCCCAGCAACAGCCCCAAAACATCACTGCTCTAGAGGAGATCTGCATGGAGGAATGGGCCAAAATACCAGCAACAGTGTGTGAAGACTTACAGAAAACGTTTGACCTCTGTCATTGCCAACAAAGGGTATATAACAAAGTATTGAGAAACTTTTGTTATTGACCAAATACTTATTTTCCACCATAATTTGCAAATCAATTCATAAAAAATCCTACAATGTGATTGTCTGGATTTTTCTTCTCATTTTGTCTGTCATAGCTGAAGTACTATGATGAAAATTACAGGCCTCTCTCATCTTTTTATGTGGGAGAACTTGCACAATTGGTGGCTGACTAAATACTTTTTTGCCCCACTGTAGTTTTCCTTCACAGAAAATACATTAGTGCAACACATTCGGCAGAAAATAGCTTCATTGTCATCAGATGACAACAGAAGTAGAACAGTATTTGACTGTCAGCCACACAAGTAAATGAGCTTACAATGAAAAAGCAAGACATTTTTTTGCAAGAAAACTAGGCATGGCCATCATATTTCTAATGTTTAGCATAGCAATAATGTAAACAGCCATGTTTCCTAATGTTTTGCTTAAAGTTTATCTTGCATTTCACCAAGAAAAGTAGGCTGGCTACACTGAGAAAAGGATGGAAAAAAGTCATAGTGGAAAAAGTACCCAATTGTCATACTTGAGTAATTTTCTAGTAACATATCTTTACTTTTACTCAAGTAAAAGTGAGTCACCCAGTAAAATACTACTTTTGTAAAAATATTTGGTTTTAAATATACTTAAGTATCAAAAGTAAATGTAATTGCTCAAATATACTTACAGTTGAAGTCGGAAGTTTATATACACCTTAGCCAAATACATTTAAATTCAGTTTTTCCCAATTCCTGACTTTTAATCCTAGTAAAAATTCCCTGTTTTAGGTCAGTTAGGATCACCACTTTATTTTAAGAATGTGAATTGTCAGAATAATAGTAGAGTGATTTATTTCCGCTTTTATTTCTTTCATCACATTCCCAGTGGGTCAGAAGTTTACACACACTCAATTAGCAACTTTAAGTTGCCTTAAAGTTGATTAACTTGGGTCAAACATTTTGGGTAGCCTTCCACAAACGTTCCCACAATAAGTTGGGTAAATTTTGACCCATTCCTCCTGACAAAGCTGGTGTAACTGAGTCAGGTTTGTAGGCCTCCTTGTTCGCACACGCTTTTTCAGCTCTGCCCACACATTTTCTGTAGGATTGAGGTCAGGGCTTTGTGATTGCCGCTCCAATACCTTGACTTTGTTGTCCTCAAGCCATTTTGCCACAACTTTGGAAGTATGCTTGGGGTCATTGTCCATTTGAAAGACCCATTTGCAACCAAGCTTTAACTTCCTGACTGATGTCTGGAGATGTT
Organism: Oncorhynchus tshawytscha; assembly: GCF_018296145.1. Taxonomy (NCBI): domain Eukaryota; kingdom Metazoa; phylum Chordata; class Actinopteri; order Salmoniformes; family Salmonidae; genus Oncorhynchus; species Oncorhynchus tshawytscha. The sequence continues at coordinate 76,459,562 of NC_056429.1, read as the reverse complement.
GCTTCAATATATCCACATAATTTCCTCATGATGCCATCTATTTTGTGAAGTGCACCAGTCCCTCCTGCAGCAAAGCACCCCCACAACATGATGCTGCCACCCCTGTTTTTCATGGTGGGATGGTGTTCTTTGGCTTGCAAGCCTCCCCTTTTTTCCTCCAAACATAACAATGGTCATTATGGCCAAACAATTCTATTTTTGTTTCATCAGACCAGAAGGGATTTCTCCAAAAAGTATGATCTGTGTCCCCATGTGCCGTTGCAAACAGTCATCTGGCTGTTTAATGGTGGTTTTGGAACAGTGGCTTCATCCTTGCTGAGTGGCCTTTCAGGTTATGTCAATATAGGACTCACTGCACTGGATATAGATACTTTTGTACCTGTTTCCTTCAGAATCTTCACAAGGTCCTTTGCTGTTATTCTGGTATTGACTTGCACTTTTTGCACCAAAGTATGTTCATCTCTAGGAGACAGAACGCGTCTCCTTCCTGAGCGGTATGACAGCTGCATGGTCCCATGGTGTTTATACTTGCATACTATTGTTTGTACAGATGAACGTGGTACCTTCAAACATTTGGAAATTGCTCCCAAGGATAAACCAGACTTGTGGAGGGCTACAATTGTTTTCTGAGGTCTTGGCTGATTTCTTTTGATTTTCCCATGATGTCAAGCAAAGAGGCACTGAGTTTGAAGGTAGGCCTTGAAATACATCCACAGGTACACCTCCAATTGACTCAAATGATGTAAATTCGCCTATCAGAAGCTTCTAAAGCCATAACATTTTCTGGTATTTTCCAAGCTGTTTTAAGGCACAGTCAACTTATGTAAACTTCTGACCCACTGGAATTGTGATACAGTGAAATAATCTGTCTGTAAACAATTGTTGGAAAAATTACTTGTGTCATTCACAGAGTAGATGTCCTTACCGACTTGCCAAAACTGTAGTGTGTTAACAAGGAATTTTTGGAGTGATTGAAACACTTAGGTTGGAGTCATTAAAACTCGTTTATGTGAACTTCTGACTTCAACTGTAAGTATTAAAAGTAAACATATAAATCGTTTCATATTCCTTATATTAAGCAAACCAGACAGCACCATTTCATTTCATTTTTCTTTTTCTTTACGGGTAACCAGGGGCATACTCCAACACTCAGACATAATTTAATATGTGTTTAGTGCAGGCCTGGGCAAAGGCATACAGCCCCTGGCCTGATTCAATACGGCCTGCGGAATCATACTCAGATCACATAAATAATTTGGGATTAGTAAAGTTTAGAAAAATGTATTTGTTATTCAAATAAAAGGCCCAATGAATACTTGCCTTTGTGTAATGATTGAACTCCCACCGCTTGTGGGACATCTATTTTGAAGGCACGTATAAATAACTGCACAAGGACAGACAATGACTGACCGGCTGACACATGCGTCACAGTTACAAATAGTAGCTAGCTAGAAATTGTGCAAAAATGAGTTTTTCAAAGAAAAGAAAAGTAGACAGTGAATGTAGGGTGTTCCAGCGAGAGTGGGCATCGAAATATTTCTTTGAGGTATCAGAGAAAGCTGTGTGCTAAGTGTGCAACGAGAGCATCGCTGTCTTGAAGATGACCATTTGTCCCAACACTTCCAAATGAAGCATGCAGAGAAATATAGGAATATGTCTTCTGAGCAGAGGGCAAGTGCATCGAAAGTGTTGCTTTCTCAGTTGCAAAAGCAGCAAGGACTTTTCACAACTACATTCAGCAAATGACGGAATTGCGAAAGCCAGCTATGTACTGTCGCACAAAATTGTTCAACATAGCAAGCCTTTCGCTGAGGGCAAATTCATTAAAGAATGTTTAATTGACTCTGCAGCAATACTTTGCCTCGACAAGAAAGAGCTGTTTGAAAATGTTGCCCTGTCAAGACGAACAGTGACACGGCGTGTTGAGGACATCGCAGAGAATATGGAACAACAGTTGAAAGACAAGGATTTCACCTATTTCTCCTTGTCCCTGGATGAGAGCAGTGATGCACGTGACACGGCGCAGTTGTTGATATCTTACGAGGCATAACCCCAGACTTTCAAATTACAAAGGAGCTTGCTTCAGTGCAGTCAATGAAGAACACAACCACAGGGAAATATTAGTTGGAGGAGGTTAATAAGTGTGTGGCAAAGCTGGGACTGAGTTTTAAAAAGTTATCCAGCGTGACCACTGATGGGTGCCCAAACTTGACAGGAAAAAACGTTGGCCTTTTGAAAAGGATACATTTTAATTTTTTTTTTTTTTTAACCTTTATTTTACTAGGCAAGTCAGTTAAGAACAAATTCTTATTTTCAACGACGGCCTAGGAACAGTGTGTTAACTGCCTGTTCAGGGGCACAAGATCAAGTAGCTAAGCTCAAACCAGATCACAAAAGGATTTTCCTGCATTGGATTATTCATCAGGAGGTGCTCTGTAAATGTGTTGTGGATACAGTCACTAAAGTGGTGAACTTCATAAGAGCAAAATCTTTAAATCAGTTTGTCTCACTGTTGGAAGAGACCAAGTCGGGTCCTGCAGATCTCCCCTACCACACAAACATGAGATGGCTGAGTTTGGGGAAGGTGCTTAAAAGGGTGTGGGGCCTGATGTCGGTGCTTTCTGAGTTTTTGCATATGAAAGGAAATATTTAGGATTTCCCTCAACTGCAAGATAAAGAATGGTTGGCTGATTTTTGCCTTCACTGTGGACATGGCCATCATGAATGAACTGAATTCCAAACTACAAGGGAAGGGCCTTTTTGCACATGAGATGTACAGCCTTGTCAAAGCCTTCAAGGGAAAAGTACTCCTCCTGACCCACCAAGTAGAAGCCAACAATCTCATTCACCTTCCGACACTACTAGTCGGTTCCCTATCAGATGACCAGCGGGAGAAGTATACATTGCTGCTGCGTGCTTTGAACGTTGAGTTTTCTCGTTGTTTTGAGGATTTCAAAGTGTTGGAAAATGACATGCTGTTGGTTTCCTCTCCTTTCACCTTCAATGTGGATAACGCTCCCACTGACCTGCAACTTGAGCTTATCGATCTTCAGTCTGATGCAGTGCTTGGGGAACTATTCAAAACAATGTCACTGACGAGGTTCTAAGCGTCTCTCGAACAAAACTTTCCAAAGATTAGGAGTCATGCTCAGAAGATGTTTGTACTGTTTGAGTCAACCTATGTATGTGAATAGACATGGTTCAGTGACGAAATGCACTGCTCAAAAAAAATAAAGGGTACACTAAAATAACACATCCTAGATCTGAATGAATGAAATATTCTTATTAAATACTTTTTTCTTTACATAGTTGAATGTGCTGACAACAAAATCACACATATTATCAATAGAAATCAAATGTATCAACCCATGGAGGTCTGGATTTGGAGTGACACATCTGTGACACTCAAAATTAAAGTGGAAAACCACACTACAGGCTGATCCAACTTTGATGTAATGTCCTTAAAACAAGTCAAAATGAGGCTCAGTAGTGTGTGTTGCCTTCACGTGCCTGTATGACCTCCCTACAATACCTGGGCATGCTCCTGATGAGGTGGCGGATGGTCTTCTGCGGGGATCTCCTCCCAGACCTGGACTAAAGCATCCGGCAACTCCTGGACAGTCTGTGGTGCAACGTGGCATTGGTGGATGGAGCAAGACATGATGTCCCAGATGTGCTCAATTGGATTCAACCTTCCGGTTACTAGTCCAACGCTCTAACCACTAGGCTACTCTTCCACCATGACTGACCCACCACCAAACCGGTCATGCTGGAGGATGTTGCAGGCAGCAGAACGTTCTCCACGGCGTCTCCAGACTGTCACGTCTGTCACATGTGCTCAGTGTGAACCTGCTTTCATCTGTGAAGAGCACAGGGCGCCAGTGGCGATTTTGCCAATCTTGGTGTTCTCTGGCAAATGCCAAACGTCCTGCACGGTGTTGGGCTATAAGCACAACCCCCACCTGTGGACGTCGGGCCCTCATACCACCCTCATGGAGTCTGTTTCTGACCGTTTGAGCAGACACATGCACATTTGTGGCCTGCTGGAGGTCATTTGCAGGGCTCTGGCAGTGCTCCTCCTTGCACAAAGGCGGAGGTAGCGGTCCTGCTGCTGGGTTGTTGCCCTCCTACGGCCTCCTCCACGTCGCCTGATGTACTGGCCTGTTTCCTGGTAGCGTCTCCATGCTCTGGACACTACGCTGACAGACACAGCAAAACTTCTTGCCACAGCTCGCATTGATGTGCCATCCTGGATGAGCTGCACTACCTGAGCCACTTGTGTGGGTAGACTCTGTCTCATGCTACCACTAGAGTGAAAGCACCGCCAGCATTCAAAAGTGACCAAAACATCAGCCAGGAAGCATAGGAACTGAGAAGTGGTCTGTGGTCATCACCTGCAGAACCACTCCTTTATTGGGGGTGTCTTGCTAGTTAGATATAATTTCCACCTGTTGTCTATTCCATTTGCACAACAGCATGTGACATTTATTGTCAATCAGTGTTGCTTCCTAAGTGGACAGTTTGATTTCACAGAAGTGTGATTGACTTGGAGTTACATTGTGTTGTTTAAGTGTTCCCTTTATTTTTTTGAGCAGTGTATAACAAGTCAAGGCACAGATCATCTCTTACGTATTCTCACCTCTCAGCTATCCTGCGCATAGCAACGTCAGAAACTACTGACTCCACTGCTCTAGTCAATGCCCATCAGAGACGTCACTGATTGAGTAGTTTAAATGTAATGTTGAGCTCTCTTGTTTTTGTGCATACCCATTAACAAGAGTTCTGTCCGTGTACTTTTCCCTCCATGTAGTTCATTGCATGTTTAATAATGAAAATACCTAACAAAAGGAGAACATGGATGTTGGTTATTTCTGCACCTTCCCAATTACACCATAGATCTGTGTATAATGACGAGATGCTCATGTCTGCGCACTAACAATGAGTCGTTCCCACACTACGTCAGATTTAGTCTTTTACAATTATGACATGTCACACTGTGCAATGTTACCAAATCATGATCTTGATATCAACCTGTACGATTTGCTTCAGTTTTGTCGTCATAACCTCGCATGCCAATCACAGAATATGTCAGCCGACGTAAGCTATGTCAACTGCAGCGGTGTATGTTCCATCAAAGCAGCGCAAGCCTCACTCTATGCATATCCGCGAGTGAAGTGAGTTTGAAAATGCTGGAAGTATGCGTCTTAGATATAGTTTTCACATGCATACTTCATATGCCTGAACTCAGAAAGAAATGGTCACTGTGGAAGAACATTTATTTTGATTTGCCGATTTTGTGACTTTACAAAATGCTGTTAGGTAGCCTAATTTTAAGATGTCATGTAGTAGGCTGAACAAGATAATTAGGGCCGTGTTCCTATTGGTCAGTCACCGGGATAGGCTCATAACACCAACCACACTAGGGCATACACGATAAAGGCTTGACATTTCTGATGTTGCCAGAACTTTGTCGGAGCCTACGACCAGACGTGTAGCTGTACTTAATCGGCAGACCTAGACCCTGTCACACTGAACAAGCCAAGTCATCCGACAACCATTTACTACCTAAGAGTTTGGGTCGGCAAAATCGTGGCATAAGAACGCCAAAATCATAGCCGGCGGGCCTTAAGCGGTGCTTATAGCTGAGAACCTTTGGGATAAAACAGCATGACTTGTTAATGCCTTAGATTCTGGAGAGCAAGCTAGCTAGCTAGCTATCTAGGAATTTCAGTTTGCATGTAGGTGTAGCCTTAACATTACATGTCATCAGATGGTTTGTTGCTTGCCAAAAGCACGTCCCCTGCAGCATTTTGAACTTTCCTTCCCTAAATTTAACTTGGTTACTTATTTTTCTCTGATTGTAGGTAAATCCTTCAGTAAGAGATTCAAATGACCTCAAACAGTAGGCCTAACTGTGCTGCTATTCTAAAAGGTAAATTATGTGTACACCTTTCATGCTTTGAATAGCTTGCCTAACTAGCTACATGTGAATTAAGTATGGGGGTTTGATCTTTCCTCTAGATGTTGTTGCCTACGTTGATGTGTGGTCATCAAGTAAAACAGAGAATTACTCTAAACCATTCATCCAGCAGTTGCAGGATATGGGAGTTGAGGTGAGTTACCCTTTTATAGCTACACTGCTAACTAACTACACAGAAGTTTGTTTTTACTATGTGCCGTTTCACATTGTGATTTTCCCTGTATAATTCCAGGTATCAAAAACCTTCAATAAACAAGTCACCCACGTAGTCTTTAAAAATGGCCATCAAGCCACCTGGAATAAAGCCAAGAAGACTGGTGTGAAACTTGTGTCTGTCCTTTGGGTGGCCAGGTAAACCTCAAGCTTAATTTCTGTGTATATTCTTTATTTTATTTAAAGTGCATGATCACAGCAATGGCAACAATGTATCTTCAATATACTTTGGTCTGGTGATGACAAGTTAGTGATATGGCCATTTTGTTTGTGCAATTATTACACCAGCCACAAGGTGTCACTGACTGACAAATAAAATAGTTGGGCGCTCCGTTATCCTATCACTCATGTTGTTTTTGTTTATCAATGCAGATGTAAAGATGATGGTGAACATGTTAATGAAGAGTTGTGTCCGGCATTAAATGATGAAGTTAATTCAGCACTCAAGAAAAGGGTGGTAAGCAAATGTACAATTCTTTGCTAGGTTAAAATAATTACTGTACATAACTTTTCTTTGATCACTTGTCAACTACTTGGCTCTCTGGAGTTAAACTATATTTATTTTATTTCTTAAAAATTGTAATAGTTGAGCAAGGACATTTTGCCAAAGAACATGAATAATTTGTCTATTGGTTTAATAAGTGTATTTATTGAAAGGATCTTAAGATTTTTTATGAGATTCATCCAAATACAAAATAATATTATGTATTTTCTTTCATACAGCATCGTTGTATGCAGCCAAGAGACACCCCTCAGAGGACCCCTGAGAATGACAGGCACTTGAAAAAAAAACTGGACAAGATGATCAAAGACCTAGTGCCAAAATCACCTCTTAGTAAGAAATCTCTCCTCATGGCTGACATTTTGTGCGTGGATATGGTTTCATATTGAAATGTATTTCTGTATAGTTACAGATGTGTCCCCTTACATTATCGATGAAGAGAACGGAATAGTTTACAGTCCTTCTATGAAAAGGTCTGAGTCCATGGCACAGCGCCTGAAAGAAATGAGAGAAAAAAGGGAAAACCTCTCCCCGACAGGTATGTTTTATGTCTATGGCCAATTTGTTAGATTTTTATCGTATGTTTAGCACCTGCAAAACATGGGCCAGAGTCTGTGAAAGAGCTGAGATATGTGACAACTCTAGTTAATGATTTCTCTCAGCTTCACAGATAAAATCTAGGTTATCACCTGAGCTCAAGCCTCCTCTTGGGAATACACCATCCCGCTCTTTTTTGCAACAACTGTGTAAGTACTTGGACATAAGATGCATTGACGCTGTCATTTATATAATGCTATAAGTTTCAGTGTCTTTTCTAATTCTCATAATGGCATATCTTTCCCTATGCAGATGAAGAACCGGATGAGGATTTTAATGCATCTGTTGGCTCAAATAAGACAGATGGAGAGAAGCAACATTTTGACACCATTGAAATGCAGCACAAGAAAGACTTTCAGAAACCTTCGATGTCACCTTGCAGTGTTGTGCCGAGACAAAAGACAAGTCCGTTATCCAATTCACCGGCTAAAGAAAAAGCAAATAAACAAGACAAAAATCCTAAAAGGACCTCAATCAAAAGTGATGGCATCAAGAAACACAGGTCTTTAGAGAGTCCATGCCTGGATGACCTCCCGGAGGGTAGCAAGAGTGTGCAATCAGTGTTTACGTTTGACAGTTTTGTAGTGGGAAAAAATAGACGATCAACCAGCAGAAGTAACATGTCAAAAGTCACACCACCTGTTAGGAAAAGCAGAACACCACAGTCTCTTCCAGAAAGTAAGCCAACTGTTAATCTGGACATTTCTAGTCGCCGTTCTTCTACAATTTTACCAGACAACCCCAATGTGCCTAATTCAACGTCCGTAAAGATGACCACACTGAAATCAAAAGTGAGCCAACGGAGAAAATCATTGCTTCCTGCTTTGGCAAGATCTTGCACTGTCTCAAATGACTCTCATGCCTCCTCCTGTGCATATGATGATGATGATGATGATGATGGCGTATTTGAGGACTTCTTCTCTCCAGCTAACAACCCGCGGAGACAACAAAGTCTCCTTTTGCCCCGCTTGCCCTCAGAGTCACATGTTCTTGTTCCCTTTGAACTGGAGCCTCAGCCTAGCCCTGGGAAGCGGAAGAGGGGCAAGAGTGAAACCACAGGGTCTGAGTCGGCCAGTGCCAAAAAGAGAAAACATGGGGTGCCAAGTGTAAAAGAGTCCAGCAGTGTAAGCAGCATGTTGTCTCAACACGAGCACCCACACCAGGATACAAAAGGACTTGCATCCTCAGAGGACAGTAATACAAAACAAACGGTGACTAAAAGAAGTGCACAAAGCATATTGCCATTCTCCAGAGTGCCTAAAGACTCCACCGATGAACTGACTTGTGCCCCTGAGAAGCAGATCGCGTCAACAGATCCCACACAACTTTCAAAACCAAATTTGACAGCGGCCAAAAAATCACTAGATAAGCAAAACAGTTCATATATCCTACCTCGGCACAAGGAGAATGAAGGGAAAAGTAGTCCACGTTTGGAAAGTATGTAAATTCTAAAACCTAAATATTACAAGATGTTGGGATGTTATCATGTCATCAATATAATCAATGCAATAGCATTTAAGTGTTTTACTAATCAATATAACTGATCAACATAAAACACCTTAGACTCTCCGGTAGTAATAATGTGCTGGGAAATTGGTACTGTGGTCATTCATGGTTTCATTATCCACATGAATGTTTACAATCTTTTCTCTGCAAGTGTCCCAAACTGGGGTTTTATCACAGCAACGGCACTTATTAGCCACATCAGAATTATTACCTTGAGCAGTATTTTGTGAAGCAAAAGCTGAAAATATGTACTTTCATATTGGAAAATGTTTAGCCATGTAAGTTAATCATAGTGTGAATGTTTTAGTATAGCTGTGTCATTCCAGCACAATTGGAAAATTGATTAAATTAACTATTTTAATACTGATGTGACGGTACATTTTCTAATAAACAGATGTTAACCTTTCATTCCAGAATAACCTTACTGACTCTCTGTTCGCATGATAGCCGTAAACAAACAAACACAAGTGAATCAGCATTCAGCAGGAAGAAAATGCACCTGTGTGTGTTGTTTTGTAACGTTTTCAACGTTTTCAGTTGTAGGCAGAGGAACTGCATATGCTGCAACAGCTGGTGTCACGGACACAATTTCTGACAATTTAAGCAAACAGAAAGGACAAGTCAATGTGGTGGAGAAGAGCATGGACAAAAATACAAAGGTAACCATCTAAGTTGCTGTTGTGGTGTTTGCTGTAATTGTTATAGCCCAGCATTTAAACAGACTATAAACATAAAATAGCATTTTCAACAATGTTATGGTTTAGATTTTTTTCTTAGATATCGATTAACCTGACAGTTTGTGAATTAAATACGAAACCTAAACTTTAAACTTGTCCTCTATCTCTTGGTAAAACCAAGCTGTGGAGGAACAGGCATCTTTTTGCCTTTGTGTTCCATTCCTTTTGAATACAGCTGCTCAGAAAGTGTGCAGTACACGCATGAGTATTCATGGGTAGTCTTTGAAGCTGCTGCCACGGGGGCTCTGTCTGTGTAGTCTTCAGGGGTTCCTGTGTGTTACCTCCATGTTGGTAGCACAACATCCTTGTCTGTGAAGATGCACCTGGCTCAGTCTTTGTGTTCTCTCAACCTGAACAAAACTTCAGCTTTTAACACTATGGTGAAAATGTCTTTCATCTTCCCTATGAACCTTGTTTGAATTCCCATGTGAACTGTATCGCAGAATGCATAATATTCTTTAATCGTTACATGATCGAGATTAAATATTAGTTTAAATTATTAATTGTGATTTGACTATAACACTGTCATGTTACTTCTACCCCCAAATTAGTTTATTTTTAATTCCAGAAAAGGGTTTACTTAGCAGGGTCTGGAAAACTGGCCACCTGTTTTACAACTGTGAAAGATGGTATTGGTTTTCTGTGCTAGGTTGCAGGTGCAACCTTCACAGAACAGCCCATGTAAGAAGAGCACTCATTATGAGGTTATGGAGTGCTTTGTTTGGATTAGACTCCATCCCCCTCAGCATCTGGACAAAGGTAGTCTTACTAAAAGTGGAAAGAAGTAATGTGCAAGTGCAACAGCCATGACAGAAACCGCTTTTAGTCTCTTTGTTCTTTAGACAGTATCATACGTACCAAATTTAGACAATCTATGGTTTTGTAAAATAGTTTAGAGACATTACAGCATAGTGATTTTAATACTCACTAAAAGTAATTGTTAAATAACTCATATTTGGTGAAAAGTTGTTTGGGTTGATGAAGCATGGCATCTGATGTGTACTTTGTACCCTTAGCAGCTAGGGGAGTTGTCCTGTATGTGTATCATTCAGCATGTGTATGATGCCCTAAAGTAGAAATTAGTTAATTTTACCTGAGTACTTGGCTCTATACGATGGCATTGTGTATGTGTCCTTAAAGAACTTCAGGAAATATGTCAGAACCACTTTATTCATAGCATGCAGCCTAACCATGTGATTGAAATTTTTCTATGCACTGCCTTTGCAAATTAACTCACTGTTCAATTGTGACAAGTTGTAATCAGATTTTTGTACTCTCAAAGGTGATTTTTCAGTTATAATTGGCCATCCCAGACCCACAGATGGATTAGGACAAGGGCCTATGGAAGTTGACCTCTTTCACTGTATGAATAGGGCCTGAGTCATTTCAGTTTGCATATACCGACCATCAAGGGGACCTTGTCATACCCAAAAGAATTTCCTTCATTTGTGTGAGGCACATTGAAATGGAGCCTGGTGCAACAGTTCACCAACTCTTTGTCTCATGTTTATTTAGTGTGGACCCATTCTTCAACTGCTGCAAGAACATGTCAATTGCATAAGTGAAGCCAAAAATTCCCCTTGAGGAACCATTAAAACGTAGCTGCTGAAATTCCTTGTAGTTTGTTTCTTGTTTAATAAGTGAAAAGTGAATAGAACTGCTAGTGCTTTAGGGTTGTCCCCTCTAACAAAGTCCTCGTGGCCTTGTTTTGAAGTCTGAAAAGCATTCTCTTGCTCAGTAGCACACAAAATTGCTACTGAAAGCATTGTTTTCCCCCTGATAAATACCTTTCTTTGGTATTAGCAGCAGCTGCGTTATTTTCCATGTCACTTAATCAGCATCATCACATTGGTGATGGTTTATGTCCATCTTAAAGATTAGTAACTTATTTCAGCACTGAGCTAAGGACAATCCTTTGTGATTAATGACACAAACCATGCCATGCTTTACTTAAGAAATTTGATAACTGTTTCACCAATGAATCCCTTTATGTGCATTCGTGTAGGGATTTTGGGTGTGTTATGAACTCAGCACAAAAATACATGTTCCTTTTTCAGGACCCTGTCTTTCAAAGATAATTCATAAAAATCCAAATAACTTCAAAGATCTTCATTGTAAAGGGATTAAACACTGTTTCCCATGCTTGTTCAATGAACCATAAACAATTAATGAACATGCACCTGTGGAATGGTCATTAAGACACTAACAGCTTACAACGGTAGGCAATTAAGGTCATAGTTATGAAAACGTAGAACACTAAAGAGGCCTTTCTACTGACTATGAAAAGATGCCAGGGTCCCTGCTCATCTGCGTGAATGTGCCTTGGGCATGCTGCAAGGAGGCAAGAGGACTGCAGATGTGGCCAGGGCAATAAATTGCAATGTCCGTACTGTGATACACCTAAGACAGCGCTACAGGGAGATAGGACGGACAGCTGATCATCCTCACAGTGGCAGACCACGTGTAACAACACCTGCACAGGATCGGTACATCTGAACATCACCCATGCTGGACAGATTCAGAATGGCAACAACAACTGTCCGAGTTACACGCACAACCCCTCCATCAGTTCTCATACTGTCCGCAATAGGCTGAGAAAGGCTGGACTGAGGGCTTGTAGGCCTGTTGTAAGGCAGGTCCTCACCAGACATCACCGGCAACAACATCACCTATGGGCACAAACCCACCGTCGCTGGACCAGACGGGACTGGCAAAAAGTGCTCTTCACTGATGAGTTGCAGTTTTGTCTCACCAGGGGTGATGGTCGGATTCGCTTTTATTGTCGAAGGAATGAGCGTTACTCCGAGGCCTCTACTCTGGAGCGGGATTGAGGTGGAGGGTCCATCATGTGGTACCCTTCCTGCAGGCTCATCCTGACATGACCCTCCAACATGACAATGCCACCAGCCATACTGTTCTGTGTGTGATTTCCTGTAAGACAGGAATGTCAGTGTTCTGCCATGGCCAGCGAAGAGCCCGGATCTCAATCCCATTGAGCACATCTGGGACCTGTTGGATCGGAGGTAAGGGCTAGGGCCATTCTCCCCAGAAATGTCCGGGAACTTGCAGGTGCCATGGTGCAAGAGTGGGGTAACATCTCACAGCAAGAACTGGCAAATCTGGTGCAGTCCATGAGGTGGAGATGCACTGCAGTACGTAATGCTGCTGGTGGCCACACAAGATACTGACTGTTACTTTTGACCCCTCCCCCCATTTGTTCATGGACACATTATTCAATTTCTGTTAGTCACATGTCTGTGGAACTTGTTCAGTTTGTCTGTAGTTGAATCTTGTTATGTTCATACAAATATTTACACATGTTAAGTTTGCTGAAAATAAATGCAGTTGACAGTGAGAGGACTTTCTTTTTTTGCTGAGTTTATTGGGTATGGTAGATCAAAAAGGTTATTTTGTCACGGAGGCTCTAGGTGTTCTTGTTGAAAACCTTCAAATGAAAAGCAAGGACTTCTCTCTAATGGGGTTGGGCAAGGTGAATTATTTAGTATTTCTAACTAAGTTATTTATTTGAGTCATGACAGCCCTCGGATAAAATGTCAATCCTCAGCTCAGTCAATATACTGTGTTGGCTTCTTCTCATCCTAATGCCTGTTTTAAACTACCTCGGCCCCTGCCGTATGCTGCCAGTTTCCAACCCCCGCATTGCTAATATGCAACAAGCAACCTTTTTAGTGATCACACCTGGCCACATATTGATGTCACGGACACCCTGTTATGCCTGTAAAGCAGTCATATGGGGCTGTGTACTGGTGGGTTGTTTTGGCTGCCCTCTACTCAGGAGGCCTTCACCCCAGACTTCCTGCTTGGGGACTGGAGAGCGGTTCCTGACAGGAAAGAGCCTGGTCGCCCTGTCAGTCTCTCTAACTGGCGCTCAGGTGTTCAGTGCTGATGGCCGGCTGTGTGGGGGACCACGGCACTGCATCAGTACATGATATGGATGGGACAGAACCACACTAACCTACAATTATATTTCAATACCGGTGCTCTCCAGCCTGTTTATCACTGTTCATGGCCTTGGGTTTATTTTATTTTCACACCAAATATGCAGATATCCGGCATGTGGTGTTTTTTGTGTGAAAATGAGCGAGATACTGTTTACCTATCCAGAGCTGTACCACTGTGTTGCCCCTCACTATCAACCTTGGAAAGCAATAAGGAAACTATTGAAAACTGAAAGCCTTTATCAATGCTATTATCCCATGGTCATTTTTAGGTGTGTACTTTGTATTGAACCTCACTCCATGCAAATGTACTCAAGTGCATACAATTGGTTTACATTAGGTTGATTTTTCATTTCAGACTCTAAGGACGTTAGTTATGACAAGCATGCCCACCGAGTAAGTATATCCAGTTTTAGGACACATCCACCTTTTTGGACAGAGTAACATTTGATAGTGTCTTGTTGAATCCAATGCTTTGCCTTCTCAACCTACTAACCTAGGTATTTAGAAATCTCATTTCAGGTTTTCCTCTTTTCTCCTCTGGTTCTTCAGAAAGCAGCACACAGTGACCCAGGTGGTCAGAGCTCTGGGTGGGTTCTCAGTGGTGGCCCAGGTGTGTGAGAGCACTACCCACGTGGTGTCAGGGGGCCACCGGCGGACCCTCAACATTCTCCTGGGCATTGCCCGTGGCTGTTGGATCCTCTCTTTTGAATGGGTATGTATGTTATTTGTGTGGGTCTTTGGCAATGTGAATTAGCTAATTTTAGATGGTTTGAGTGTTAGTTGAAGAACACAACACTGTTTAGCACATGTTGTACAGTAGATTGTACATTACACATGATTTTGCCATCCATAAACTCCACAGCTAAAACATTCTGGCCAATGGTAAACTCTAGTAATTTCCCCTCAACAGATTTTGTGGTGTTTGGAGCAAAGACAATGGATTCCAGAAGAACCATATGAACTTTCAGATCAGTTTCCAGCAGCATCTGTAAGTAACTGAAGATTCTGCTAATATTGTATACCATTCATATCTAAATGCATAGCCCTTGGGGTCAAATTGGTTAAATCTATGCTTTTATAATGAAATAGCCTGGTCAGTTTACCATCTTTTTGACTATCATAGACCTGGAATTCCAAACAGAAGGAAGTGGGTTGGAAACCTGCTAATTTTATTGCCATTCATTAATTTAAGGCGGTTGTTTTTTACTCCGGCATCCTGTGTCAGATGTGGATGTTGCCTCTTCCTGTCCTCCTCCATTCATGAATCTTTGTCCTGCATCTGTGAAGGGGAAGGGGTGTTTTGGTATAGAATATGTCTCATCACATTTCCTCTTGAAATCACACACAGTTCTGTTGTGGTGGCCATAACAATCCACACATTCCCTAAAGGCTTTTTTGATGGGGTCCAATCAGCATTTTTACCTGACACATACTCCATCTGTGCTGATTCCTCTGTCTTGTGGATTGTGTTGAGGTAAATAGCTTCCTGGCAGTTCCTGAAAAATGTCTGATATTTGCAGAAAATCTAACTGAATTGAAAGTTAAAGGCATTTTTAAAGCAGAGGCATATGACACATCAGACATTAAAACAAGTATTTTATGTTTTGTGTTAAAGCAGAATGAAAACATAAGAACTGTAGGTTGTAGTTTCAACATGATTGGAATTAAGTTCTAAAGTCTATTTGTTTGCATTCCTGCCTTTGACAAAAACATTATCCATGCTCCACATAGAAAAAGTCCTCAAATAGACTAATCTTACTCATACCACAAGTCACTTAGAAGAATTAAGTGAAAATTAACTTGTGGTCCCGAATGTTCACAAAACAATTGGTGAAGTATATTGAATAAGTTATGACCATAAATCACATTTCTACAATAAAACAATTAAATTAGATTGATAAATATAAGCAGATATGCTCCATAGTACTGGATAACTTGTACAGATTGGAGTCATGAGAGTATTTAGTCTAAGTCAGGCAAAAGAGGTGGAAGTCGAAGTAATCATGGAAAAAGTTGAACACACTTAGGGATTTGCAATTGATATTACGTTTGCTTGAATAATTAGGTTAATTGACATTGATGACATGTTTTGAGTAACATGCCGATCAAAGTTATCACATTGATTTTAATACATTTTGTGAACCATCTATACATTTGAATTAAATAATTTACATTGCCTTCAGAAAGTGTTCACACCCCTTGACTTTTTCCACATTTTGTTGTCTTAGTGCGAATTTAAAATAGATTAAATTGAGATTTTGTGTCACTGGCCAACACACAATACTTCATGTCAAAATGGAATGATGTTTTTAGAAATGAAAAGCTGAAATATCTTGTCAATAAGTATTCAATCCCGTTGTTATGGCAAGCCTAAATAAGTTCAGAATTAAAAATGTGCTTAACAAGTCACATAAGTTGTAATAATAGTGTTTTTTAATGACTATCATCTCTGTACCCCATTCATACAATTATCTGTAAGGACACTCAGTTGAGCAGTCAATTTCAAACACATTCAGCCACAAAGACCAGGGAGGTATGAGTACTTTCTGAAGACACGGAGTATGTACAATTCCTGTAAGGAAGAAAAGCCGTAGATTCATTACAGATTGCCTTTTTGTATTATGTTCATATTTGATATGTATGAAGTATTGTGCTTTGTACCCTAGTTTTCTTTGCTTTTAAAATTAGGGCTATTGTTACATTTTTATTTTACATTATAAATGTAACTTATTTTCCCAATTCATTGTATCAAATGTTAATGGGGTGAAATATCGTTATTACAAAATTAACTTTGTCAACCTTGCAATGTGTTACACACTGACATTTCCCATAGTAATGCTTATTAATAGAAAACAATACTGTTATCTCTACCACAGTTCCAGTTTGCTATAAATACAAGATTTCCAACGGGTCATCTTTTGACTGCCTTGTCCTGGTTGGTTATGCAGTCCAAAGCCCATATATTTCTAGTATAGATAGTTCATAGACTTTTCTGCTAGTCTTCACCTGTCCATTTTGCACAAAAGTTTAAAAAAATAAAAAGACTTGTTGGCGCAAAGCTAATTGTTCCGTCCCTTGTGGAATGTTCGGAAGTGATGAGGTTGCTGTTATGGAGCACTTCGGTCTGTTTGGTCTTTTTGTTTGTCTGTCTTGTCTGTGTAGTTGTTTCCCAGAGTGACAGAGCTCTGCTCTCCATTCTATACATGTCTGTGAGAGGCATGTCTCTGTCAAAGCCTCAGAAGTCTACTGGTCTGATCATCATTGTGGTGGACTTCAGTGAGTAGCCTGAGCCTTTCCAGTAGTACCATTTGATTCCATTGAATCGATTTGAGTTCTGGCCCTGCTGGAAAAATATTCCGTTCAAGTTGGAGGGGCCGCAGGCGTCAAACCACCAGCCTAGGAAAGCAGAAAACGAGATTGTCAGTCTGAGGGTTTTCAGGATGTGCATCGGGTGCATTGTCTATAAGACAACAAGCCCAATGAGTAACTGTGCTTCTCCGTCTAACATTGATGCTTTGAATTATCACATTACAACAAACTTGCACACTTTTGTACCTCTGAGTTAAATGGGAAGGTCTGGATTGTTATCACATGGAGTGCAAGCTAGTCTAGGTCATTCCCCCCGAGTGTCTGTCATCTTAGTCCTATTTCATTAATATGCAGCTGGTTATCCCAAACAATTCCCTGAGGTGGAGGGATTCCTCTGTGCAAGACCTCTGAGGGGACCCTCTCATTTGGAGGAGACCCTCTCATATGTCAAGTAAGCAGACACCGATACACTGAAAGAGTCCAAGTCTGGCCTCAAAGCAGTCCCAATGTCAGTGGCATGGAGCAGGACCTCTATTCTGAGCTCCAAGAGAGGGAGGAGAAAAAATCCTCAGTTCCCAGACTATTAATGTCAGCAGTTGCAGGGGCAGAATTCCCAAATGAACTCATCAGTGATTAACTCTGAGCTAATTTTGCTCAAGAACCTTGACCCCGCAACAGAAAGAAAAAGCAAGAGGTCTTTTAACTTTCTTGCAGATTTCTGGGAGAAGTACCCAAGCTTGTGGGGGGGACTCAAGTGGAGGGAATAATGAAGGGAATAATTGATCTTCTTAATAAAGGCCAGTGAAAACTCTAAGGTGATTTGCAAATTAACCTGTTCCTTACCTCCTGTTGTCAGTTGTGAGCATTTGCAAACACATTTGTCGTTGTCTGCATCTTTTGTGCTGAAATCACTTCCCGGCTGACCAAGGCTACTAATTTTGCCTGCTGTGCCACTGTAGCCTTTAAGGTGTATTCTGTGAAATGAAAATGGAGAAATACACTGTGAGGAGGAAGTACGTGACTGCCATTCCTCAAAAGACCCAAGTTTAGGGAATGAATCAGTTTTTGTCCTCTGGGTTTATTTCAGCAGTGGTGGCAATTATTTTGTTTGTTAGTTCTCAAAGATGATCTTATAAAAAAATAATGGCTCCATTATCTTTTCTTCATTATATATGGTTTTAGTCTAAGTTTACAATAAACGTTTTACCATCCCGAAAATGAAATATATTATATACAGTACCAGAAAAAAGTTTGGACACACCTACTCATTCAACAGTTTTTATTGACTATTTTCTACGTTGTCGAACAATAGTGAAGACATCAAAATTATGAAATAACACATATGGAATCATGTATTTCCCACATATGCTGAGCACTTGTTGGTTGCTTTTCTTTCACTCTACGGTCCAACTCATCCCAAACCATCTCAATTGGGTTGAGGTCGGGTGATTTGTGGAGGTCAGGTCATCTGATACATGACTCCATCACTCTCCTTGTTTAAATAGCCCTTACACAGCCTGGAGGTGTGTTGGGTCATTGTCCTGTTGAAAAACAAATGATAGTCCCACTAAGCTCAAACCAGATGGGTTGGCATATCGCTGCAGAATGCTGTGGTGCCTTGAATTCTAATAAATTCCAGTGTCACCAGCAAGCACCATTACACCACCTCCATGGTTCATGGTGGGATCCACACCTCCGTTCACCTACTCTGCATCTCACAAAGACACAGTGATTGAATCCAAAAATCTCAAATTTGGACTCATCAGACAAAGGACAAATGTCCACTGGTCTAATGTCCATTGCTCTTGTTTCTTGGCCCAAGCAAGTCTCTTCTTGTTATTGGTGTCCTTTAGTAGTGGTTTCTTTGCAGCAATTCAAACATCGCCTGTTTCATGCAATCTCCTCTGAACAGTTGGTGTTGATGTGTTTGTTACTTGAACTCTGAAGCATTTATTTGGGCTGCATTTCTGAGGCTGGTAACTCTAATGAACTTATCCTCTGCAGCAGAGGTAACTCTGTCTTCCTTTCCTGTGGCGGTCCTCATGCGAGACAGTTTCATAGCGCTTGATGCTTTTTGCGACTGCACTTGAAGAAACTTTAAAAGTTCTTGAAACGTTCCGTATTGAATTCAGGTTTTAAAGTCATGATGAACTGTCATTTCTCTTTGCTTATTTAAGCTGTTTTGCCATAATATGGACTTGGTCTTTTACCAAATAGGGCTATCTTGTGTATACCACCCCTACCTTGTCACAACTGATTGGCTCAAGTGCATTAAGAAGGAAAGATAATTTGTGGAATAACTTTTCACAAGGCACACCTGTTAGTTGAAATGCATTCCAGGTGACTACCTCATGAAGCTGGTTGAGAGAATGCCTAGATTGTGCAAAGCTGTCAAGGCAAAGGTTGGATACTTTGGAGAATCTCAAATATATTTAGATTCCATGTGTGTTATTTCATAGTTGTGATGTCTTCACTATTCTACAATTTAGAAAATAGTAAAAATGAAGAGTAGCTGTGTCAACTTTCACTGGTGCTGTTTATTTTTTCTGAATCTTTTTACAATATAAGGGAAATGCTGGAATTGAGTCTGCCATGTATTCCTTACTCTGCTAGCAGTAAACTATGTAC
Organism: Oncorhynchus tshawytscha; assembly: GCF_018296145.1. Lineage (NCBI taxonomy): Eukaryota > Metazoa > Chordata > Actinopteri > Salmoniformes > Salmonidae > Oncorhynchus > Oncorhynchus tshawytscha. The sequence goes on along the minus strand of NC_056429.1, from coordinate 76,440,128 downwards.
AGGAGAGGTTGTATTTGTAGATGGATTTTCCTTTTAATTTTTTTACTGACTTTTTAACCTTTAACCTGCTCCATGAGAACCTAATAGACTATGTCTACACACTAGTCATTTGGATGTTAAGTGACTCATGAAAGTTGCAGCAGGGTTGTCATTCATTCTGTACAAAATGTTAACGCAGGTGATGAGATATTGATGTCAATGCTGACCTCCCATTGTTTTGTGGCCTCTCAATTCCAGTATAAAAATAATTTATATGGAAATCAGCTTTGTCTGGCTCTAGAATTGTCATTGGATATACTTTGAGACTAAAGGAATTAACAGGAGTGTGCTTGAGTTGAGGTCTGCTGCTCAAATAGAAAGGAAGTATCGGCTCTCCTTGAAATCGGCTTATGTTCTAGCAGGCGCTGGTGATGTCTAGGGATACAGATTGAAGGTTTAGGAGACTGATTCATTTTAGCCTTCTGTGTCACAGATCCAAAACATTTTCTAGATGGCAACACATTTGTTTTGGACTGGTGACCCTTCCACCCCATTTTGTATTTATGTGTATTTTCAGGCAAGTTAAATGTTTTGTTTGTCATTTGTTGATTTTCAAGAACATGACTTGCACACCATTTCATTATAATACTTTACTCAAAATGTTTTGATATAGTAATGTTAATGGACTCTTATGCAGCTATGATATATTTCAGTCCACATCGCAAAGTAATAAAAACTATCACCTATATTCAATGGTCCTCCACACACAGACTCCTCCAACATTGTTTTTATATTACATATGTAGCCTATATTTAGACACCACACCTAGGAAACCTAGGCCTACCTGTAGTTTTCTGCTTCACTGCCTAGAGAGAACTGGTCATATAGTGAGAATCCTGCGTTTTCCTCCCAATCCATCATCTGTATCCTCAAGACGTATGGGTGCTGATTGGTCAGTATCGAAAGAAACTCATTTCCCAACCAGTATTCACCTGAAGGGTTTCCAAAGCCCTTTGAAGGAACATAAAACAATGATTGACCTTTAGCATAATCACAATCACAGTTGAGTTGCATTCTGAGATATTTTAACAAAACATTTTTCACTCTTTGTTGACACTTGGCAGTGTTATCTAAGCTTTGTGCTGTGGAACTTGGATAATTAATTTCCTCTAGCTCTCACCATTTTGTACTCTTTCCACGTACGGTGAAAGTCAACACGGCCATCAAATCGTTTTTGTAGTACTGTCCATCCACCCCCCTCTGTCTCCATGTCACAGTAAGCCTTCAAACAAATAACATAGATTACTCCAGCTATCAATGATAATAAATTCAGATTTTTGACTACACTGAGGGACTTTCGACTTCAGCAGCAAACTTGACAAAAGCAGTGCCCTCTCAGTCTAGTTGAATGGAATGGGAGGTTTCTTAAAACAAGTGATGTGCCAGAGTCTAACTCTAACCACTGAAAAGTATCTAAGGAGATCCCTACTTGAGCTCGAGCATGCACAAAACAAACCAAAGGCTGAGAACATTTGAATTTACTCTGAATTAAAGGATTGGCTGAAAAATGTAACTTATTTCTTAACTAGTCTCCATGTGATTGTACTTCTGTTTTAATGTTGGGAGCTTATAGCTTGAATAGGAACAATATTAACATAAGAGTTTAATTCTACCTTAATCTCCTGTGTAGTGTTGGAAAGGGTCAGTGAGTAGACTCCACTGTCTGTGTTTCCTGACTTGTAGACAGCAGCACAGTCTGGGTATGTGGTTGGTGTGTCCTGCATCATGGTAGGCTTGTTCCCTGCAAAACATGGAGGGCTGATCAAATTGATAATACAGCAAATTTGTACATGTACTTTAACATACAGTGCCTTTGGAAAGTATTCAGACCCCTTGACTTTTTCCACATTTTCTTACATCCTTATTTTAAAATTGATTAAAAAAAAAAAAAATCCTCAGCAATCTACACACAATACCCCATAACAACAAAGCAAAAAAAATGTTTTTTAGAATTTTTTTTTTCTCACATTTCTAACAAATAAAATACTGATATCTTATTTACATAACTATTCAGACCCTTTGCTATGTGACTCACAATCGAGCTCAGGTGCATCCTGTTTCCATTGATCATCCTTGAGATGTTTCTGCAACTTCATTGGAGTCCACCTGTGGTAAATTCAATTGATTTGGAAAGGCACACACCTGTCTATATAAGGTCCCACAGTTGGCAATGCATGTCAGCATAAACCAAGCCATGGGGTCGAAGGAATTGTCCGTAGAACTCCGAGACAGGATTGTGTCGTGGCAGAGATCTGGGGAAGGGTACCAAAAAATGTCTTCAACATTGAAAGTCCCCAAAAACACTGGCGTCCATAACTCTTAAATGAAAGAAGTTTCGAACCACCAAGACTCTCCCTAGAGCTGGCCGCCCGACCAAACTAAGCAATTGAGAAAGAAGGAGGTGAGGTGACCAAGAACCCGATGGTCACTCTGACAGAGCTCTAGAATTCCTCAGTGGAGATGGGAAGGACAACCATCGGGTTCCAGAAGGACAACCATCTCTGCAGCACTCCACCAATCAGGCTTTTATGGTAAAGTGGCCAGACACTTTACTCCTTAGTAAAAGGTACATGATCGCCCGCTTGGAGTTTGCCAAAAGGCACCTAAAGACTCTGGGGCAAAGGTTCACCTTCCAACAGGACAACAACCCTAAGCACACAGCCAAGACAACGCAGGAGTGGCTTCGGGACAATTCTCAATGTCCTGGAGTGGCCCAGCCAGAGCCCAGACTTGAACCCGATCAAACATCTCTGGAGAGACCTGACAGAGCTTGAGAGGGTCTGCAGAGAAGAATGGGAGAAACTCCCCAAATACAGGTGTGCCAAGCTTGTAGCGTCATACCCAAGACGACTTGGTTGTAATTGCTGCCAAAGATGCTTCAACAAAGTACTGAGTAAATGGTCTGAATACTTATGTAAATGTGATATTTCAGTTTTTGATTTTTAATAAATTAGCCAAAATGTCTAAACCGTTTTCCGCTTTGTCATTATGGGGTATTGTGTATTGATTGATGAGGGGATAAAAGCAGGCTGTAACCTAACAAAATGTGGAAAAGTCAAGGGGTCTGAATACTTTGCGAAGGCACTGTAAATACATACTAGTATACTGTGACTTTTCAAAGGTTGTGATTTGATCCACAGTTGACAATCTATATTTTACTAAACTGTGGCTTATTTAGTTACGCTACACAGATTGAACTGCCCATAGCATTCTGGTCTTAATCAGTGATGCTAATGTAGCCCCCTCCTAAGTCTACCAGACGCTGTCATAGTGTCACCCACCTCCACCTGTGGGGATAGAGATTGTGTTGATGAGGTTGTTGACGGTCTCAAGCAGCTCCTGTTGCTGCCGCTGCAGGGCAGAGTTGTTGGTGGTGGCCCGCAGCAGCTGTTGTTCCAGCTCCTCGATGACAGCCGTCTGTCTCAGTACCAGTGTAGAGAGCTGCTCCTTCTCCTCCTTCAGCGTCTTCAGCTCCACCTGCCTCTGCTCCTCCATCTCCCCCACCCTCTTCTCCAGGTAGCTGGGGAGGAATAAGGGCAAGGTACACGCTCAGCAACTCGCAGCAGAGCTGGTTGGCATTACTGGTCTTGTGGTATTTCATATCAAGAATCAAATTGTAAATATTTAGGTTACTGTCTAGTGTTTGTAGCCTTGTTTTAGTTGAAACATGATTTAGAGATGGGGCACCTGAATGAAAGTGAAGTTTGTTAATGCAAACAAATATCCTTACCTGTCTTTGTCATTCAGCTTGGTTATTTCATTTGTTTGGAAAATGAGCTGTTTTTCCAACTTACTCATTGATAGAGAGTTCTCAAGAAGCTGACGTTCGAGCCGAGTTGTATGATTTATTACCTACAGATTAAATAGACAATTCCCACAATTATTAGATGGAGCTTGTAATTGCTGCAACCCCTTTAGTAAACATAATTTTGATTTGTCATTATGTTGAATATTTGGCAAGAACCACATTAACAAGTCATTTTACTTCTGTAATTTCACAACCTGTCCTTGAGGTACTCTCTCAATTAGGGATGTGGTATGATTAAATTAAAAGTTGGTCTTTCCTGGTTAGAAAAAATGTCAAATTGGTATTATGTAATGGATTCTGACATCTCCCTGTTTTTCTCTTGAGTAATTTGTTTCACAAACAATTCCACAGTTCACTGCAATACTTTTGGATCAGCTACAGTTAAAAATAAATTGTGCACAGCCAGCCATCAGTTTAGTTTTTTCCCTCTCACTGAAAACATTTACAGTTCACTAAATATTAATACAGGGCCTCAGTACACTTATCTTGTAATAGTAGCGCTTAACTTGATTACAATTTAAGTCTTTACTCGATTTGTAACAACAGTTCTATCTCACTTCATGTGCAAACACAGTTTTGTGGTTCGCTTCACTTTCTAAAGCGCACAATGTGCATAGGCCTAGATGGTCGGAAAAATCTGTTTCGTAACAGGAAAAAACAGAACAATCAAATTCCAATAAAGGACAGATATTTTGGAAAGGGGTCAGGGGATGTAGGTTCTACTGTGAAAGTGGCTGTATAATGTAATGAAAGTCTCCTCACAGACGTATTGAACTCCTGGTTCTAGAAAGCCCCCTCTTATTTTCCAGTTTGAGGAACTGAACTCAGCAAAATCCTGTGCCAATTTGTTGTTTACATGAATGTTGGGTATGTGTCTGACTACTATTGGACCTGGTGTTGGTGGCTTTGAACAGACGGATGTCTGATTATGACAAATTGATAGGCCCTTTCTTGTGGGAATACAATGCCGTTAATAACAGGAAATGCTGTGTAGTTCGTTCACAAAAGGTCAATGACTTGCTACAGCAAATCCTGGCACTGTTGGACAGCATTTGATTTTTTTTCATATTTTTCACATTTTTATAACTTTTTTTTGGTGTAGGCTATTTGGTTTTGAATGTTTTATTAATTTAGCATATATTTTCAAAACTATATTAAGTAAAAGGTCCTCACCTGCGCCTCTACGTTGGTCAGCTTCCGTGTTTGTTCAACAGTCTGACTCAGCAGGTTGGTTCCGAACTCTATCATGGCTGCCGTGTGGTTGTGCACTGCATTCTGCTGGATCTGGAACATCTCCTGTTTCATGTTTTCCTGTATGTAGTTCTCCAGCTGCAGTAAGGATGAAGAAAAGTTGAAGGCAGGTTAGTGAGATGGTTTAAGTGATATACCATGATATTGGGCCTTTGTCCATGTTTTCTCAGCAATGGTAGGGGAGCTGGAAAAGGAGTGGTTATATTTCGTACAGGGCATAAAGATTGGAGCTAACTGCCTTCTCCCCTGGCAGAGTTATTGGGTCATTGTGATGGGTTCAAATTAATTGTCGTTTACCATATGGATGTCACAGTGAAAGTATAGGCTGTTCTTCTTTAGAATTACTATTTTTAAGCACTACCGCCTTGTCATGGAGTTCATGGCTTTCCCCCTTGTGTCTGACCTAGAAATCTCTTGAGCGGTACAAGTGGGCAGAATTATCTGGTGACAGGCCAGGCAATTTTGACAACTGTTTAGATTACATGATGTTGAAGCCTCTAAAAATTGGGGCAGGAAGTTCATGTGCTTCTGTTTTTCAGAGGGGTCAAAAATGGAAGACTGAGAATATTTTCCCAGCATCCCTGCTGATTCATATTTGATCTACACAAGGGATTAATAGCTTCCCGAAAATTAAAACATTTTTAATATGGTCATTTTTGGTCATATCAAATTGTATCACTGTCAATGGGGACTGCACTGGAATGCCCTTTCAACCTCTAAGGCTCTTTTATGTTAAATGTTACTGCTGACTGAGCCTTCACATGAGTTTGGTTAAGTCATCGTGAAGGCAAACTCATAATTGTAACATTCCTACCTGTAGAAAAGTTTGAAATAAGATTTTTTTTGTCAATTGTCTGTCCCACACTGTATAATTTTCTTTAGAGCAAATAAGAGCTTTAAAATGAGTCTTGTCCCCCTATCCAGTAGCCACCTGTCAAAATGAAACTGCCAGATTTAAAACAAACCCAATCATAAAGCTCTTTCCTGCATTGAGTTCCTGAGTGGCAATCAGGCCTGAAAGTCTTGTAAACAGGATGGAAATGATGAGTGACGAGTTGCATCCTCTACGACACTGCATCTTATACTGCAAGTGGATATTAGTAGCGTTAGTAGGCCTAGTCGTTCTGATCTTTGTTTGCGTAAACAATTAGGCTGTATACCCATCTGCCAAAAAGGTAAACTATTGGGACAATTTTAAAACGGGAAGTATATTTTGCTTTTTGCCATGACAAGTGCTGCAATCATTGCTAATTTTGTTTGTCTTCCTTTCTCCACTTCCATCTTGTCTGTGTTCCTGGTCACAGGCACGTGGAGGCTGGAAGAGTGTGTCATCGGAACTGCGAGCGGGACATTCCATTAACTGCAAATGTTCTAATCAGTTGTTTACTCCACTCCTGCCTCTAAGTATTCCACGAGGAATTCTTGTTTGTACACCCACATGAAAAGCGTGACGGCAAACTGACATTTTATTTTACCGGCACGACAGCAAAGTTCCTCATCCTGTCTTCCAATTTTGAGAGTGAGACAGTGCAAGATTTGGAGGTATTACCTCGGCTCTCACATTCTCTTTTCGTCAGTTGATGTACAATGATTTCCTCTGTCTTCGACTCGGCCTTACATGGGGAAGTTCAAAGGAAGACCTTTTTCCTCTGTTATTACGTATAATGCCAATATACCGACAAGCTGTAGTGTATGAAATTGACACGTCAGGAAATATTTCCTGTTTAAAGGGTAATTTCAAGTGTTTGTTCATTAGCAATGTATTAGGAAAATGTATACTTATATTTTGGATAAGGCTTGTTAATTGTTAGTAGTAGTAATGTGCATGAAAGGACCCTATTACATAGCTTACTTTTTACTTTACAATACCTCCAGAATTCTGGATGCGTTGAGTCAAACTCATTTTTACCAGGAGAGTCTCTTAACCTTTGCAGAGCTCCTATAGATTAGTTCCGCTCACTTAATGTTTGTTTGTTTTTACATCAATCAATTAAGTATTGCAATTCTTTCCTTGATGGATATTAATGACAAAGTTCTAATCCTTCCGGGGTAGTCACTTTGGGACGAATCCTAACCGCAAACACACGTTACTCTGACTTTTATGCAGCATAAATCATGCATGTCAATTGATTCGAGATTTTAGCACAGTTACGCAAATGTATCTCACGTAACAAATCTGTCCTTGGAGGATAAAAGCCTGTGAGGCAGTAAATGCTTAACGAACTGAATGAAGGATCATTATGGAGTCTAAAGACTAGAGATTCACTATTTGAACCACTTCATTTCTAGGTATTTAAACTCTTCCGGTGTGATGGCATCTTATTAAAACAGTAGCCCAATCACTGTCCTTAGCTGAAAAGTTGCTGTCTTTACCTTAAAAGCTAAATTATGTTCAGTGCCAAATTCAAAGCATCAAAGCCTACATTATTCAAAATAAAGTGTTCTTAAGCAGTGACTCTGCTCTGATAAAACGGCAATGACAAAAGGTCTAGGGACCCCAATGCTTAGTAGCAGCTGACTGAGCTGGTGGAATGATTCAGGCCAGGGTCTGTTTCTTTTGGTTTTGAACTGTGTGATCAGGCAATGAGTTGTGCTTGTCTTGTCAGAGCTCTATAGACCTCATCATTAATCAAACTCTCTAAAGAGTGGGAAAGAATGTAGGGAGCCTGAGCCCGTTCCTTTCACACAAGTGATGGCTCAGTAGTGCTGAAAGGGATGCGCAGATCCTTCATCTGGGCACCTGTGTAGAGGCTTTGTCACTACTCGGCCCTTCTCACCCACTCAGAGCCACCACAGCCCTGCTTCTGTGACACAGGCTACTTCCTCCCTACTTGGGCTCACATTCGCTTTCTTATTGCTCAAGACTGAATCCATGTGAAGATGCCCTCTTCAAATAGTAGAACAATGTCACAATTCACTTGCCTGCTTCCTTACAAGGAACATTTTAAAAATCTGAATTAGTCTTTCAAAGCCTTCTTTGCAGTAACAAATATGACTGGAGTATAACGCGTCTGCACATCACTGAAAAGTTGGTGTGTATACTCATCTTTTCTGACGGGGTGGGAAATGAGACATTCCTATAGAAAGCAACTTCTTAATAATATTGTGCAGAGTGGGAAATCATGACATTACATAACATCACCTCTGCAATGTAGGCTACATAATGAGGTCAGTTTGTCCCCCACCCCCCTTCCAAATTATACCTCTATACCAAAGGCTGCAAAAACTTGCGGTCTCTTTATCTCAGGTTGACGTAACATGACGGCAGAACCATTAATTGAATTTTTAATCTCTGAAAGGTTCACAGCACCCAACGGGTTATCCGGAACCAAGTTCCTTGTTACGTTTTAAATGCAGGGACAACACCAGAGTGTACCTGGACATGCAAGTAACACAACATACAAATTGGAGGGATGTAAAATATCATACAAGATAGAGGGACCCCAAAAAAGTATAATACCATGGGAATAGGTGTGAGACGGCATTGAACACAGACCTGCACTCCCAGTAGAGAAGCTGCTGTGTGACGTCAAGCAGAAGACTTTACCTTGAGGAGCCACTGTGTGTTGTTCTCAATGATGTTCTCCAGCTGCTCTAGCCTCTGGACCGACTCATCATACTCTGCCGGATCGTCCTTCTGGACCAGGTTGGTGTAGGTGCTGCTTGGGGTCTTGCAGTTGTCCTGCTCAGGTAGCAGGAAGGTGTAGCTGCACGGGCCATTTTGGATCTGGTACTGTCTCTTAGCAGCTGTTGGGTCTGGAGTTTTCCTGTAGCCTGCCCCCAGGGCCAGGCAGCTACTCAAGACCACCAGTAAGCCAACATAAAACATTTATAAGAATTAAAACAAAAATGTTATTGTAAAAATGTTACCCAAGCTCTCCTTTTGGGTCACTGCCTTTTCAGTTGAATGTTTTTCGAGGTTAAATATAGTTGTATTGCTATCCTCTGGAATATCGAAGTGCATACAGTCCAATTCTGCAGGTTCTTTTATAGGCAGGAGGAGGGGATACAGTCAGTGGGTATGCCGGGTAGATGGTGTCATTCCTAGACTGCACGTTTCCCCCTTTTTCACTAAGCCTCCAGCCTCTTGATTTCAGCTGCAGTTGGCCCTCTGGTTACTAGCTATGGGAGTAATGGCAAGGCCCCTCCCACTATATCCGTGTAGCCAGTCACCGTGAAGAGCTGCTAGGCTGGAAGAAGCAATGTGTAGACTCCACTTGTTACACACACACACACAGGAGCAGATGCACTAATTAAACACTTCCCACCATATCCTCATCTTTGCCTGGGATAGAGCTTCATCAACAGGTCAGGGAGAAGGGCAGAGAGGATAAAACAACAATACCCATATTTGTGTTTTCTCACAAGCCGATGGCCGAACATCTATTCAGGATGCAGCTTCCTTCAAGTAAAGTCTGGAATTGCAATGTCCATCCTCAACCGTGGTAAATATTTTTTTCCCCACGACAAAGCACAGGCATTTGTTTAAGTGAGAATGTTAAAGGAAGGAGAGCCTTTTCTCTGTCACATCCCATTCCGATCTCTTTGCTCAGTCATAAAAAACATTAGCTCTTATTTCCTGTCATTCTCCAACTCTGGGTTGTATCTGGATTTTGTTACACATGTAGGGGTGAGATCCAGTATGTTTACAGAGGGAGACGAGTATCTGGCTGGGGTTCTGGGGACATTAATAAAGCTCATCCTTCCACTTCATGTCATCATGATAAGATGCTAAATCTCAATTTTAATGTGACTTAAAATAGACTTATCTTGGCTTCACAGAGCCCTGTTGTCCAGATTGCCTTCTCCCCCTGTGTGGGAAGGACGTAAAGGTTCTTCATCTAGTCCTTTATAAAAAGTATATATTTTTTCCATCCTCTGATCCTGGCAACTGTAGACGGGCAGCTGGGGAACCATCAGAATCATACTACACAGTAGCCATGTCTGAAGCTAAGGTAATGTAGCCTGAATATTAGCTTATTGTGCTGTAGTTAACTTTCGATTACAATCTTCAGTGGTGCCTGGCTGTCGCCAGACCACGTTCCCCTCACGATTTTCCCACCTTTGATTTTAGAGGATGTTTCAGGTCAGGGCGGCTGTGTTCCCTGCATCCTGTCTCAATCCTTCTCAGACTATCATGGAGTAGCATGAGGAAAAAATGGCCCCAAATAGCCTAGTCATTTGAGCCCAGACCTAGGTTCAAATCATATTTAAAAACAAAAGTGGAGCCTTTTTGTCCATACTGATACAATATTGTGATTATTCAGGAGTTCAAGCATGGTTTGATAATTATTTATTCTTAGGGAGGGGGTATAGGCAATACATTTAGCTGGAAAACTGTCTTCCAAGGAGACTTGTGCCTCTCGAGGAAAGCAGACACTTAATTTCATAAGTGCCAACCAAGCTCCGGAATGTTAATGGTTTGTCTGCTGTTCATCTAGATGTCCAACTGACACACTTGGCAAACACAACTAGTTTACATTAACCTTTGGCTTAAATGGATGAGAGGTCAAGTTGGGTCGGTCGGTGCAAGGTCAGGGTCACACATTAAAGGTCCAATGCAGCTGTTTTTATCTCAATATCAAATAATTTCTGAGTAACAATTAAGTACCTTACTGTGATTGTTTTCAATTACAATGGTCAAAAAGAAACAATAGCTTCTTAGCGAAGAGCAATTTCTTAAGCAAGAATTTAGCTAGGACTGTCTGGGAGTGGTCAGAGTTGGGAGGGGAAACTGAAAACTAGCTGTTATTAGCAGAGAGGTTTGGAACTCTTTCTTATGAATCTATTACCTAATTTACCGCCTGGTGAGGTCACCAGGTAGGCCAAAACATCCCACCAAAACAGGTAGAAATTTCAAGTGGTCTTTTTCAAACTGCTTTCACACTAAAAGGACATAATTTTCACGTTATTCCAAACTCAGTGTGGAATTGTATATAAAACACAAGAATATCACATTTTTGATATTCCTAGTTTATGGCTTTTTGTAAAAACCGACATAAATAAGTTTAATGTCAACTACTAATAAGGCTGCTTATTGCTCAGTTTATACAATTTAACATCAAACATAAGATTTATGGATAGTGTACTGCATTTATTATCTTCAGGATAATGAGCCAGCCTGTGATGTATAGTGAAGGTGTTTTTTAGTCATTGTCTATTCCAATGATGTGAGCTGTATCAAAACAGCTGATATCACACACGGTGCGATGGAGGTGGTCTGTACAGGAAGTGAGTCCGCTTGGAGGATGTTTTGTCTTAAACCCCAGGGATGTTTCTCAATCATGATCATCTTCCTATTGCTCCACTGGCTTCATTCTTCATTTCCTTTAACACTGAAGCTGAACATATTTCACCTCTGAGTGAAACTGCTTGAGTCTCTCTTAGGTGTCCGCATGCATTCCATCTGAAACAGTACGGAACAGTTTGCATATATTACGCCAACGTTTTAGCCTTCATTCAGCAAGGTTTTTTTTTCAGATTTGTATTTTTTTAGATTTTTTTGTAAAGTGTTAGTCTTATTTTTTAATAAGTTGAAATAAGGATCCCAGAACTGTTCCATACGCACTAAAAGCTTATGTCTCCAATTGTGTGCGTAAATTTGGTTACATCCCTGTTCGTGAACGTTTCTCCTTTGCCAAAATAATCCATCCACCGGACATGTCGCATATCAAGAAGCTGATTAAATAGGATGATCATTACACAGGTGCACCTTGTGCTGGGGACAATAAAAGGCCAATCTAAAATGTGCAGTTTTGTCACATAACTTGACATCTGTGGCATTATGTTTTGAGGGAGCCTGCAATTAGTATGCTGACTGCAGGAATGTCCACCAGAGCTGTTGCCAGAAAATGTAATGTTAATTTCTCTACCATAAGCCTCCTCCAACATCATTTTAGAGAATTTGGCTGTATGTCCAACCGGCCTCACAACCACAGACCGTGCCAGCCCAGGACCTCCACACCTGGCATCTTAACCTGTGGGATCATCTGACCAGCCACCCGGACAGCTGATGAAACTGAAGAGTATTTCTGTCTGTAATGAAGCCCTTTTGTGGAAGAAAAACACATTCTGATTGGCTGGGCCTGGCTCCCCAGTGGGTGGCCTTTCCCTCCTGGGGCCCACCCATGGCTGCTCCCCTGCCCAGTTATTTGAAATCCATAGATTAGGGCCTAATGAATTTATTTGAATTGACTGATTATGAATTGAAAAATTGTTGAAATTGTTGCATGTTGCATTTATATTTTTGTTTAGTATAGATGTAAAATTGCGCGACCTAAGCGCTCCTCTACAAAAACATCAGAATTAATGACCGATATCTTGAGTTATCTATTAATTCAGACTTTTTAGGTAGTGTATACTGGCTATGGCATCTCAAAATTGACAAGCGGTACTATTAACACTTTTTTTTTTTTTTTTTCTAGTTTTTCAAGTGAAGGTCAAAGGAATGCGAGCACACTCTTTCACCTAGCCCAACCGAAGAATGCGGAAGCCTTTTGAGTGACAGTTTTGTACTTTGAGAAAATGATCAACATAGCCAAAGGTCTTATATTCCAAAGGTCCTTTAGTCTTGTCCGCTTTTAGGTATATTCTGTCTATTTCTAAGCATCAGTTCCTATTACAATGCATTGACCATCATCATATAGGCCTACATACTAACCAACATACTCCGTTATTGATGCGATCCATGAATGCATTGCATTTGCCTTCTACTCACTCTCTCTTTAGTCCCAGCACACACAAGAAGCTGAACTACAGGAAGTGAAGTAATGTAATAGAATGTGAAGGAAATGCGGCATGTTTTAGTCAGATGACCACAGAGGAAGGCTGTTCATTCCAGAAACACAGAACATGGAATGGTTCAGGTGTTCTGGTTGAATCGCTACACCATTAGATGTGTGGGTGTGGATGTTTGTCTGTCAGTTGTTTCATGTCGGGAGGAAGAGCATCAGGGGGAAGGAAGTGTCACACAATGACCTAGCCTCTTTTTTTTGCCGGAATTGACATTCAAAACCCAATCTGCTTCATGCCCCTTTGTGGATGCTACAAGGCTCTATAGACACAATAGGCTACATCTGGTGTATAGTGTAGAGCAGTGGTTCCCAAATGTTTTATTGTCCCGTACCCCTTCAAACATTCAACCTCCAGCTGCGTACCCTCTCTAGCACCAGGGTCAGCTCACTCTCAAATGTTGTTTTTTGCCATCATTGTAAGCCTGCCACACACACACTATATTATATATTTATTAAACATAAGAATGAGTGTGTTTCTGTCACAACCCGGCTTGTGGGAAGTGACAAAGAGCTCTTATAGGACCAGGTCACAAATAATAATATAATCAATAATTTCTCATTTTATTTAGCCATCTTACATATAACACTTTATTTGTTAATCGAAAATTGTGAATAATTCACCACAGGTTAATGAGAAGGGTGTGCTTGAAAGGATGTACATAACTCTGCAATGTTGGGTTGTATTGGAGAGAGTCTGTCTTAAATCATTTTCCACACACAGTCTGTGCCTGTATTTAGTTTTCATGCTAGTGAGGGGCCGAGAATCCACTCTCACACATTTTTCAAGACCGGATACTCGGGGAGCAGCCCAATCCAGAAATCTGGCAGTGGCTTCTGATTTAAATACAGTTTTCACAGAACCGCTTGTTGCAATTTCGATGAGGCTCTCTTGTTCAGATATTGGTAAGTGGACAGGAGGCAGGGCATGAAAGGGATAATGAATTCAGTTGTTTGTCATCCGTTTCGAGAAGGTACCTGCGTAATTGCGTACCAAACTCCCTCAGGTGCTTCGCGATATCACATTTGACATTGTGTAAACTTGAGTTTATTTGATGGAAAGACCTGTGTGTTGTCCTTGTTAATGCAGACACAGGAGAGCTCAAACTTCTTAAATCATAGCCTCAATTTTGTCTCACACATTGAATATAGTTGCGGAGAGTCCCTGTAATCCTAGATTCAGATCATTCAGGCAATTTAAAAAAATTAAAAATTAAAAAAACATCACCCAGATAGGCCAGTCGTGTGTGAAACTCGTCATCATACATGCGGTCAGACAAGTGAAAATGATGCGGAGTAAAGAAAACTTTAAGCTCGTCATTCAATTTTTAAAAAAAATTGTCAATACTTTGCCCCTTGATAACCAGCGCACTTCTGTATGTTGTAAAAGCGTTACATGGTCGCTGCCCATATCATTACATAGTGCAGAAAATACAGTGCTGTGAAAAAGTATTTGCCCCTTTCTGATTTCTTATTTTTTTGCACATTTGTCACACTTAAATGTTTCAGATAATCCACATTTTTTAAATATTACACAAAGATAACCCAAGTAAACACAAAATGCAGTTTAAGTGATAATTGTTTTAAGGGAAATAATATATCCGAACCTTCATGGCCCTATGTGATAAAGTAATTGCCCCCCCCCCCTTGTTAAATCATGAATTTACTGTGGTTAATCAAATTTTTTGGAAAGCTGAGTTCAATTTCACTAGCCACACCCAGGCCTGATTACTGCCAAGCCTGTTGAATCAAGAAATCACTTAAATACAACCTGTCTGACAAAGTGAAGTAGGCCAAAAGATCTCAAAAAGCAAGACATCATGCCGCGATCCAAAGAAATTCAGGAACAGATGAGAAACAAAGTAATTGACATCTATCAGTCTGGAAAAGGGTTACAAAGCCATTTCTAAAGTTTTGGGTGGAGTCCGGGTGAACAACTGAGTAGGCCGGGAGGTGGGCCTCAGGGATAGCTTCTGTACTGGGTAACTCGGTGGGTGCTAGCTAGCTGTGAAGATCAGGAGAATGGTCCAGGGATTACGGCAGGAATACGGCATTGTAGTGGAGAGACAGTCCATTACTGGTAGGCAGGCGAGTATTATCCAAGCAAAAAAAAAAAGGGGCTGGTACCTGTGCAGAAGTTAAAGGCCGCTAGCAGTGGCTAACAATGACTAAATAGCTTGAGGCTAATTAGCTGGTTATCGTCTGATGGCTAGGTGGTTCTTGCTATAAGGTCTAGAAATTAAAAATAATAGTGGTTCCGTATCACATTGGGTGAGGCAGGTTACCGGAAGGTATACTTGAACTAAAATGGAGAAGAGATTGAAAATAAAATTGAAATGTATACAAAAAAAAGATGAAAAAATACAAAAGTACACGAGAGGACGAACAAAACACGTCTGCACTGCTACGCCATCTTTGAGACAAATCATGACATGGGGTGTTCTCTTAAGTGTATGAGTTCGACCATTTTCCTGTCAAAATGTAACAAGTAATTTTGGGTGTCAGGGAAATGTATGGATTGAAAAAGTACATTATTTTCTTTTAAGTACAGATACCCCAAAAAACAACTTAAGTAGTACTTTTAAAGTATTTTTACTTAAGTACCTACACCACTCGAAAAACTTGGATCCCACCAAATCATGCATTGGTGCCACCAACTGTAAAAGTTAGAGGCATCAGGGGAAAATGTTAGGCTGGAATCCTGTCGTAATTAACTGTTAATTCAGAGAACACATATGACCAGCACTAATTTGCAATATAGCCTAATGGCTTGTTTACAGTCTGTCTATTGATATGTCTATAGACAATTGTCGTAGCGATATCATGAACGTTCTATTGTCGTCTGACATTAAACTTGTCGTTATGAAAAAGTACACAAAACGGCAGCCTCTGCATGTCATCAGCGGCTCGGTGCTCCAAAAAGCATATTTTCTCTATTTTAACACTAATCTGTTTAAAATTAATTCAGTAAATGTCAGCCTAGCAAGCCAAGCAACTATAAGCAATTTTCTAAACAATGCTTTTTGTCCGTTGCTAGCTAGTTAGCTAGCTAGTTAGCTAGCTGGCTAGCCAGTTCAAATAATAAAATGCCAGGGCTGACTTCTTGACCCAGTCCAAATCAGTGTTCCCTGATTTAAAGACACTGTTTTCACTGATCATCCTCATGTCTTAAATATGACTCCACCACTAGGATCATGCACCATGAAGTGAACAATGTACTTTCAATGCTCAGTTCACTCTCCATCTGAACCATTTGACAAACCCTTGATAAAATAGGGATAAAAAGGCTGCTGCTATGTACAGAGGAGGACCAAAATGCTTTACATTTTAGTGTTTTCTGACACATTCAAAAAGGAGCAGATTGTCTCTTTCAGCCTTGCAACCGACCCATGCTGGACACCAGGGTTGCAAAATCCAGTAATTTTCCCCAAAATTCCCAGGTTTTCTAGAAAGGATTCTGGGTTTTGTGCTTATTCCTGTATGATTCAAGGAAAATTTCAACCTGGATTTTTGGAATACCAGGGAATTTGGGGAAAGTTACTGAAATGTTGCAACCCTACTGGACACGGAGCAGCACTCCAAACTTCTCCTGCAGTTTAGAGCACCACTCAGTAGTCTTAAGAGCACAATGCCAGTGAAGATTGCATGTATGTTCTCAGTCATTGCTTCCAGGCAAGGAGAATGGACAGCCTGGACCGCAATCCAAGGAATCAAACCAGGTGCGGAGAATGGCATTGTATTGCATCTTTGATGTATTACTACAAGCTATGAGCTGTGTCAGCCAATGTCATAGGACTTTTGTTATCGCTTAGATTCTCAGCACATTAAGGCTTACTTCCCATCGTCCACTCTTAGAGGCTGTGGATAAAGGGGTATTACTCACACAGATGTGGATTGGAGTCCGAGGTAACCAACATGTATCCTCAAAGTGAAAAGTAATTGTCTACCTGGTCTGAATGGCGGATCACCTTTAGATTAAGTTTAGTATAAGGTACAATGCTCTACCCCTTGTCCAACCTCAAATGTGCACCGTTATGAACCTAAGACATTAAATTCATTGCCAACATTACACAATCGAGAGCAGTAAACAAAATGAGTGGAATGAGTTATTTCCATGTGGTTAGCTTTTTTTTTTTCATTTGTATTTTCAATCATTACAAGTAAATAAGCATGGGCCCAGATTACAAAAACGACATGTAATCATTCATCATGACTCCTGTTATAACATATATACACTACCGGTCAAAGGTTTTAGAACACCTACTCATTCAAGGGTTTTTCTTTTTACTATTTTCTACATTGTAGAATAATAGTGAAGACATCAAAACTATGAAATAACACCTATGGAATCATATAATAACCAAAAAAGTGTTGAACAAATCAAAACATATTTTATATTTGAGATTCTTTAAATAGCCACCCTTTGCCTTGACAGCTTTGCACACTCCTGGCATTCTCTCAACCAGCTTCACCTGGAATGCTTTTCCAACCGTCTTAAAGGAGTTCCCACATATGCTGAGCACTTGTTGGCTGCTTTTCCTTCACTCTGCGATCCGTCTCATCCCAAACCATCTCAATTTCCTCATGAGAGCCAGTTTCATCAAAGTGCTTGATGGTTTTTGCGACTGCACTTGAAGAAACGTTCAGTTCTTGAAATGTTTGAAATAGAGCTATCTTCTGTATACCCTCCACCTTGTCACAACACAATGGATTTGCTCAAAGATTTTAAGAAGGAAAGAAATTCCACAAAGGAACTTTTAACAAGGCACACCTGTTAATTGCAATGCATTCCAGGTGACTACCTCATGAAGCTGGTTGAGAGAATGCCAAGAGTGTGCAGAGCTGTCATCAAGGCAACGGGTGGCTACTTTGAAGAATCTCAATTTGGATTTGTTGAACACTTTTTTTTGGTTACTACATGATTCCATATGTGTTATTTTAATAGTTGTGAGGTCTTCACTATAATTCTACAATGTAGAAAATAGTAAAAATTAAGAAAAACCCTTGAATGAGTAAATGTTCTAAAACTTTTGACCGGTAGTGTATGTTACACTGCTGTTGTTATGGTTCACTCTGGCAGACACATTTATTTATAATTCGAACCTCAAATCCCTTTCATATTGTGTTGTATTTCACACATATTGTATTTCAATTCAGCACTTGTCAAGATACCAAGTTAGTAGGTTGTTTTTCAAGTGGGGAAATGGTAGATGGGGGTGTGATTTGGCGTCAGATTCGGTTAAGCTTTTTGGAGGGCAATTTGATTGTACAGATAATGACAACAGCAACTCTGTATGAAATGTTGCTAAAATATAAACTTAACATGCAACAATTTCAAAGATTTTACTGAGTTACAGTTCATATAAGGAAATCAGTCAATTGAAATAAATTCATTAGGCATTAATCTATGGATTTCACATGAATGGGAATACAGATATGCAACTGTTGGTTACAGATACTTTTGAAAGTATCTCTGTGTATTCAAATTGCTATCGATAAAATGCCATTGTGTTTGTTGTCCGTAACTTATGAATGCCCACACCATAACCCTTTTTATTTTTTAAAATTTTATTTAACCAGGCAAGTCAGTTAAGAACACATTCTTATTTTCAATGACGGCCTGGGAACAGTGGGTTAACTGCCTGTTCACGGGCAGAACGACAGATTTGTACCTTGTCAGCTCAGGGGTTTGAACTCACAACCTTCCGGTTACTAGTCCAACGCTCTAACCACTTGTCTACCCTGCCGCCACCATGGGGCAGTCTGTTCACAATGTTGAAATCAGCAAACCGCTCACCCACGCAATGCCATACACCTGGTCTGTGGTTGTGAAGCTGGTTGGACATAATGCTGAATTCTCTAAAACAATGTTGGAGGCAGCTAATAGTAGAGAAAGTAATATGAAATTATCTGGCAAAGCTCTGGTGGATATTCCTGCAGTCACCATGCCAATTGCACGCTCCGTCAAAACTTGAGACATTTGTGGCATTGTGTTGTGACAAAACTGCACATTTCAGTGGCATTTTGTCCCCAGCACAAGGTGGTATATAATGATCATATTGTTTCATCAAATTCTTGATATGCCACACCAGTCAGGTGGATGGATTATCTTGGAAAAGGGGAAATGCTCACTAAAAGGGATGTAAACAAATTTGTGCATAAAAGTTGAGAGAAACATGATTTTTGTGGGTATGGAAAATGTCTGATCTTTTATTTCAGCACATGAAACATGGGACCAACTCTTTACGTGTTGTGTTTATATTTTTGTTCAATGTATTTACAAATTCAAGGTGTTTTTCTGCCCTCTCCTTGTGAAAAGAGAACACTGCAACACACTTGAGTTGTGACAACTAATGATCAGGCAAATGCACAATACATATACAAAATGTACATTTCTGAATAACTACTCATTTAGCTATATTAAGATGTGCTCTTTTATAACACCGCCGCAAACAACTCCGTCACATTTAAGACCCTATCATGTCTCTCCTCCCAGATCTGCCGTCTACAGCAGCACCTGTCTGCAGGGGAGCACCAGCAGGACCTCTTCTTGGGTCAGCCTGCAATGTTTGTCTCCCGGAACACCCAGCCCCCCACCCACAGCCTGGTGGAGCTCATCCAGCTGTGTGGGGGCACAGTCTGCAAAACGGTCCGGCAGACAGGCCTCTGCATAGGGGAGTACAACGGCAAGAGACCAGAAGGGAGCAGGATTCTCTCCGAGCAGTGGGTGCTGGGTAAGATGCCAGCCCAGTGTTAATTCATGTGTAGCCCTTTTACTCTCCATCCCATATACAGGTTGAAAAATGTAGATTACGTCACTGATAAGCACTTATTGGAACACAGTGGCTGTACAGAGCAGGCTCTGGGTCACCGCTTTACTGCGATGTATGGGATTCAAGTTCTAAGCCGGAGCATCACCCACAACAAGATGCCCCCATCCTTCCCGCAAATTGGGTTACATTTGCACATTGTAGTGTTGTCTCAGTAAGGGGAGTGCTGTAAATCAAGAGCACTCGATGTGTTCCGAAAGATGAGAAGTCGAAATGTATAAATGCGTCTTTGTCACACAAGCAAACCACACACCCATGAGTCCAAATGTGCACTTCACATTTCCAACTCATGTCATTTACAGCATCGAAATGTATGATTGCAATGATGCTTTACAGTTACAAGAAGGACATTGCGTCATACCCCAGGTTATTCTGAACAAAATGGGCCTATGTTCTGTGTTGTGAAGAAAATGGCCATGGAAGTCTCACCTGAATGCACTCATGACATTCCATATGCACCAAAATTGTATTGTTCTCTGAAGTACCTTGGGAAAACCTAACACTGCAAGGTCATATTTTATAACTTCACTAGTCATGTTGGCAATAGAATAAGCTTTCAAATTATGCCCACCTGACCCAGATTGCAATTTGTGATGGGCTGGTTTTGGATTGCGTAACAACAGTAATTGCGTGAAGGTGGGGTGCATGGCTGCATTCCAGTCAAACTGTGCTCATTCAGTTCCTCAATGGAACAGCTAGGAGAGTTCCAGAAAGCATCTAATAATAGTTGAAGGCTCTTTCCTTGTTATAAAAGTGCATTGAAATGACTTAGGAACTGTGCACACTTTGAATAGCTGTATAGCCACTTGGAGACACCTCTCACTCAAACCCTTGACATTTTCAGTTTCTCATGTTGCACCTACCCCAAATGTTCATGAATATTTGTATTATGTTACTAAATGTTGTGATTTGTTTTTTGATTGTGTGGTGTTACATTTGGCTTCAGCTTAGAATATTTATGTAAATTGAAGTTTTTACCCTCTGTGTCATTGTTAAAGAAACAATGGTATTCATTGACTTCCTTTTTCCTCTAGATTGTATCACACATCTCAAGCAACTTCCATATGAGAAGTATGACTTGGAATGGAAGTCCCAGTAATATGAAGTTGGACTCAAACATGGAGAACACACATGGAAATCGTTTTGGCTTTTTTTTTCTCCCTTGAATGTGAATTGACTTTCTACTGTTATTGCATTCTATTTAATAAAACGTTTACCTTGTCAGAATGTTCTCATCGCAGCATAACTTTGCAGGTTTTTATTTGATATAGACTGAAGTATAAGGACATCTCTATTTGTGATTATTTGTCACAAAACTAGTCATGTCAGTCCATCCACTCATCACAGTTCCAATTCAAAGATGAGTATTGTCATAGGAGTTTACTATGCATCAAAGATAGCTGGTTATACGACACAAATTGATCTGGGACCAGGCTAGTGCTTATACAGTGTCTATTTAACAATTCACTTAGTAATTTACTGTCAAGTTATACTGGATAGCACAGGTCACACACTTGTCAGGTTTCATCAGACACACACTATCTAAATAACTTTAAAACTCAGCCTTAGTTTTCGGCAGATCTTGCTTTACTGCTGCTGGCATCTGGCACTGACACCAGGGTTTGTTCAATGCCGGGTCCTTGGGACAACCTTACCCTAACCTTAAAGGCCCAGTGCAGCCAAAAAATGTGATTCCCTGTTTATTTTATTTCCACAGTGAGGTTAGAATAATATTGTGAAAATTATAATGCCCTTTTTGTGTAAGAGTTGTTTGAAAAGACAGCCTGAAAGGTCAGCCTGTTTTGGTGGGTAGAGTTTTTGCCTGCCTGGGGAATTAGTTACAAATAACAGTTCCAAATCTCTCAGCCAATAACATAATTTTTTATTTTCTCCTCCCCACTCAGACGCCTCCCAGACATCTTGCAAAATTATTGTTAAGAAGCTATTTTATTTACCATTTTTAATTTAAAACAATCACAGTAAGGTACTTAATTGTTACCCAGAAATTATTTGAAATTGAGATTTTAAAAAATGTCTGCATTGGAACCTTTATAACGTTTTAAATGTCAACTTAAATGGGGGTGATGTCAGATGGGATGTCTCAAGTATCCCGTTTAGACCAGCACATTAGCAACTGTCATCCACCCTTACCAACCACCAATCTCAGAACTCTTCTTTAAACCAATCAGCTTGCACAATGTTGGCAAGTAGCTTACGCCTCCAGCCTCCATCACACAAACAGTGTCATTGCATTTTGGTACACCAGAAGTACATTAATATCCAATGGAATGCTCCGTTTACCTTGCAGCATTGCATTGCAGAGGCAGCTGCAGTGCGTTCTGTGTGGTGCATATGTTGGATGTTGTCGAGGTATGCATCAAATTGAATAATTCGGCAGCTTGACAGAAATGGTAGCAGAAGGTGAATGTTGAATTTATGTTGCACACATATCCAGATGATGCTGCGTACCATTTTGCGCAAAAGACTCTGTAGGTGTGATCGAGGCGTAAGGGTAGGGTTTAGGGTCATTGTTTTCAGTCAGATAGCATGACCTCAGTCTACACTGATTCCGCATTTATGTGGTAGTTGGAACTAGGAAACGGACATTTCCGACTTGCCAAATGATTGTAGTTATACAGGTGCCACTGCCACCTTCAACCAGTTAGCAAGTCGGACATTTCTGAGTTTCCTCGTTTCGAGTAGTGCATGATGATGATGAGGGACGAGCGTAGCATAGGAGTGACGCCATCTGATATGACACTAGAGGTGCGTTCAGTTTGCTACTTTGCGGAACGGGTTTGTACGGTATGACAAGTTTCCACAAAACGTTATTGTACTTTCTTGAACAGACTTTCACCTTGATCACACCTACAGCATCATTGCGCAAATTGGTACGCAACAGCAAGCTGGCTACAGCATACAATTTGATAAATACAAGGTAAGTGCCACACAGAATGCACTGCACCTGCCTCTGCAACTCAATGCTGGAAGGCAAACACCTTGATCACACCTACAGTGTCTTTGCGCAAAATAGTATGCAGCATCACCTGGATATGCCTGCAACAGAAGTTCAACATTCACGTTCTGCTACCATTTCTATGCATAGTTTGATGCAAAAAATATATATAAATCCAACATATGCATCACAGAACATACTGCAACTGCCTCTGCAACACAATGCTGCAAGGCAAACTCAGCATTCCATTCGAAATTAATGTACTAGTGTACAAAAATGCAATGATGCTGTCGGTGTGATCATGTGTAATGTAATTCTGGTGTACCAAAACCCTGTCAGTGTAAACAAGACGTTTGCTCCCGTTTGGTGGGTGTGGCTTCAAGCAACGAAATACGTATTTAAAGGGAAGTAGCGATGCTGGTAGCGTCCTACAACCCTTCCGGTGTTTCAACTGGTCGTTCTCTACTGCAGCGTGGTATGGATGAAGTTTAGGGTATAGAAGCCCCAAGGACCCCAGATATCATGAATCATTATTAAACATGGATATAATTTCAATACCCAGTGCTAAGCGGGATCATTGGGATGTCCCGACCTTAACCCCTACTTTATTAATTTAAAATTGAATTTAAAATGTTAACTTCAGTGGAGTAGAGACGTCCCAATGATACCGGATAGCACGGACCAATCGCAATTGCTTCTTCCCTCCTCAAACCACATTGGACGAGAGAGCCAGAAGTCCTGCCCCTCCGACCTACTCCTCCAATGGGTTTTGAGGAGACGAGGAGAATGTGATTGAGATTTCCCCATTGAGTCCATGAGGAGGCTTGTGTGACTTTGGTAGAGGTAGTTTTTGAACTAACACTTCACTGTTGACCGAGGAGAATTTAAATGCTAAGCATGTAGTAATGATTTACCACTGCTGTTTTAAGCGTGGTTTTGTACGAAACCATTCGTTTGGTTCATGTGCGGTTGAACAGTGTTTAGCCGCAAAGTAAGTCAGCTTCGCTAGCTAGGTAAAGTTAGCTGGCTATCGGAGATTCGATGTCGTTTGCTGGTTGTTACATTGAGCTGTTGCGATATTCATAACGTTGACATGTGGTGTTACTATGTGGCCGTTGTATAAGCTATATTTGCAACTTCTCATCCTAGCTTACTTTCAACCGGAAATAGTAAACCGAGAAGTGAACATGCATATCTTATAGTTATAGCTAGTTGAACTAGCTATAAGTGTGCAGTAGTACAGAATGCTGCTCTCCCTGGTTGTGCACACATACTCGTTGCGGTACTGGTTTCCTGCAGTGGTAATGCTAGGCACAGCTCCGGTTTATGTGCTGTCATGGGGTGCATGTCGTGTGCTTACCGCTGTCCTCCCATCAAGACTATACCGCAGGATGGACGACCACCTCTATAACATATACCAGAGCCTCGTCCTATTTTTCTTCGAAAACTATACCGGGGTGGAGGTGAGTAGGCCTGCATTTCATTTTAAACACTCACATTAAACTGTTAGGTCCTAAATGGAATTTTAAACACTCACATTAAACTGTTAGGTCCTAAATGGAATTCCATGCAACCTGTATTGCCTCCTGGCTTGCTATACGATAGCTGATTGCACGTGGGGAATCCTCACTGCAGTCAACCTATCCTGAAAATGATCGGTCAAGCCATACGAGCTGTAGAATTTAAGTGCGCGCATACACTGTACATTATGGTATCACGCGGAATATGCTTGAAAGGAGAGAATCTCCGATCTATGAACCTCTTCTGAACATATTTAGTGTTGCCAGTGAATTGTATGATGACGTGATGTTTACACCCAGTTACATGATTCAAAAAGTGAAGTGAATTTGTATCGACTTTATTCACCGAGGTAAAAAACAGTTTCAAGTTCGATATTCGACGGATAATCGCGCTTTCAAACCACTTGAGCCACAGACTCCAAGTAAGTGTCATGATGTTGGAAAAGTTGCGCACAACATTCCACAGGTCTTATTTTCACGATGTAGACATGAATTTGCTTTCCAAAGCTAATAAGCATGTGGAAATGTGAGCAGCGTTTTGTATTCCTAGTTGAATTAGTTAGGGAGCGTGAACAAAGTACAAACTTTTTTACATTCAAATTTCAATAGCTCCTTGGTCATGTGATATACTTACTTCAAACAAGGTTCAGAATGTCCACTTACTACTCTTCTATATTGCAAACCCTTTAGTTTGTCAATTTTCATCTCACAAGATTTTACATGAATTTTTCCAAATGTAAAGTTTCAATAGCTCCTTGGTCATGTGAAATACTTACTTCAAACAAGGTTCAGAATGTCCACTTACTACTCTTCTATATTGCACACCCTTTAGTTTATCAATATTTATCTCATATGGTTTTACATGAATTTTTCAAAATGTAGAATTTCAATAGCTCCTTGGTCATGTGACCTAATGTCCGCTGACTACCCTTCTATATTGCACACTCTTGTTTGTGTACTGTAAAATCACGCGGTGTAACGCAAATTTTTAACTACGAAAAATGTACATTAGCTCCTTGTCAATGTCAATTACACACCTAAGCATGCAGTGGATATACACCATATTGCAAAACGTCTAGTCATGCATCTTCTATATTGTTGTACATTATTATTAGTTTGACAATTAGGGGGTTCAGTCAGTGTTGTGTGTACCCTTATCTTTAATATTTATCTACAATAATTGGTTGTTCTAAGTACCCTGTTTTTTTTTGTTTTCCACAGTATTTATCAGTGGTACACAATAGGAGAGAGACAGATAATATCTCCTTTCGTCGTTAATATCAACCATAAAGGAAAAGGGCAAAGTACGAGAGTCATGCTATTAATTGTCCAAAGCAGGGATGGAGAGTGAGCTAGTGAGGTAGACTGCAGTGGGTTTGCTTGTCAAGACATATATTGAACATGTAACCACAGTAATTGTGGCCAGTAAATCAATGAATAAAAATATAATATTGACAAATTAAACAAATTGTAGACCTTTAATCTTTTCCAGCATGTCAAAAGACACTTAACACTGAAATGTTTCATACTTAATTGAAGTTAACTTTCTCTTTATCCTGGTCGATGTACATTTCAGAGCCTCTTCAGTGTGGATGGGGTATGTACCATCACTCATTCATATATCTTTATGTACATATTCTTTATCCCTTTACACTTGTGTATAAGGTAGTAGTTTTTGGAATTGTTAGATTAATCGTTGGTTATTACTGCATTGTCGGAACTAAAAGCACAAGCATTTCACTACACTCGCATTAACATCTGCTAACCATGTATGTGACATAGATTTGATTTGAATCCCCAAAAAAACAATTTCCACTGCATTTCAGCCCTGCCACAAAAGGACCAGCTGACATGTCAGTGATTCTCTCGTTAACACAGGTGTGAGTGTTGACGAGGACAAGGCTGGAGATCACTCTGTCATGCTGATTGAGTTCAAATAACAGACTGGAAGCTTCAAAGCGAGGGTGGTGCTTGGGATCATTGTTCTTCCTCGGTCAATCATTGTTACCTAAAAGGAAACACGTACCATCATCGTTGCTTTGCTCAAAAAGGGCTTCACAGGCAATGATATTGCTGCCAGTAAGATTGCACCTAAATCAACCATTTATCGGATCATCAAGAACTTCAAGGAGAGCTGTACAATTGTTGTAAAGAAGGCTTCAGGGCGCCCAAGAAAGTCCAGCAAGCGCCAGGACAGTCTCCTAAAGTTGATTCAGCTGCGGGATCGGTGCACCACCAGTACAGAGCTTGCTCAGGAATGGCAGCAGGCAGGTGTGAGTGCATCTGCACAGCCAGTGAGGTGAAGACGTTGAGGATGGCCCGGTGTCAAGAATGGCAGCAAAGAAGCCACTTCTCTCCAGGAAAAACATCAGGGACAGACTGATATTCTGCAAAAGGTACAGGGATTGGACTGCTGAGGACAGGGGTAAAGTCATTTTCTCTGATGAATCCCCTTTCTGATTGTTTGGGGCATCTGGAAAAAAAGCTTGTCCAGAGAAGACAAGGTGAGTGCTACCATCAGTCCTGTGTCATGCCAACAGTAAAGCATCCTGATACCATTCATGTGGGGTTGCTTCTCAGCCAAGGGAGTGGGCTCACTCACAATTTTGTCTAAGAACACATCCATGAATAAAGAATGGTACCAACACATCCTCCGAGAGCAACTTCTCCCAACCATCCAGGAACAGTTTGGTGATGAACAATGCCTTTTCCAGCATGATGGAGCACCTTGCCATAATGCAAAAGTGATAACTAAGTGGCTCGGGGAACAAAACATTGATATTTTGGGTCCATGGTCAGGAAACTCCCCAGACCCTAATCCCATTGAGAACTTGTGGTCAATCCTCAAGAGGCTGGTGGACAAACAAAACCCCACAAATTCTGACAGACTCCAAGCATTGATTATGCAAGAATGGGTTGCCATCAGTCAGGATGGGGCCCAGAAGTTAATTGACAGCATGCCATGACAGATTGCAGAGGTGTTGAAAAAGAAGGGTCAACACTGTAAATATTGACTCTTTGCATCAACTTCATGTAATTGTCAATAAAAGCCTTTGTCACTTATGAAATGCTTGTAATTATGCTTCAGTATTCCAGAGTAACATCTGACAAAAATATCTAAAGACACTGAAGCAGCAAACTTTGTGGCAATTAATATTTGTGTCATTCTCAAAACTTTTGGCCACGACTGTAGAGCGTTTGTAGACTTTAAGAAAAAAAATATTAAGTGAAGGTTTCATCAGTACGTGCTTAAAGAAAGTCATATCACAAAGATCAGATGACAGTGCCCAACAAATCTATGACAATAGAGAATGAATTGTAAGCACCAAAGTGTGTTTGTCAAAATAATATCTGAAAATGTCAGTTGTTGAACATAATACTTCTAATTGCAATAGCAATTTATGATATATGCTGTTGAGGAATATTCCATGTACCAACACTACGTGTAGGACGGACATAAGACGCTCCCACATACAGTATTTTTTAATTTCACCTTTATTCAAACAGGTAAGCCAGTTGTGAACAAGTTCTCATTTACAACTGCGACCTGGCTAAGATAAAGCAAAGCAGTGTGACACAAACAACAGAGTTACACATGGAATAAACAAATGTACAGTCAACACAATACAAAAGTCTATATCCAATGTGTGCAAATTAAGATTAGGGAGGTGAGGCAATAAATCGGCCTTAGTGGCGAAATACAACTTCGCAAATAAACACGAGTGAGATGTGCAGAAGATGAATGTGCAAGTAGAGCTATTGTGGTGCAAAGGGGCAAAAAATATATAAAAAATATGGGGATGAGGTAGTTGGATGGGCTATTTATAGATGGGCTACGTACAGGTGCAATGATCTGTTAGCTGCTCTGACAGCTGACGCTTAAAGATAGTGAGGGAGACATGAGTCTCCAGCTTCAGTGATTTTTGCAGTATATACATATGAGTTGAGTAAGGTATGTGAACATAGTGGTATAGTTTAAAGTGGCTAGTGATGCAAAAAATGTATCAATTTCCATTATTAAAGTGGCTGGAGTTGAGTCAGTATGTTGGCAGCAGCCACTCAATGTTAGTGTTGGCTGTTTAACAGTCTGATGGCCTTGAGATAGAAGCTGTTTTTCAGTCTCGGTCCCAGCTTTGATGCACCTGTACTGACCTCGCCTTCTGGATGATAGCGGGGTGAACAGGCAGTGGCTCGGGTGGTTGTTGTCCTTGTTGATCTTTATGGCCTTCCTGTGACATCGGGTGGTGTAGGTGTCCTTGGGGACAAGTAGTTTGCCCCCGGTGATGCGTTGTGCAGACCTCACTACCCTCTGGAGAGCCTTATGATTGTGGGCGGAGCAGGTGCCGTACCAGCCGGTGATACAGCCCGACAGGATGCTCTCGATTGTGCATCTGTAGAAGTTTGTGTGCTTTTGGTGACGAGCCAAATTTCTTCAGCCTCCTGAGGTTGAAGAGGCGCTGCTGCGCCTTCTTCACAATACTGTCTGTATGGGACCAATTCAGTTTGTCCGTGATGTGTACGCAGAGGAACTTAACTTACTACCCTCTCCACTACAGTCCTGTCAATGAGGATAGGGGGTGCTCCCTCTGCTGTTTCCTGAAGTCCACAATCATCTCCTTAGTTTTGTTGACGTTGAGTGTGAGGTTATTTTCCTGACACCACACTCCGAGGGCCCTCACCTCCTCCCTGTAGGCCGTCTCGCCGTTGTTGGTAATCAAGCCTAGCACTGTAGTGTCGTCCGCAAACTTGATGATTGAGTTGGAGGCGTGCATGGCCACGCAGTCGTGGGTGAACAGGGAGTACATGACTGGGCACGGAACGCACCCTTGTGGGGCCACAGTGTTGAGGATCAGCGGGGTGGAGATGTTGTTACCTACCCTCACCACCTGGGGGCGGCCCGTCGAAGTCCAGTACCCAGTTGCACAGGTCTCGAGCTTGTTGACGAGTTTGGAGGGTACTATGGTGTTAACCTGTTGCGACGAGCAATCCCGTATCCGGGAGCGTAATTATAGCCTCAAGCTCATTACCATAACGCAACGTTAACTATTCATGAAAATCGCAAATGAAATGAAATAAATATATTGGCTCACAAGCTTAGCCTTTTGTTAACAACACTGTCATCTCAGATTTTCAAAAAATGCTTTTCAACCATAGCTACACAAGCATTTGTGTAAGAGTATTGATAGCTAGCATAGCATTAAGCCTAGCATTCAGCAGGCAACATTTTCACAAAAACAAGAAAAGCATTCAAATAAAATCATTTACCTTTGAAGAACTTCGGATGTTTTCAATGAGGAGACTCAGTTAGATAGCAAATGTTCAGTTTTTCCCAAAATATTATTTGTGTAGGAGAAATCGCTCTGTTTTGTTCATCACGTTTGGCTGAGAAAAACCCCCGAAAATTCAGTCATTACAACGCAAACTTTTTTCCAAATTAACTCCATAATATCGACAAACATGGCAAACGTTGTTTAGAATCAATCCTCAAGGTGTTTTTCACATATCTATTCGATGATAAGTCACTCGTGGCAGTTTGGTTTCTCCTCTGTTCAAAATGGAAACATGCACGCACCTGGATATTACGCAATAGTTTCGACGGAGGACACAGAGCGGACACCTGGTAAATGTAGTCTCTTATGGTCAATTTTCCAATGATATGCCTACAAATACGTCACAATGCTGCAAACACCTTGGGGAAACGACAGTGTAGGGGCTCTCCTTGCGCATTCACAGCCATATAAGGAGACATTGGAACACAGCACCTCAAAAATCTGGCTCACTTCCTGTATGAAATTTCATCTTGGTTTCGCCTGTAGCATTAGTTCTGTGGCACTCACAGACAATATCTTTGCAGTTTTGGAAACGTCAGTGTTTTCTTTCCAAAGCTGTCAATTATATGCATAGTTGAGCATATTTTCGTGACAAAATATCTTGTTTAAAACGGGAACGTTTTTCATCCAAAAATGAAATACTGCCCCCAGAGGTTCAAGAGGTTAATGAATATGTGGTCAGTTCGGTTATCATCTGAGACATTCTCATCAATGATAAGATGACAAAGTCTACACATCAGTTATCGGATTCACATGGAATTGTTGTTCAATTTAAATGTTTGAATATTAAATTATTTGTGATGGGATGAGATGTGATTTTACCTTCTAAAATGAGAGATTTGGATTTTCATAAGATAGGGCTGCTCAATCAGTGACCCGTCCCTGTGAAGGGACATGAGCTATAAAACTTTTCAAACACGCCCTCTTCTCCCTTCCTATATAAAGCCTTGATGTCAACATAACTTCCTGTTCCCTTATGTAATACATGTACCCTTATGTAATACATGTATCACTAGCCACTTTAACTATGCCACTTGGTTTACATACTTATCTCATATGTATATACTGTACTCGATATCATCTACTGTATCTTGCCTATGCTGCTCTGTACCATCACTCATTCATATATCCTTATGTACATATTCTTTATCCCCTTACACTGTGTATGACAGTAGTTTTTTTTGGAATTGTTAGTTAGATTACTTGCTCGTTATTACTGCATTGTCGGAACTAGAAGCACAAGCATTTTGCTACACTCGCATTAACATCTGCTAACCATGTGTATGTGACAAATAAAATTTGATTTGATGTGAGGACGACGGTCCGATGTCAGAATGGTTCAGATAATAACTACAGAATGAAGCCAACATCCGCATGAGCTTTGGTTGCGAATGGTATGAACTTTGAACTCTTATTCGCGACACAAGTGATACCTCCTAGCCGTTGAGTTAGAGACCGCAGCTGCAAACGCAGGTTAGGAAGGAACAGACAGAGTATCCCATCTACCACACAACAACGTTACTACAACATATACAATTGACCACCATAGACATTCTTCAAAGGACTTGGTTTGGCAACACGGTCTTCCATCTACCACCAACTTATTGAAGCGCAGCTCAGAGTAAATATTTATTGCATTTTCCTTTTCCAAATGGGCGGTAATTTAGAATGCATTTACGATAGCAACTTTTCAAACACGCTTTTCAAACATGTATTTCCGATAGCACAGATTGTTTTTCCTTTGTTCCTCTGTCTCCTGCTCTTTCACTCAACCCAGACCCTTTTCCTTTGTAACAAGCTGTCATATCTGTTCCGCCCGCTAGGGACGCTTTCCTTTATGACGTAATTTGTAATCAAGTTATGACTTAATTATGTGTTTGAGTAGTTAGGTATTTAGTAAATAACTGATTAAACCCATTTTTTTGTATTGCTGATTCAAATTGTTAGCCAGGGTTCTTGCAGATAACCAAGAATTTACAACTTTCAGATGAGACTGAAGTAAGATGAAGATTAATGTTGACTGCTATTGATGTAAAATATTACTAGGTCTTTAAGAGTTTATTCAGAAGATAACAGTTCTTTAAATATTATTTTGTGGTGCCCAACTCTCTAGTTAATTACATTTACATGATTAGCTCAATCAGGTGATATTAATTACGGAGAAATTATTTTATAGAATAGCATGTCATATCACTTAATCCGGCATAGCCAAAGACACGACACTAGTCTCTCAAAGCACTTCATGATGATGGAAGTGGGTGCTGCGGGACGGTAGTCATTTAGCTCAGTTACCTTAGCTTTCTTGGGAACAGGAACAATGGTGGCCCTCTTGAAGCATGTGGGAACAGCAGACTGGGATAAGGATTGATTGAATATGTCCGTAAACACCAGCCAGCCAGCTGGTCTGCGCATGCTCTGAGGATGCGGCTGGGGATGCCGTCTGGGCCTGCCGTCTGGGCCTGCAGCCTTGCGAGGGTTAACACGTTTAAATGTTTTACTCATGTCGGCTGCAGTGAAGGAGAGTCCGCAGGTTTTGGTAGCGGGCCGTGTCAGTGGCACTGTATTGTCCTCAAAGCGAGCAAAAAGTTTAGTCTGCCTGGGAGCAAGACATTCTGGTCCGCGACGGGGCTGGTTTTCTTTTTGTAATCCGCGATTGACTGTAGACCCTGCCACATACCTCTTGTGTCTGAGCTGTTGAATTGCGACTCTACTTTGTCTCTACTGACGCTTAGCTTGTTTGATTGCCTTGCGGAGGGAAAAGAGACACTGTTTGTATTCAGTCATGTTTCCGGTCATCTTGCCCTGGTTAAAAGCAGTGGTTCGTGCTTTTCGTTTCGCACAAATGCTGCCATCAATCCACGGTTTCTGGTTTGGCAATGTTTTAATCGTTGCTCTTTGTATAACATCGCCGATCCACTTCCTAATGAACTCGCTCACCGAATCAGTCTTGAAGCGTGGAATCAGATTGGTCGGACCAGTGTTGAACAGGCCTGAGCGCGGGAGCTTCTTGTTTTAGTCTCTGCCTGTAGGCTGGAAGCAACAAAATGGAGTTGTGGTCAGCTTTTCCGAAAGGAGTGCAGGGGGGGGGGCCTTATATGCGTTGTAAAGTAAGAATAACAATGATCCAGGGTTTTATCAGCCCTGGTTGCGCAATTGATATGCTGATAGAATTTAGGGAGTCTTGTTTTCAGATTAGCCTTGTTAAAATCCCCAGCTACAATGAATGCAGCCTCAGGATATGTGGTTTCCAGTTTACATAGTGTCAAATAAAGTTTGTTCTGGGCCATCGATGTTTCTGCTTGGGGGGAATATATACGGCTGTGATTATAATCGAAGAGAATTCCCTTGGTAGATAATGCGGTCGACAAGTCAGGTGAACAGAAGGACTTGAGTTCCTGTATGTTATCACACCACATCTCGTTATTCATAAGGCATACCCCCCCGCCCCTCTTCTTACCAGAAAGATGCTTGTTTCTGTCGGAGCGATGCCTGAAGAAACCAGCTGGCTGCGCCAACTCCGAAAGAGTCTCTCGAGTGAGCCATGTTTCCGTGAAGCAAAGAACGTTACAGTCTCTGTCTCGCTGGAATGCTACCCTTGCTCGGATTTCATCAACCTTGTTGTCAAGAGACTGGACATTGGCGAATAGTATGCTAGGGAGTGGTGCGCGATGTGCCCGTCTCCGGAGCCTGACCAGAAGACCGCTTCATTTGGCCCTTTTACGGCGTTGTTGTTTTGGGTCGCCGGCTGGGTTCCGATCCATTGTCCTGGGTGGAAGGCAAAACACAGGATCCGCTTCGGGAAAGTCATATTCCTGGTCGTAATGATGGTGAGTTGATGTTGCTCTTATATTCAGTAGTTCCTCCTGACTGTATGTAATGAAACCTAAGATTACCTGGGGTACCAATGTAAGCAATAACACGTAAAAAAACTCAATACTGCATAGTTTCCTAGGAATCTCGAAGCGAGGTGGCCATCGCTGTCGGCGCTCTAACCCTAACACTGGTCGCAGGTTGCAGTGGTGGGTAGTATATGGGGCTCTGTTTATGAATCGGATGGCACTGTGATAAACTGCATCCAATTTGCTGTGTAGAGTGTTGGAGGCTATTTTGTAAATGACATCGCCGAAGTCGAGGATCGTCAGTTTTACGGGGGTTAGTTTGGCAGCATGAGTGAAGGATGCTTTGTTGCGAAATAGGAATCCTTTTCTAGATTTTATTTTGGATTGGAGTTGCTTAATATGAGTCTGGAAGGAGAGTTTACAGTCTAACCTAGGTATTTGTAGTTCTCCTCATAGTCAGAACCGTCCAGAGTAGTGATGATAGACGGGTGGGCAGATGCGGGCAGCGATCGGTTGAAGAGCATGCATTTAGTTTTACTTCCATTTAAGAGCAGTTGGAGGCCACGGAAGGAGAGTTGTATGGCATTGAAGCTCGTTTGGAGGTTAGTTGACACAGTTTCCAAGAAGGGCCAGAAGTGTACAGAATGGTGTCGTCTGCGTAGAGGTGGATCAGAGAATCACCAGCCGCAAGAGCTACATCATTGATGTATACAGAGAAGATAGTCGGCCCGAGAATTGAACCCTGTGGCATCCCCAGAGACTGGCAGAGGTCTGGACAACAGGCACTCCCATTTGACACACTGAACCTTATCAGAGAAGTAG
Source organism: Oncorhynchus tshawytscha (assembly GCF_018296145.1). Classification (NCBI taxonomy): domain Eukaryota; kingdom Metazoa; phylum Chordata; class Actinopteri; order Salmoniformes; family Salmonidae; genus Oncorhynchus; species Oncorhynchus tshawytscha. The sequence goes on along the minus strand of NC_056429.1, from coordinate 76,405,943 downwards.
TTGGTGAACCAGGCGAGGCAATCATTTGAGAAGCCAAGGCTGTTCAGTCTGCCGATAAGAATGCTATGATTGACAGATTCGAAAGCCTTGGCCTGGTCGATGTATACGGCTGCACAGTATTGTCTTTTGTCGATGGCGATTATGATATCGTTTAAGCTCTTGAGCGTGGCTGAGGTGCACGCATGACCAGCTTGGAAACCATAGCATAGCGGAGAAGGTACGGTGGGATTCGAAATGGTCGGTGATCTGTTTGTTAACTTTGCTTTCGAAGACCTTAGAAAGGCAGGGTAGGATAGATATAGGTCTGTAACAGTTTGGGTCTAGAGTGTTTCCCCCTTTGAAGAGGGGGATGACCGCTGCAGCTTTCCAATCTTTGGGGATTTCAGACGATACGAAAGAGGTTGAACAGGCTAGTAATAGGGGTTGCAGCAATTGCGGCGGATAATTTTAGAAAGAGGGTCCTGATTGTCTAGCCCAGCTGATTTGTAGGTGTCCAGATTTTGCAGATCTTTCAGAACATCAGCTATATGGATTTGGGTGAAGGAGAAATGGGGGGAGTTTGGGCGAGTTGCTGTGGGGGGTGCAGAGCTGTTGACCGGGGTAGGGGTAGCCAGGTGGAAACCAAGCCCAGCCTTAGAAAAATGCTTATTGAAATTCTTGATAATTGTAGATTTATCGGTGGTGACAGTGTTTCCTAGCCTCAGTGAAGTGGGCAGCTGGGAGGAGGTGCTTTTATTTTCCATGGACTTTCGTATCCCAGATCTTTTTGGAGTTTGTGCTACAGGATGTACATTTCTGTTTGAAAAGCTAGCCTTAGCTTTCCTAACTGCATGTGTATATTGGTTCCTAACTTCTCTGAAAAGTTGCATATCGTGGGGGCTATTCGATGCTAATGCAGTACGCCACATTATGTTTTTGTGCTGGTCAAGGTCTGTCCGGTCTGGATTGAACCAAGGGCTATATCTGTTCCTGGGTCTACATTTTTTTGAATGGGGCATGCTTATTTAAGTTGGTGAGGAAAGCACTTTTAAAGAATAACCAGGCATCCTCTACTGATGGAATGAGGTCAATATCTTTCCAGGATACCCGGGCCAGGTCGATGAGAAAGCCCTGCTCGCTGAAGTGTTTTAGGGAGCGTTTGACTGTGACAAGGGGTGGTTGTTTGACACCGGACCCATTACTGACACAGGACATGAGGCAGTGATCGCTGAGATCCTGGTTGAAGACAGCGGAGGTGTATTTAGAGGACAGGTTGGTCAGGATGATATCTATGAGGGTGCCCGAGTTTACGGATTTGGGGTAGTACCTGGTAGGTTCCATGATAATTTGGATGAGATTGAGGGCATCTAGTTTAGATTGTAGGACGGCCGAGGTGTTAAGCATGTCCCAGTTTAGGTCACCTAACATAACAAACTCTGAAGATAAATGGGGGGCAATTAATTCACAAATGGTGTCCTGGGTGCAGCTGGGGGCTGAGGGGGGTCTGTAACAAGTAGCGACAGAGAGACTTATTTCTGGAAAGGTGGATTTTTAAAAGTAGAAGCTCGAACTGTTTGGGCACAGACCTGGATAGCATGACAGAACTCTGCAGGCTGTCTCTGCAGTAGATTGCAACTCCACCCCCTTTGGAAGTTCTGTCTTGGCGGAAAATGTATGCACTTACATAAAATCATTTTTCAGCTATGATTTTATCACTCAGAATCCAGAATGGATATGACAATGGGGCCAGCACAGGATGTTATACACCTTACAACAAAATACTTTTTGTTCTTCTTGACTTATCTGGTAAACTGCTACTATGTGTCAAGAAAAGAGCCCCAATTAGGAGTTGGTGTACTCCAGTAAAAAAGGGCTGGTTTAGATTAAAAACTATTGCCCTGTGTCTTCGTTCATAGGGGCATGAGACTAGTCAGTGGTAGAATTGAGTTGGCACTTTATTGGCCCAAACCCCTTAGACCCACAAGGTTGGGGTTACTCATGGACAGTAATTAGTAATAAAACAAATTGTTGCATTGATGCATTGTGTCTTCTAACTGTTCAAGAATAGGATCCAAAGTGTTAGGAAGTATTTGTTCCCATAAATACAAAGGAGGATGCATCTCCTCATACCTCTGGCACTTTAGTCAGACTGCCAGACTGCACCACAGAGCCAATCAGGAGAGAATACATACAGGTCAACGGTGCCAATTGAAAGTCAAGGGGTGTGTCTGTGCCTTTTGGATTACCCTCTCTTTACAGAGAACCCCTGTGGTTCAAGTCTGCTCTCGCTTGTCTGAAAGGGTCAGAGCCAGCAGCCAAGAGTTTTTCACAGTATGTCATAAAAATGATTACACTTATGAATGTATGTAAAATGCTAATATGTATTAAATCCAGTACAATGGAATAACTAAGACCTGAATTTGAATGCAGCGTCTTCCGATTCCCCCTTCTCTTTCTGCCCAGCAGGGTCAACCAAAAACACTTGGCCTGATGGTTCATACAGATACTGGGGAAGCAATATAGAATGTATTGATCCCTTAAATTATTTTATTATTAAATGACCCGTATCACAACCCTCATACCTCTCCACAAAAATGTACCTAAATCAATTTTGGAAAAAGGATTTTACTCACAAAAGCTGTACGATTTTATTTTCCCAGTTAGAAATAGTAGGCCATGCATCATAACTATTTATATCAGAAAAACTAACCCTCAAATGCAATATTGCATTTTCTAAGTTGTCTGCAGGTGGCTTGTTGTGAATGCACTCATATCAAGTCATTATCAGGTTATGTAAACTGTGTTCTAATTCTCAACGTAGAAGGATTTGTCTTAATGTACAGTATCACTTAATGTACAGCTCACTGTGACTGACAAATCACTGCCTATTACTGTGATTAAAAAGAGCATATGAAACACTGTTTTTCATGAGGCCTACCTGAGCGCCTTCCTTTAAGCACCTCTCCTGTCCTTGATCCATTCCACAGCCATTTGCGGATCTTTTCAGTGTCCATGTGAACGATCGTTATTGTGAGGATGAAACATTTGTTGACTTAAGTTTTTATTTTTTTATTTTTTTGAACACCCATGTAAAATGAAGGCCTGCAAAGCATACAGATTTAAATATAATAGCATGAGATGAAAGTAGACAAACATCAGTGTGCAATATGAAGGGATAGTCTGGACATTCTGAACCTTGTTTAAGGTCAGTAGGTCACATGACCAAGGAGCTATTTGAAATTCAAAATTTTAAATTTAATGGAAAACCATGTGAGATAGAAATGGACAAACTAAAGGGTGTGCAATGTGTAGGCCCACTGAGTGGACATTCTGAACCTTGTTTGAAGTCGCTAGGTCACATGACCAAGGAGCTATTGAAATTCTAAATTTTTAAAAATTTGTAACACCATGTGAGATAAAAATGGACAAGCTAAAGGGTGTGCAATGTGTGTCTATGCCATCGGGTTAGCTTCAACCAGTTTTGAAAGTGTTTGGAGTAATGGTTAAAGAGCTATTAACATTTGAAAAATGTGATTTGTCACTATGTTGACGGTCCCTAACTGCTGTTGGTGGACGTAAGGAAAACTACAGGCGAATATCTTTCGAATATCCAACCTGAAACTGTCTTTACCTCTACTTTATTAACCCTTATTTTGTTTCGCTTTGTAAACAACACGCGGTAGTTCGGTTAGACCATCTTTAGTGATTGAGATTGCACTTAACTATGATTGCAATTGGATGTCATGACGTAAGTTAGGTCAGGAATAGTCTTGCTACAAAGAAACATCAAACTACTTTATAAAGGCATGGGTCTGATTTTAAAATCATATTCGGATTAGTATAGCCACAATTGGAATTTCTAATCATATCCTATTGTCAAATATCATCATGTATCATATTTGAATGGTTATTTTTTTTATTGAAGAGCTAATTCAAGTAGATTGCCAATACAAGTAATTACTGGGTTAGTTTCATCTCATATTCTAAAAATATGTATTCCGTATTTCAGACTCAGTGAATGTTTAACATACTCTTTCAAATACGCTATGTACCATTTTGAAAATACACATACATCGCATTCGTAATAATGGCATTTATCCCATATTGGAGATTTGATGAAAGGACCTTTTCAAGTATTTTGTCAGCTAACTCAGTGTATTTGTCGTACAACTACTCAATTACATTCTATTTAAGTCCCTTTATGCATCAGCAGTTGTCACAAAGTGCTTATATGGATAGATGCCCATCCTTAAACCCCAAAGAGCAAGTAATGCCTATGTAGAAGCAGTGGCTAGGAAAAACTCCCATAGAAAGGCAGGAACCTAGGAAGACAGCGCAAAACCAGGCTCCGAGGAGTGGCCAGTCCTCTTCTGACTTGGCGGAGTGGAGATTATAAGAGTACATGGCCATTAAGGCCAGATCATTCTTCAAGATTTTCTAACATTCATAGATGACTAGCAGGGTCAAATTAATAATAATAATAATAATAATACCAGTGGTTAAAGAGGGTGCAACAGATCAGCACCTCGGGAGTAAATGTCAGTTGGCTTTTCATAGCTGAGCATTCAGAGGTAGAGCGCGGTAGAAACGGCAGGTCCGGGACAAAGTAGCACATCCAGTGAACAGGTCAGGGTTCCAACTACTCCACTATATGTTATGCACTAGAAGCATGCTTACTTTACTATTTTGGAAACCGTTTCAAATGCATGAATCAATTGATTTTACTTAACTACTCCTATCTTATGTACTAAAAGCATTTATACTGTACCCTTTTGAAAATGCACCTCCAAACTATTTACACTACATGACAAAAGGTATGTGGACACCTGCTTGTCGATCATCTCATTAAGAAATCATGGACATTAATATGGAGTTGGTCCCCCTTTGCTAAAACAGCCTCCACTCTTCTAGGAAGGCTTTCCACTAGATGTTGGAACATTGCTGCAGGGACTTGCTTCCCTTCAGCCACGAGCATTAGTGAGGTTGGGCACTGATGTTGGGAGATAAGGGCTGGGTCACATTTGGCTTTCCAATTCATCCCCAGGGTTTAAGAAGGGGTTGAGGTCAGGGCTCAGTGCAGGCCAGTCAAGTTCTTCCACACCGATCTCTACAAACAATTTCTTTATGGGCCTCGCTTTGTGCATGGGGTATTGTCATGCTGAAACAGGAAAGGGCCTTCCCCAAACTGTTTCCACAATGTTTGAAGCACAGAATTGTCTAGTATGTCATTGTATGCTATAGTGTAAGATTTACCTTCACTGGAACTAAGGGGCCTAGCTTGACCCAAACTTTACATTTTGCACTATGCATTAGGGCAGGTAGCCTTCTCCTGGCACCTGCCAAACCCAGATTTGTCCATCGGACTGCCGGATGGTGAAGCGTGATTCAAAACTCCAGAGAATGCGTTTCCACTACTCCAGAGTCCAAGCGAGCTTAACACATGTCAATGCAAAAAGGAATTGTCCATAGAGCACCGAGACGGGATAATGTTGGCACAGATCTGGGGAAGGGAACCCAAAAATGTCTGCAGCATTGAAGGTCCCCAAGAATACAGGGGCCTCCATCACTCTTACATGGAAGAAGTTTGGAACCACCAAGACTCTTCCTAGAGCTGGCCGCCTAGTCAAACTGAGCAATTGGTGGAGGTGACCAAGAACCCGATGGCCACTGACAGGACTCCAGAATTCCTCTGTGGAGATAGTTGTCCTTCTGGAAATTCTCCCATCTTTGCAGCATTCCACCAATCAGGCCTTTGTGGTAGAGTGGCCAGATGGAAGCCACTCTTCAGTAAAAGGCACATGACAGCCCACTTGGAGTTTGCCAAAAGGTACCTAAATGACTCAGACCATAAGAAACAAAGTGCTCTGGTCTGATGAAAGCACGATTTGGCATGATGATGATGGCTGCGGCATGCTATGGGTATTTTTTTCAGCTGCAGGGACTGGGAGACTAGTCAGGATCGAGGGAAAGATGAACGGCGCAAATTACAGAGATCCTTGATTAAAAACCTGCTCAGGACCTCAGACTGGGGTGAAGGTTCACCTTCCAGCAGGACAACGACCCTAAGCACACAGCCAAGACAACGCAGGAGTGGCTTCGGGACAAGTTTCTGAATGTCCTTGAGTGGCCTGGCCAGAGCCTGGACATGAACCCGATGGAACATTTCTGGAGAGACCTGAAAATGGATGTGCAGCAACGCTCCACATCTAACCTGACAGAGCTTGAGAGGATCTATAGAGAAGAATGGGAGAAACTCCCCAAATACAGGTGTGCCAGCTGTAATCGCTGCCAAAGTTAATTCAACAAAATCCTGAGTTAAGGGTCTTGTAAATTAAAAATGTCTTACATTTTTTTTATAAATTTGCTTTGTCATTATGGGGTATTGTGTGTAGATCGATGAGGAAAAACAATTGAATCAATTTTAGAATTAAGTTGTAATATAACAAAGTGTGGAAAAAGTTGAGGGTTCTGAATCATTTCCGAATGCACTATAGGTCTGCTGATTTAGTCAGTGACAATGAAGTAATCAATTGCTGCTTTCTGTGTAGCAAAGCCATCTTGAACAGATGCTTCATTCTTCAGTCATTCCTGTTTTTCATAGAAATGGACTCTTAATGAAAACATGCAACAATAGCAAGCCTATCTTAGTCAAAATGCTATAGCCTATTATTGAACATGCTACTCCTGTATAATGAAGCAGCTAATAAATAGCCATTTTCAAACATTTGCCAAAATGCAATTTGCGGGAAACCACCGTTCTAATCAGTTCACCGAATGTGAGTAGTTCCATATGTGACAGACATGAAAATTTCAGTTAAGAGAGGGAATCTAATAGTAACAACTAGGATTGGTTGATAATGACTAGGATTATGCCTTTGGCTTCTGGGCAATGAAAGAAAGTTATGAAAACTAATAGGAAGTCTTTATAAAATAATTGCCCTCACCTTTCTGTGGTTGGATTTTGGCTAGGCTACTTTAAAGCAAGGTAAGATGTTAAAACGAACAATATTTCAGTATATTACTTAAAGTAATGCTTACAAATTATGGTTAAGCAGTAATGGGCAGTCACTACCATTATGGGGATCTTGTCAAAGGGTATGAAGCATGAGTTCTTACTCACCAAAGTAACAACAATGTGGTCAGAGTTAGTAACGTGACTACAACTAAGATCTGGCACCTATAACTACAAACTTATGTTTTTGGGTTATTACAAATGTATCTTCTAAACTACCCACTGCAGTATTTATCAACGTCAAATGGAGGATCTACTCTGCTACCAAGTTCGTATGCTAGCTCTGTAGCTGGCGAAGGTTAGAATCCTCATACTCTTCAGATTTTATGACTGTTATCTAGTGGGAACCCGTTAGCATGGCAGGCTCTGGTGCCTTCTAGCCGTGGGCTCCCACCAATTGCTCTAATTGTGTAGCACCTTGTCTGTTCTATTTCTTTTGGTCACCTTTTCACCATATTCTCTGTCGAGTTGGCTATGGGAGTTTTGTAACTTTTCCCTCCTTGGCTTAGTGCTAGCACACTAGCTGACTGACATCTGGAATCTATCTAATTTAGATTTTCTTGCTATTAGATTTCCCTCAGCATGGTGAAGTCCCCCCCCTTGCATTTGTAGCTAACTCAACCTGCACTCTCTGAAAGGTTTTATCGTCGGCTGAGCCCCAGCCAACAATCTAAGTCTCTGCTCTCTTTGCTTTTGATCTGTGGTTATGTTTTAGTTGTGGTGGTCTAGCTGGTCCCCAGTTGTTGGGCTCTGGCTTGCTGACCATAACTGTGGTGATTGGCGAGGCTAATAGCTATTTGGTGAAATGGCTAACATTTGCAGGCTGGCTAGGATTACTGCATATAGCTAACATTCTTTGATAACTGGTTAGATAGTGTTATGTATTTCCCAAACTTTGGTTTATTTTATTGTAGCTGTAAGCCAGGTGTTGATTGCACTGCACAAGTCAGGCAATTGCTAACGTAAAGTTGATTTGTAACAATAAATTTGCTTGTTGGCTGAAAATACATTTGTTGGCTGAAGTTATACATTTGATGTTATTTCAGTTGGAGTTTACATTACAGGAAATATTATATCACCTCAAACAATTCCCAACGTGGTTTCGGGAAATCTGATTGGTTTAAGTAATAACTTGAAAAATAGAGAAGTGAGGTGTGACTTTGCATTGGGACTTTTGATGTGTGCAAATCCATATGTTACATTTATGTTAACTACCCTATAATTGTTTTATTCTGTGTTAAAGGTCATTCCAAAAATTGATCAATTTGAAGACCCCTTGAAGTATAAAATATATACACGTTTTTGTTTAAACATTTTATTTGGCCTTATTGCTATTAGCCCATACAAACTCATTGAATAATATATTCACTACATGGAACAACAGATAGTCCCCCCTCAAAATTTAGTCAGTTTGTTCTGAGTGTCTGACATATCTGAGAGATAAGCTCAGGATATATTTTTGGAACTAAACAGTCTCATATATATATATATATATACTTCAATTAAATTGTTCTACTGTTACTGGGTGTCCTTCAGACTAGTCTTGTGAGGCCTGTAGGCGTCCTAGAGCAAAACAACAGTGTTCGTGAGAGTCTCACCTTTGCACAGAGGGGTCATATTAGTGTGTAGCCCAGACGGGTTGGACACTTTTTTTTTCTTCACAAACTGATTTATTTTAAGAAGCTAACTGAAACCGAACCAGTTGTCATTAGTGTTGGGCTACTTCACCAGTCCTCTAGGGAGCAAAATGGCTTGTTAAAAACGTGTGAATGTGATCTGTATACCTTTAGTGCTTTATGAGTCTGGGATATTGCATTTGGCATCCAGTTTTACCTGTGGTATGCTGTTTTATTTATTTGTTTATTTTGTGGCACCACGCCTCTTAAATGTAAAGTCCCCATGTTAGATTTGTTTTTATTCAATTCCGCATGGTATGAGAACGAGAGGTCGACCGATAATGATTTTAACACCGATACCGAACAGGCAGTTAACCCACCGCAGTTATCCCCAGCAGTTAACCCACTGTTCCTAGGCAGTCATTGAAAATAAGAATTTGTTCTAGTTAAATAAAGGTAAAATAAAAAAAATCCAGCCAGAGAAATATCTGCCTTTTTTGGAGTCAACAGAAGTTAGAAATAACACAATATTCACTTACCTTTGATCTTCATCAGAAGGCACTCCCAGGAATCCAAGTTCGACAATAAATGACTGATTTGTTCCATAAAGTCCATCATTTATGTCCAAATAGCCACTTGTTAGTGTGTTCAGCCCAGTAATCCATCTTCATGAGGTGCGAGCACTTTGTCCAGACAAAAACTCAAAGTTCTGTTACAGGTCGTAGAAACAAGTCAAACGATGTATTGAATCAATCTTTAGGATGTTTTTAACATAAAACATCAATAATGTTCCAACTGTAGAATTCCTATGTCTGAAGAAAAGCACTGGAACGAGAGGTAACTCTGTCGGGAGCGCGCGTCACGAGCCTGAGACACTCTGCCAGTCCACTGACTCAAACAGGTCTCGTGAGCCCCTCCTTTATAGTATAATCCTCTTAAGTTTCTAAATACGGTTGACATCTAGTGGAAGCCGTAGGAAGTGCAACTTTATCATATCCCACTGTGTATTCGGTAGGCCAAGCTTTGAAAAACTACAAACCTCAGATTTCCCGTTTCCTGGTTGGATTTTTCTCAGGTTTTCGCCCACCATATGTGTTCTGTTATACTCAGACATCATTCAAACAGTTTTAGAAACTTCAGAGTGGTTTCTATCCAATACTAATAATAATTATATTAGCATCTGGGACAGAGTAGGAGGCAGTTCACTCTGGGCACGATATTCATCCCAAAGTGAAAATGCTGCCCCCTATCCCAAAAGAGTTAACCCACTGTTCCTAGCCAGTCAATGAAAATAAGAATGTGATAACTGACTTGCCTAGTCAAAGGTGTGGGTAAAAAAATACATCTTGAAATCGGCCCTAATTAATCGTCCATTCCAATTAATCGGTCGACCTCTACTCTTCTCAATCTGCAAAAGCAGGGTGTCTGCGGAAAGCCGAGTATCTTGGCTATTGATCTGTGCCTTAAAATCGTTGGTGTGACTTACCATTCATATGGTAGTTAAGAGCAGGCCGAGCCGGTGACCTCATTTCAAGATTGCTGCTACCTACTTTCCGGTTAGGGTTGCGAAGCATAAACAAAATTAACATGGAATACGTTGATTCACACCGAAATCTGGGACTCCACAGATCATGAGGATGTCTTATTTGTCCGTCAGTGACCTACCGCTTTTGACCACCAGCCCTGAGTCCAAATGTTTATTTTACACTAGGGCTGGGCGATATGGCCAGAATATTATGGTATTTTTTTTTCAAATTGAACAGTATTTTATGTTTTTGATTAATAAAAGTTATACATTTGCTTTGAGAAATGCGTGACCCTAGGCAACACACATATTCTAAATTATTTCAATGGCTTTCTCATTCTGATTGTTTTATACTGTTCAATTCAACTTCAACCTAAAATAATTTCCTGCATTTCCATAAATTTCTGCATTTCTTGCACTCACTGCCATGATATGGGCAAAAAAACGAGGCCTTATTTTTAACCAAATGTTGCGATTTAGATCATAACAGTTGGGTGAACTGTTGGAATCATGGAAATAGACGGTTTATTCTAATTCTACAGTTAGAATACTAATAATAGTGGGCACTTTGAATACAGTGTTTGACATGACAATGAATAAAAATGGATGGGTGAGTTATTGTGACAGGGTAGGAACCAAAGTGATGTTCAGTGTTTCCTAGGGGACCCTATAATCTTTGGCTACATGAAATCTTTATTCATGTAGCCAACATGGTCACGCTTTGCCTATTTCTCTTTGATTTAGAAGATACTGTTGCACAAACATGCTGATTTAGGCCTCCACCAGCACTGGTATCAGGCTGTATTAGCTAGCTACATTTGCTCTGACTTTTAGCCAGCTGACTAGCGATTAGCATTAGTGGCTAACACGATTTAGCTTAACTTGCTAAGACAGTACAAACTAGCTATTTGCTGATGTAAGAAACACAACCTAATATTGTAATTATAGAACGCTTGTGGATTTATATTAAGGTTAAAGTGGAAACAACTTTGTTGCATGTGCTACATTGACCATTACACATTTAACAAACATTCAAGTACTGTTATAGAAGATAAAGTAAAAACCCAAACCAGTCCGTGCATCAATACCGGTATAGTAAAATACGGTATACCGCCCAGGCCTATTTTACACAACGTTTTCACCAAACAACTAACAAAGTAAGCTTCGATTTGGTCTGTGTTTGAGCTATTGTTACATGGGCGTTATGAAATGAATCCTTAGGTTGGTAGGAACAAATCTAGCCTATTGCCAATGTTATCTGATTTATGTATGACTTTCTGTTTGTCATTATGCCCTTATGTCTTTTAGGCCTAGTAAAACGGTGTTCATTCTTCTTTAGATTGTTATTTATGGAGATGTGCCAAAGAAAAAAGAGAATGTTGTCTACCTTTCCAACCATCAATGCACAGGTGAGCTGTTCCTTTTCAACAAAATGCTTAACTAATTCATTTCTGTTCATTCTGAGTGAGAATAATTTGTTCAAGTTTGGCACATGATGCAGTTGGACTAAAACGCTTGCTTTCTCTTGTCTTGTCATACAGCGGACTGGATCATTGCTGACATGTTAGCCATTAGGCAGAAAGCACTTGGCCATGTGAGATACGTCCTAAAAGATGGGCTGAAATGGCTCCCATTATACGGATGGTATTTCTCTCAGGTAATATATTTATCTAAAAGTTTTGTACTGTTAGATGCTATAATATATATTGTGCTTATTGGTAAGAGTGATTTAAGCCTATTTGGTATCATTTTTTAAATCATTTTTTAATGTTCATTTTTAGCATGGCGGTGTCTACGTGAAGCGAAGCGCAAAGTTTGACGAGAAGGCAATGATAAAGAAGCTCTCGTCACAAACAGTGTTGGGAACACCAGTAAGTATTTAAGGAGCACACTGGCACAAACTGTCTTATTTGGGAATGTTATTTACTCCCGAAAGTATTTTTGGTGATAAGCATGTTATTTCTTGCATCGCAGCCAATAACTTTTTACATGGCTGCCAACAAAACTAATGTTTAATGCTGTCACTTCATTCAATGGATTCTGTTGATGGGCTGTGAGGGTGTCTGTGAAATACCATAAAAGTGCTCTTACTTTATCCCAATTTGTCATTCTTTGAAGAGCGTTGCTAGTCTAAAATATACATGAAACCAACTGGAATAAATATTTATAAAGGCCGTTTTGGTCACTGGCATGTCCGTTCTAAATGTTTCCCTGTGCCTAGTCTATATCAGGAAGGACAGCTGTTGCCAAATAACTTCTTCCCAGGACACTAAGATCCACAGCTTGTTGTTTGAGCTTCTGGGCTACCCTTTGTCCCTGGGCTTCTGTGCTAGCATTTTGTCATGATTTTCTGACTAGTCTTGTCTTCATGACACCCAGGTTTTCATATGTGCATGGGTACAGTTTATTCGGAAAGTATTAAGACCTTTTTCCACATTTAGGTATGTTACTGCCTTTTCCTCATCAAGCTACACACAATACTCCATAATGGCAAAGCGAAAACAGGTTTTTAGAAATTTTAGCAAATTTCTAGCAAAAAATGAAAACAGCTTATTTACATAAGTATTCTGATCCTTTGAATTGGGACTCAAAATGGATCTCAGGTGCATCCTGTTTTCGTTGATTATCATTGAGATGTTTCAAGAACTTGACTGGAGTCCACCTTTGGTAAATTAAATTGATTGGACATGATTTGGAAATACACACATATGTCTACATAAGGTCCCACAGTTGACCGTGCATGTCTGAGCAAAAACCAAGCCATGAGGTTGAAGGAATAGTCTGTACAGCTCCGACAGGATTGTATCGAGGCACATATCTGGGGAAGCGTAGCAAAACATTTCTGCAGCATTGAAGGTCCCCAAGAACACTGGCCTGCATCATTCTTAAATTGAAGAAGTTATGAACCGTCAAGACTCTTCCTAGGGCTGGCCACCTGCCCAAACTGAGCAATCTGGGGAGAAGGGCCTTGGTCAGGGAGGTGACCAAGAACCCGATGGCTACTCTGAAAGGGCTCTAGATTGACAACCATCTCCACAGAGGCATTCTGGAAGGTTATCCCATCTCTGCAGCACTCACCCAATCAGGCCTTTTATGGTAGTGGCCAGACGGAAGCCACTCAGTAAAAGGCACATGACAGCCCGTTTGGCGTTTGCTAAAAGGCACCTAAATGTCTCTGACCATAAGAAACAAAATTCTCTTGTCTGATACAATCAAGATTTAACTTGGCCTGAATGCCTGTCACCATCCCTATGGTGTGGCAGCATCATGCTGTGGGGATGTTTTTCAGTGGCAGGGACTGGGAGACTAGTCTGGATTGAGGGAAAGATGAACAGCGCAAAATACAGAGATCCTTAATGAAAGTCTGCGCCAGAGTGCTCAGGACCTCAGACTGGGGCCAAGGTTAACCTTCTAACAGGACAACGACCTTAAGTACACGGTCAAGACAACGCAGGAGTGGCTTCGGCACAAGTTTCTGAATGTGTTTGAGTGGCCAGAGCCCGGACTTGAAACCGATCGAACATCTTTGGAGAGACCTGAAAATAGCTGTTCAGCGACGCTCCCCATCCAACCTGACAGAGGATCTGCAGGTGTGCCAAGCTAGTAGCGTGATACCCAAGAAGACTCGAGGCTGTAATCCCTGCCTAAGGTCCTTCAACAAAGTACTGAGTAAAGGGTCTCAACACTTGTGATATTTTGCTTTGTCATTATGGGGTATTGTGTGTAGATTAATACATTTTAGATTAAGGCTGTAAGGTAACAACGTGGAAAAAGTAAAGTGCTCTGAATACTTTCCGAATGCGCTCTATGTAGAAACAGTCTTAGACTACTAACCTTGCGAGTAATGATGTGCTGATCTCCCCTGCAAGACTTCACTTACTGTAACTTAAACCCCCGTTTGTTTTGATTTCGGTGTAGATGTATCTTGTCATCTTCCCAGAAGGAACCCGATACAACCCTGAACTCAAGAAGATGATCAGCGACAGTCAGGCTTTTGCCACTAAAGAAGGTGCTCTTTCATACTTTCACATTGATTTATAAATTCCGAGCTAGTGTATTCTTTCATGACTAATCGCAAAGCTTTGGGGAGGATTAACGAATGGGGGTCATGTAGGGGTAATGCATTGGAATGGGTACTTCCCCTCCCATGCTTAATGGATTCCTTATCCCACATTGAAAGTGATTGTTGTAGCACTGCTTTCTTTTTCAACCTCTGAAACTCAGCAACTTCCCATTGGCCATGTTCAGTGGCAGAATACAGAGGGGGACTCAATCCCCAAAAAATGTTAAACTGTATAATGGTTTTTGGGTAAGAAGGTATTTGGTAACAAGGGTTTTAACAAATACAACTTGCAACTTAAAAGCAAGATACATTTGCCGTGACAGCGGATACAATCTACCCTCCCAACTAATTTTTTGCAATCTTGTCAAAATCTCACAACCCAAATGTCTGTTGACCGCATTAGTGGAACCTTAGACAAAATGAGAAGTCGCCTGGCTGTTCTATTTAAAAAAAAATCCACGTCAGTGGATTGCTGGTTCAGTGCTAAGAGCTTGGCAGCTTGGACCAGTGAGCTCCTTTTAATAAAACAAAAATGTAATTCCAGAGGCTGTAGCTTATAAATTGGGCTAAAGGTTAATTTGTGATTACAAAAGTATGTTACTGCTGATTTATAAGTGATTTATGTTGCTAGACCTAATTAGCAAGAGCAAGTTGAAAGGTTTGAAATGGATTCTTGTTTATGACCTTTTCTTTCATAAAGTAGCTGACTACCACACTACATGGCCAAATGTATGTGGACACCTGCTTGTCGAACATCTCATTCCAAAATCATGGGCATTAATATGGAGTTGGTCCCCCTTTAACTGATATAAAAGCATCCCCACTTCTGGAATGGCTTTCCAGTA
Source organism: Oncorhynchus tshawytscha (assembly GCF_018296145.1). Taxonomy (NCBI): domain Eukaryota; kingdom Metazoa; phylum Chordata; class Actinopteri; order Salmoniformes; family Salmonidae; genus Oncorhynchus; species Oncorhynchus tshawytscha. Next base: position 76,390,903 of record NC_056429.1, on the reverse strand, counting down.
GATGTTGGAACATTGGACCTTGCTTCCATTCAGCCACAAGCATTAGTGAGGTTGTCTACTGATGTTGGGCGACTACGTCTGGCTCGCAGTCGGCGTTCGAATTTATTCCAAAAATGTTCGATGGGTTTGAGGTCAGGGCTCTGTGCAGGCCAGTCAAGTTCTTCCACACCGATCTCGACAAGCCATTTCTGTATGGACCTCACTTGGTGTACGGGGGCATTGTCATGCTGAAACAGGAAAGGGCCTTCCTCAAACTGTTGCCACAAAAATGGAAGCACAGAATCGTCTATAATGTTATTGTATGCTGTAGCTATAAGATTTTCCTTCACTGGATCTAAGGGGCCTAGCCCGAACCATGAAAAACAGCCCCCAGACCATTATTCCTCCACCAAACTTTACAGATGGCGCTATGCATTGGGGCAGGTAGTGTTCTCCTGGCATCTGGCAAACCCAGATTTGTCAGTTGGACTGCCAAATGGTGAAGCGTGATTCATAACTCCAGAGAACGCGTTTCCACTGCTCCAGCCGACGCTTGGCATTGCGCATGCTAATCTGAGCCTTGTGTGCGGCTGCTCGGCCATGGAAACCCATTTCATGAAGCTCACGATGAACAGTTATTGTGCTGATGTTGCTTCCAGGGGCAGTTTAGAACTCTGAGTGAGTGTTGCAACTGAGGACAGACAATTATTATGAGCTGAAGCACTCTGTGGTCCCATTATGTGAGCATTTGTGGCCTACCACTTCTCGGTTGAAACATTGCTCCTAGATGTTTCCACATCACAATAACAGCAGGGAACAATAAAAGGCCACTCTAAAATCTGCAGTTTTGTCACACAACACAATGTCTCAAGTTGAGGGAGCATGCAATTGGCATGCTGACTGCAGCAATATCCGCGGGTGGACGACAATGCAAATAGTCTTTGTAGCAATTTGAAAAGATGTTCAGTAGTCTTATGGATTGGGGGTAGAAGCTGTTTAGAAGCCTCTTGGACCTAGACTTGGTGCTCCGGTACCGCTTTCCGTGCGGTAGCAGAGAGAACAGTCTATGACTAGCGTGGCTGCAGTCTTGGACAATTCTTTTGGGGGCCTTCCTCTGACACTGCCTGGTATAGAGGTCCTGAATGGCAGGAAGCTTAGCCCCAGTGATGTACTGAGCCATACGCACTACCCTCTGTAGTGCCTTGCGGTCGGAGGCAGAGCAGTTGACATACCAGGGCAGGAGTACAGGAGGGGACTGAGCACACGACCCCCGTGTTGAGGATCAGCGTGGGGGATGTGGTGTTCCCTACCCTTACCGCCTGGGTTGCGTCCCGTCAGGAAGTCCAGGATCCAGTTGCAGAGCGAGGTGTTTAATCCCAAGGTCCTTAGCTTAGTGATGAGCTTTCAGGACCCTATGGTGTTGAATGCTGAGCTACTGTCAATGAACAGCATTCTCACACAAGTATTCCTTTTGTCCAGGTGTGACAGGGCAGTGTGGAGTGGATCTGATGGTGTGGTATGCAAATTGGAGTGGGTCTATGGTTTCTGGGATAATGATGTTGTGAGCCATGACCAGCCTTTCAAAGCACTTCATGGCTACATACGTGAGTGCTACGGGTCGGTAGTCATTTAGGCAGGTTACCTTAGTGTTCTTGGACACAGGGACTATGGTGGTCTGCTTAAAACATGTTGGTATTAAAGACTCGGACGGGGAGAGGTTAAAAATGTCAATGAAGCCACTTGCCAGTTGGTCAGCGCATGCTCAGAGTATACGTCCTGGTAATCCGTCTGGCCCTGCGTCCTTGTGAATGTTGACCTGTTTAAAGGTCTTACTCACATCGACTGTGGAGAGCGTGATTACATAGTCATCTGGAACAGCTGGTGCGCTCATGCATGTTTCAGTGTTACTTGCCTCGAAGTGAGCATAGAAATAATTTAGCTCGTGTCAATGGGTAGCTCTCGGCTGTGCTTCCCTTTGTAGTCTGTAATAGTTTGCAACCCCTGCCTCATCCGACGAGCATCAGAGCCAGTGTAGTATGATTTGATCTTAGTCCTGTATTGAAGCTTTGCCTGTTTGATGGTTCGTCGGAGGGCATAGCGGAATTTCTTATAAGCTTCCGGGTTAGAGTCCCGCTCCTTGAAAGCTGCAGCTCTACCCTTCAGCTCAGTGCGGATGTTGCCTGTAATCCATGGCTTCTCGTTGGGGTATGTACGTACAGTCACTGTGGGGGACAACGTCATCAATGCACTTATTGATGAAGCCGATGACTGATATGATATACTCCTCAATGCCATTGGAGGAATCGCGGAACATATTCCAGTCTGTGCTAGCAAAACAGTCCTGTAGCTTAGCATCTGCTTCATCTGACCACTTTTTTCCATTGATCTAGTCACTGTTGCTTCCTGCTTTAGTTTTTGCTTGTAAGCAGGAATCGGGAGGATAGAATTATGGTCAAATTTGCCAAATGGAGGGCGAGGGAGAGCTTGGTAAGCGTCTGTGTGTGGAGTAAAGGGGATTGCTGTTTTTTTAAATTAATTAATTAATTTCTCTCTCTCCTCTGGTTGCACATTTAACATGCTGATGGAAATTGGGTATAACCGATTTGTTTCCCTGCATTAAAGTCCCCGGCCACTAGCAGTGCTGCCTCTGAGCTCTTTCCGGTTTGCTTATGGTGGTATACAGCTCATTCAGTGCGGTCTTAGTGCCAGCATCAGTCTGTGGTGGTATGTAGACATCTACAAAAAATAGATAACTCTCTAGGTAGAGTGGTCTACAGCTTATCATGTGATACTCTACCTCAGGTGAACAAAACCTTGACTTCTTTAGATATCGTTATTTTCCAGCGATTGTGCATTGGCCAGTAGTACGGATGGCAAGGGAAGATTAGCCACTCGTCGGCAGATCCTCACAAGGCACCCTGATCTCTTTCCGCGATGTCTCTTTCTCCTGCGAATGACAGAGATGAGGGTCTGTTCGGGTGTCTGGAGTAAATCCCTCTCGTCCTTTTCGTTAAAGAGATTCTTCGTCCAGTTCAAGGTGAGGAATCACTGTTCTGATTTCCAGAAGCTCTTTTCGGTCATAAGAGACGGTTGCAGCAACATTATGTACAAAATAAGTTACAAAAATGCAAAAAAACAAACAAAATCGCGCGGTTGGTTAAGAGCCCACGAAACGGCAGCCATCCTCCGGCGCCAATTCATATATGGTTTTAGATAATTGTTGGACTCAAGTGCAGCTGACATTCATTCTGATTTTAGTGATTACAAAGACTACATTCGTCACCTCTCAATTAAGTATGGGCTCGTTTGTCCATTGATCCTGCAATTTGTCCACTGTCTACCATTCAGATATATGACCTGATTATTTAAATGGAGTGCTGTATTGCTGTTAGCATTTATTGACAGAACAGTTTGGAGATAATGGTACAATTATTACAGTTAGTGGTAAATTATTATATTTACTGTACATTTTCGTTAGCAAAATCTGAAAATACTCTGGATACATGAGAGGAATTTTCCTGGAAAATGTGGGGTAGGTGCAACATCCCTGGGTCGCTCCTCTTTTCAGTTCTCTGCAGCTAGCAACTGGAACGAGCTGCAACATACTCAAACTGGACACTTTTATCTAACAAAGACTCAATAATGGACACTTTGTGACAGTTGTGGCTGCTTTGTGTGTTGTATTGTCTCATACCTTATTGATCGTTGTGCTGTTGACTGTGCCCAATAATGTTTGTACCATGTTTTGTGTTACCATGCTATGTTGTCATATGTTGCTGCCTTGCTATGTTGTCTTAATTTTCCCTTTGTTGTGTTCTCTCTTGTTGTGATGTGTTTGGTCCTATATTTATATTGTATTTTTTTTTATCCGAAGCCCTCGTCCCTGCAGGAGGCCTTTTGGTAGGCCGACATTGTAAATAAGAATTTGTTCTTAACTGACTTGCCTAGTTAAATAAAATAAACATAAACAAACTAGGGTTTGAGTGAGAGGAATGGTGTCTACAAGTGGCCATGCACCTCTCCAAAGACACAATCCAAAAACGTCCATTATAAAACCACAATCTGGGTCACTTGGGCATGATTCTAAAGCTAAGTTATGAAATACGATCTTAGGCAATTCAGAGAGAAACCGATTCTGTAATTTTTGTGTGCGTAGAAAGGAGTCCAGTGCATGCAAATGTTCTTCACACTGAACAGGCTAATTATGTTCAGAACAACCCAGGCTATGACATGATATCTTGTAACTGAATGTTGACACTATATACAGTTTAAGTCAGAAGTTTACATACACTTAGGTTGAAGTCATTAACTTGTTTTTCAACCACTCTGTAATTTTCTTGTTAACAAACTATAGTTTTGGCAAGTCGTTTTGGACATGACTTTTTGCATGACACAAGTAATATTTCACATATAATTCACTGTCTCACAATTCCAGTGGGTCAGAGGTTTACATACACGAAGTTGACTGTGCCTTTTTAAACAGCTTGGAAAATACCAGAAAATGTTATGGCTTTAGAAGCTTCTGATGGGCTAATTAACATCATTTGAGTCAATTGGAGGTGTATCTGTGGATGTATATCAAGGCCTAGCTTCAAATTCAGTGCCTCTTTACTTGACATCATGGGAAAATCAAAAATCAGCCAAGACCTCAGAAAGAAAAAAAATTGTAGACCTCCACAAGTCTGGTTCATCCTTGGGAGCAATTTCCAAATGCCTGAATGTACCAGGTTCATATGTACAAACAATAGCACGCAAGTTTAAACACCATGCAGCCGTCATACCGCTCAGGAAGGAGACGTGTTCTGTCTCCTAGAGATGAACGTACTTTGGTGCGAAAAGTGCAAATCAATCCCAGAACAGCAAAAGGACCTTGTGAAGATGCTAGAGGAAACGGGTACAAAAGTATCTATATCCACAGTAAAACGAGTCTTATATCGACATAACCTGAAAGGCCGCTCAGCAAGGAAGAGGCCACTGCTCCAAAACTGCCATTAAAAAAGGCAGACTACGGTTTGCAACTGCACATGGGGACAAAGATCGTACTTTTTGGAGAAATGTCCTCTGGTCTGATGAAAAAAAAATAGAGCTGTTTGGCCCCATAATGACCATGGTTATGTTTGGAGGGAAAAGGGGGAGGCTTGCAAGCCGATGAACACCATCCCAACCATGAAGCACGGGGGTGGCAGCATCATGATGTGGGGGTTCTATGCTGCAGGAGGCACTGGTGCACTTCAAAATGGATGGCACCATGAGGTAGGAAAATTATGTGGATATATTGAAGCAACATCTCAAGACATCAGTCATGAAGTTAAAGCTCGGTCGCAAATGGGTCTTTCAAATGGACCATGACCCCAAGCATACTTCCAAAGTTGTGGCAAAATGGCATAAGGACAACAAAGTCGAGGTATTGGAGTAGCCATGACCTCAATCCTATAGAACATTTGTGGGCAGAACTGAAAAAGCATGTGCGAGCAAGGAGGCCTACAATCCTGACTCAGTTACACCAACTCTGTCAGGATGAATGAGCCCAAATTCAACCAATTTATTGTTGGAAACTTGTTGAAGGCTACCTGAAACGTTTGACCCAAGTTAAACAATTTTAAAGGTAATGCTACTAAATACTAATTGAGTGTATATGAACTTCTGACCCACTGGGCATGTAATGACAGAAATAAAAGCTGAAATAAATCATTCTCTCTACTATTATTCTGACATTTCACATTCTTAAAATAGTGTTGATCCTAACTGACCTAAGACAATTTTTACTAGGATTAAATGTCAGGAATTGTGAAACTGAGTTTGAATGTAGTTGGCTAAGGTGTACGTGAACTTCTGACTTCAGCTGTATGGCATGAGTTTAATGATTTGGAAATGTACAGTGCACATTTGGACTCACGGGTGTTTGGCTTGTATGACATCAAAGCAGTATTTATTATAATCATCAATGTCTCATCTTTCAAAATACTTTGTCCTCTTAATTTACAGCATTTCCCTCACTCAGACAAAACATTTGCAAAAGTTGCCCAATTACTGGGAGGGAGGAGGGGGACGACTACTTGTCACGCTCAAGTTCAGAACAGCCATCAATCAAAAACCATACAGCAATGTGAAGCACAGAGCCCGAACTCTGACGTCATGTATAGCATTTTACTGTACAGCAACCATGTTCCATTTGAGACACATTAGTGCCCAAATCTGCCATTTTCAACATGTATACAGGTACGAGTGTAAAGGGCTACCACTGCATGTTGCCTGGCACATCAGAGTTAACCAATGCTCTCCTGTTTATTTCCCTCAGGGCTGGCTGCCTTAGACCATGTTCTGACCCCAAGAATGAAAGCCTCTCACGTTGCCATAGAGACCATGAGGGATCACCTGGATGCTGTTTATGATATCACCGTTGTGTATGAAGCTACACTGGGCAAAAGCAGTGATAGACAACCTGCCCCAACCATGCCAGGTATGAAGTTGTTCGAGACAATTCTGTTTTTTCAGGTATTAAAGGGGAACACTTTAGGAAGTAAAACTAAGCAAAGCGATGTTTTCAACCCACTAATACTAAACACGTGCAATTTAACAAACGCTATATTTAATTTTTTGATCATCGACCAGGCTGTTTCAGAGTGATTGGGTTAAGTGCAGAAGACATTTCAGAAGGCATTCAGTTGTACAACTGACTAGGTATCACCCTTTCCCTTTATTTGAGCTATTGTCAGCGCCATTTTAAATTGCAATAGTAATGACTGATGCCAGTGAGTCACTGGCAGGGATCATCAAATTGTCTGTTGCAGCCTTAAAGTATGGGTCAAATAATCAAATTTTATTTGTCACATACTCATGGTTAGCAGATGTTAATGCGAGTGTAGCGAAATGCTTGTGCTTCTAGTTCCGACAATGCAGTAATAACCAACGAGTAATCTAACCTAACAATTCCACAACTACTACCTTATACACACAAGTGTAAAGGGATAAAGAATATGTACATAAAGATATATGAATGAGTGATGGTATAGAACGGCATAGGCAAGATGCAGTAGATGGTATAGAGTACAGTATATACATATACATATGAGATGAGTAATGTAGGGTATGTAAACATTATATTAAGTAGCATTGTTTAAAGTGGCTAGTGATATAGTTTTACATCAATTTCCATTATTAAAGTGGCTGGAGTTGAGTCAGTATGTTTGCAGCAGCCACTCAATGTTAGTGGTGGCTGTTTAGTCTGATGGCCTTGAGATAGAAGCGGTTTTTCAGTCTCTCGGTCCCTGCCTTGATGCACCTGTACTGACCTCGCCTTCTGGATGATAGCGGGGTGAACAGGCAGTGGCTCGGGTGGTTGTTGTCCTTGATGATCTTTATGGCCTTCCTGTGACATCGAGTGGTGTAGGTGTCCTGGAGGGCAGGTATTTTTCTCTGGATAGCCTTACGGTTGTGGGCGGAGCAGTTGCCGTATCGGCGGTGATACAGCCTGACAGGATACTCTCGATTGTGCATATGTAGAAGTTTGTGTGCTTTTGGTGACAAGCCGAATTTCTTCAGCCTCCTGAGGTTGAAGAGGCGAGAGACAGAGGAAGAACAATGATTCCAAGCACCATTCTCCTTTTGAAGCTTCCAGTCTGTTAATCGAACTCAATCAGCATGACAGAGTGATCTCCAGCCTTGTCCTCGTCAACACTCACACTTGTGTTAACGAGAGAATCGCCGACATGATGTCAGCTGGTCCTTTTGTGGCAGGGCTGAAATGCAGTGGAAATGTTTTTTGGGGGGTTCTGTTCATTTGCATGGCAAAGAGGGACTTTGCAATTAATTGTAATTCATCTGATCACTCTTCATAGCATTCTGGAGTATCATGGTACAGCAAATTTTGTGAAAAATAATATTTGTCATTCTCAACTTTTTGCCACTACTGTACAAAATACCTCTAACCTGTACCCCCCGCACACTGACTTGGTACCGGTACCCCCTGTATATAGCCTCGTTATTATGGTTATTTGTTTTTATTATTTCTTACTTTAGTTTATTTGGTAAATATTTTCTTAACTCTTCTTGAACTGCACTGTTGGTTAAGGGCTTGTAAGTAAGCATTTCACGGTAATGTCTATACTTTTTGCATTCGGCGCATGTGACCAATAAAGTTTGATTTAATGAGTCTCAACTAAAAAAATGTATAAAACGACACGACACGGGGGTATATCTGACCTACATCGAGGACGTGACAATGGTTAATCAAATCTCCCCGTTTCTGCCCATTTCTTTTGCGCAGTTTTACAAGCCTTCTCATACAGCTGCAACTGTATATGGATTTGTATATCAAGACCTTTCTTGAGTTGGCTCTGTGATGGTGCAACTGTTGATAATATATGAGTCTATGGTTGTGTGTAGGTATCCCAGAATTGTTGTGAGGGAAAAAAATATGTTAGGGACCATGTAGGATGATTCACAATAATTGTTTGCCATAATGTAATTTTGGTAATGGCGAAACTGGTGAGAATTCCTTTGCATAAATTGCCCATGTTACTACAAATATTAATAGCTAATTATGAAAAATAAGATGCAGGATTTAAAAATATAAATATAGAATTTTTTAATGGCTATAAAAAAAATACAAATCGAGGTGAGGGTGATGGAAATGCATTTGGCGCTTGATCTGCTTCTTTTCTATGGGTGGCACTGTGTGCTCTTTTTGAAGGATGGGTCCGGGGCTATGGGATCCGGGGGGTTGGGGGTGGTCTGCCGGACATTGGGATGACAACCCAACTCGGGATGAGCAGGTGGAGTAGTGGGGACCAATTGGAGGTTTACTTAGTAGCAATGCAAATATGGTACAGCTATATAGACACTCAATCATCATGTTACTTTTTAATGGTACGTTTACAAACATAAGTTTCAATTCTATTGTCCAAACAGATCATCAAGGTAGATGGATTATTTTAAATGTTATTGGACAAATAACAGATATGGCTTATATACGGTCCAAATAATGATGATCCAAGCTTCTTTGAAAATATAAGTATTTATCAACTCTACAAGCAGCTCTAGACTATTATAGTGGGAGATTTTAAATATGGTTTTAAACACCTATGGACCGTAAAAGAAATCACACTCACCCTCGGGCACTTCAAGAAATCATGAACGTCATGGATATATTGGAGTTAGTGGATATATGGAGGCTTAAATTAGAAGTCTCCCAATTAATCGGAATAGCTGATTAACTTAGTGTCGATATAGTGTTCTAGAATGGCCTTTTTCCATTTATTCAGATTACAACTGCTTACTTTCAGTTGTTTGAAAACTAAATAATCTCAAAAATATATATATTTTTAAAACAAACCTTAAAGTTGGTTGCAATTTCAGTTTAATCCACCTGAAAAGACAACCACAATATTTGTATTATTATTTGTTCTAAGTGTAAGGGGGGGAGTAAAAAGTTGTCTGCCGGCCCTGCATTAAAGACCATTAAAAAAAAATTGTGATAAAAATGTATACCAATTTAATTTAAGGACCAAAAAATTGACAGCTGTGCCATAGAAATTGCAAAAGTTGGGAAGAGATTTTGGATGTACCTATTCCATGGCACATGGATTATGAATTGACACAAAAAAACAACGCCAGATTTAAAAATGTAAAATAAACTAAACTTTTTCAGGACCCTGTCTTTCAAAGATAATTCATAAAAATCCAAATAACTTCACAGATCTTCATTGTAACGGGTTTCAACACTGTTTCCCATGCTTGTTCAATGAACTATAAACAATTAATCTGCGTGAACGTGCCTTAGGCATGCTGCAAGGAGGCATGAGGACTGCAGATGTGGCCAGGACAATAAATTGCCATGTCTGTACTGTGAGACGCCTAAGACAGCGCTACAGGGAGATGGGGCGGACAGCTGATCATCCTCGCAGTGGCAGACCATGCACTTGCACAGGATTGGTATATCTGAAAATCACACCTGCGGGACAGGTACAGGATGGCAACAACTGCCCTAGTTACACCAGGAACTCACAATCCCTCCATCAGTGCTCAGACTGTCCACAATAGGCTGAGAGAGGCTGGACTGAGGGATGGTAGGCCTGTTGTAAGGCAGATCCTCACCAGACATCACTGGCAACAATGTCACCTATGGGTACAAACCCACCGTCGCTGGACCAGACAGGACTGGCAAAAAGTGCTCTTCACTGACGAATCGCGTTTTTGTCTCACCAGGGATGTCGGTCAATTAGCATTTGTTGTCGAAGGAAGGAGCGTTACACCGAGGCCTGCACTCTGTAGCGGAATCGAGGTGGAGGGTCCGTCATGGTCTGGGGCGGTGTGTCACAGCATCATCGGACTGAGCTTGTTGTCATTGCAGGCAATCTCACTGCTGTACGTTACAGGCAAGACATCCTCCTCCCTCATGTGGTACCCTTCCTGTAGGGTCATCCTGACATGACCCTCCAGCATGACAATGCCACCAGCCATACTGCTCAGTCTGTGTGATTTCCTGCAAGACAGGAATGTCAGTGTTCTGCCATGGCCAGCGAAGAGCCCGGATCTCAATCCCATTGAGCACGTCTGGGACCTGTTGGATCGGAGGGTGAGGGATAAGACCATTCCCCCCAGAAATGTCCGGGAACTTGCAGGTTCCTTTGGAAGAGTGGGGTAACATCTCACAGCAAGAACTGGCAAGTCTGGTGCAGTCCATGAGGTGGAGATGCACTGCACTACTTAGTATCTAGTGTGGCCACCAGCTGCATTGACTGTTACTTTTGATTTTGTTCAGGGACACATTAATCAATATCTGTTAGTCACATGTCTGAAACTTGTTCAGTTTGTTGTTGATCTTGTGTTCATACAAATATTTACAAAAGTTTGCTGAAAATAAATGCAGTTGACAGTGAGAACATTTCTTTTTTTTGCTGAGTTCATATGGGGGATGCAATCTTCCCAGCTCTGCAGATTTTGCTGTGAGGAGGCAGAGTTATTAGATCATTTATTTTGGTACTGTCCATATGTTAGCTCGTTTTTGGTCACAGGTCCAGGATTGGCTGAAAAATTTCAACATTTACCTGGAACTAACACTGCAGATTGCAATACTGGGTGACTTGAAAAGTCAGTCAATCAATAACATAATTATTTTTGCAAAAAATTGTATTTAATTTACAATCTGTAGAAGCTATGAGAATATGAACGTTCAGTACTTTTGTGAAGCATCACAGCACAGTTGAGAATATTTGGCAAATAGAAATCCAAAATGGATGGTGTTAAGAGCTAGATGGGAGGGGTTGAATGGAGCTGAAGGGTGGGACTAACAAGATGACCAATGTAAAACATACGGGGTTTGTAAAATGTAAGTTCAGAAATGTTGTGAAATAGTACAGTTACAAATAAAACAAAATATAACTATTGTAAAATAGATTGTCTGGAAAATGTGTATAAACTGAAGGTAGAAGCCTAAAGTGCTATTGATTGTTCGTTTACTCCATTTAGGGGAGGGGTGGTAGGGCTTGCGGGGAATAATTTTTAAAAAATTATTTATTTATATACACACTGCTCAAAAAAATAAAGGGAACACTTAAACAACACAATGTAACTCCAAGTCTATCACACTTCTGTGAAATCAAACTGTCCACTTAGGAAGCAACACTGATTGACAAATTGGTGGAAATTATAGGCATTCCAACAGCAATTATAGGCATTCCAACAGGTGGAAATTATAGGCATTTAGCAAGACACCCCCAATAAAAATGTGGTTCTGCAGGTGGGGACCACAGACAAGTTCCTGTTCTTCCTGGCTGATGTTTTGGTCACTTTTGAATGCTGGCGGTGCTTTCACTCTAGTGGTAGCATGAGACGGAGTCTACAACCCACACAAGTGGCTCAGGTAGTGCAGCTCATCCAGGATGGCACATCAATACGAGCTGTGGCAAGAAGTTTTGCTGTGTCTGTCAGCGTAGTGTCCAGAGCATGGAGACTCTACCAGGAAACAGGCCAGTACATCAGGTGACGTGGAGGAGGCCGTAGGAGGGCAACAACCCAGCAGCAGGACCGCTACCTCCGCCTTTGTGCAAGGAGGAGCAGGAGGAGCACTGCCAGAGCCCTGCAAAATGACCTCCAGCAGGCCACAAATGTGCATGTGTCTGTTTCTGACCGTTTGAGCAGACTCCATGAGGGTGGTATGAGGGCCCGACGTCCACAGGTGGGGGTTGTGCTTACAGCCCAACACCGTGCAGGACGTTTGGCATTTGCCAGAGAACACCAAGATTGGCAAATTGGCCACTGGCACCCTGTGCTCTTCACAGATGACAGCAGGTTCACACTGAGCACATGTGACAGTCTGGAGACGCCGTGGAGAACGTTCTGCTGCCTGCAACATCCTCCAGCATGACCGGTTTGGCGATGGGTCAGTCATGGTGTGGGGTTGCATTTCTTTGGGGGGGCCGCACAGCCCTCCATGTGCTCGCCAGAGGTAGCCTGACTTACATTAGGTACCGAGATGAGATCCTCCGACCCCTTGTGAGACCATATGCTGGTGTGGTTGGCCCTGGGTTCCTCCTAATGCAAGACCATGCTAGACCTCATGTGGCTGGAGTGTCAGCAGTTCCTGCAAGAGGAAGGCATTGATGCTATGGACTGGCCCGCCCGTTCCCCAGACCTGAATCCAATTGAGCACATCTGGGACATCATGTCTCGCTCCATCCACCAACGCCACGTTGTACCACAGACTGTCCAGGTCTGGGAGGAGATCCCTCAGGAGACCATCCGGCACCTCATCAGGAGCATGCCCAGGCGTTGTAGGGAGGTCATACAGGCACGTGGAGGCAACACACTCTACTGAGCCTTATTTTGACTTGTTTTAAGGACATTACATCAAAGTTGGATCAGCCTGTAGTGTGGTTTTCCACTTGGGTTGATAAATTTGATTTCATTGATCATTTTTGTGTGATTTTGTTGTCAGCACGTTCAACTATGTAAAGAGAAAAGTATTTAATAAGAACATTTAATTCATTCAGATTTAGGATGTTATTTCAGTGTTCCCTTTTATTTTTTTGAGCAGTGTATATATGTATATATTCTCTGTGTATACAGTGCCTTGCGAAAGTATTCGGCCCCCCTTGAACTTTTCAGGCTTCAAACATAAAGATATAAAACTGTATTTTTTTGTGAAGAATCAACAAGTGGGACACAATCATGAAGTGGAACGACATTTATTGGATATTTCAAACTTTTTTAACAAATCAAAAACTGAAAAATTGGGCGTGCAAAATATTCAGCCCCCTTAAGTTAATACTTTGTAGCGCCACCTTTTGCTGCGATTACAGCTGTAAGTCGCTTGGGGTATGTCTCTATCAGTTTTGCACATCGAGAGACTGACATTTTTTTCCATTCCTCCTTGCAAAACAGCTCGAGCTCAGTGAGGTTGGATGGAGAGCATTTGTGAACAGCAGTTTTCAGTTCTTTCCACAGATTCTCGATTGGATTCAGGTCTGGACTTTGACTTGGCCATTCTAACACCTGGATATGTTTATTTTTGAACCATTCCATTGTAGATTTTGCTTTATGTTTTGGATCATTGTCTTGTTGGAAGACAAATCTCCGTCCCAGTCTCAGGTCTTTTGCAGACTCCATCAGGTTTTCTTCCAGAATGGTCCTGTATTTGGCTCCATCCATCTTCCCATCAATTTTAACCATCTTCCCTGTCCCTGCTGAAGAAAAGCAGGCCCAAACCATGATGCTGCCACCACCATGTTTGACAGTGGGGATGGTGTGTTCAGGGTGATGAGCTGTGTTGCTTTTACGCCAAACATAACGTTTGGCATTGTTGCCAAAAAGTTCAATTTTGGTTTCATCTAACCAGAGCACCTTCTTCCACATGTTTGTGTCTCCCAGGTGGCTTGTGACAAACTTTAAACAACACTTTTTATGGATATCTTTAAGAAATGGCTTTCTTCTTGCCACTCTTCCATAAAGGCCAGATTTGTGCAATATACGACTGATTGTTGTCCTATGGACAGAGTCTCCCACCTCAGCTGTAGATCTCTGCAGTTCATCCAGAGTGATCATGGGCCTCTTGGCTGCATCTCTGATCAGTCTTCTCCTTGTATGAGCTGAAAGTTTAGAGGGATGGCCAGGTCTTGGTAGATTTGAAGTGGTCTGATACTCCTTCCATTTCAATATTATCGCTTGGACAGTGCTCCTTGGGATGTTTAAAGCTTGGGAAATCTTTTTGTATCCAAATCCGGCTTTAATCTTCTTCACAACAGTATCTCGGACCTGCCTGGTGTGTTCCTTGTTCTTCATGATGCTCTCTGCGCTTTTAACGGACCTCTGAGACTATCACAGTGCAGGTGCATTTATACAGAGACTTAATTACACACAGGTGGATTGTATTTATCATTAGTCATTTAGGTCAACATTGGATCATTCAGAGATCCTCACTGAACTTCTGGAGAGAGTTTGCTGCACTGAAAGTAAAGGGGCTGAATAATTTTGCACGCCCAATCTTTCAGTTTTTGATTTGTTAAAGTTTGAAATATCCAATAAATGTCGTTCCACTTCATGATTGTGTCCCACTTGTTGTTGATTCTTCACAAAAAAATACAGTTTTGTATCTTTATGTTTGAAGCCTGAAATGTGGCAAAAGGTCGCAAAGTTCAAGGGGGCCGAATACTTTCGCAAGGCACTGTATATACTCATAATGTATGGGAGATTGGAAATGATGCAGACAATTACATCGATGGAAGCAAAAATCTTTCCTCAATATTAAAGCTGATTCACCCTTTTAAATATTTACTGAGGCCTCCCGGGTGGCGCAGTGGTCTAAGGCACTGCATGTCAGTGCTAGCTGTGCCACCAGAGACTCCGGGTTTTAGCCCAGGCTCTGTCGCAGCCGGCCGCGACCGGGAGGGGGCGGCTCACAATTGGCCCAGCGTCGTCCTTGTTAGGGAGGGTTTGGCCGGCATGGATATCCTTGTCTCGTCGCTCACTAGCGGCGACTCTTGCGGGCCGGTCGCAGTGCACGCTGACCAGGTTGCCAGGTGTACGGTGTTTCCTCCGACACATTGGTGCGACTGGCTTCCGGGTTGGATGTGCATTGTTTCAAGAAGCAGTGCGGCTTGGTTGGGTTGTTTCGGAGGACGCATGGCTCGAAGGTCCTCATTGTTTCGGAGGACCTTCGCCTCTCCCGAGTCCGTACGGGAGTTGGAGCGATGAGACAAGACTGTAACTACTACCAATTGGATACCGTGAAATTGGGGAGAAAAAAAGGGGTAAAAAAAACAACGTCCTGACCAAACAGCCACAGCATGACCGTAAACCCATGTAGGTTCTTTCAAAACAGAGCTGAATGCTTCAGGAAACAGTACTTCGACAGTGGAAAAGTAAGTCGGCTAGCAAGGCATTGTTGTCAGCGAAAATAATGGAGTACTATCTCTCATAGTAGGAGATATGACTTTCTCTTTCAAACAATCCCCTGGGCTTGTACACAGCTAATCGCTAACATTAGCCAAAGCAAGCTACAAATTAAGAATAATGTTCAGGCCTCCAACCTAGACTTTTTTCAGTAATACTTTCTACAGTAAGATGTACAGTAGGCCTGAATTTTTAATCTGTACTGTTACTTGGGGTTGCATCTGTGTGATGTGAAAAATCTGTTTATTCCAGTTCAGAATGAAAATGATTCGTGTTTTTTTTAACAGCAACAGTTCCAACCTAGACAGTTGTGTAAAGAGTATTGGGTAGAAATACCCATGTAAATGGTTGTTTTTCATTTCATTGTTATTTGTTTTTGTCTATTGCATTTGTTTTTGTCTATTGCATTTGTTTTAGCCATAAGGGAATGTATTTCCATATAGTTTCCGAGGCTTGGGTCCCAGGAAAAATCAGAGTTTCTAATTTGTCTCCCAGGCTGAAAAAGTTTAAGAACCCCTGGTCTGTGGTATTGAGTCGAAGAGAGTGAGGTTAGATGCGGACCATGAAGTTGGCAACAACATGTAGTAATTCAAACATGAACTGTATAGTGCCAGGCTGTACAAATTAACTCCAAGATGAAGGGCACTTTCGATGCGGCAACCGGGAGTTTCCGAATGGCAAGGACTCATAGGCCTTCATTGAAGCCCTCTGTCTGCCCCTCTTTTCATTTGAGGGTTATGGTGTAGGGGTTGCCGACTGACCAACAACATTGCTGACTTCAGAGTCAAGCCGGACTGAACAGAGGCGGCGACATGAGTCAATGGAGCCTGAGGTAACGTTAACCAATCATGAGTCATGACTGTTCTTAACTTGGCTAGCTTTTGAGACTGGATAACTTTGTTGCAACTCTAGTTGAAGGTAACTAGCTAATTCCATCTGAAGTGTTTTGTGTAACGCCACCAAGCAACTCAACTGCAACTAAAATTGCAAAACTGTTTCTCTGTGTAGCCCTGTTTTTATTGTATTTTTATTTTACCTTTTATTTAACTAGGCAAGTCCGTTAAGAACAAATTCCTATTTTCAATGACGGCCTAGGAACAGTGGGTTAACTGCCTGTTCAGGGGCAGAACGACAGATTTGTACCTTGGCCACGACTATGTCAGATGTAGACATGGAGAGAGAAATTAGCTACAATTATTTGTGTAACTTTTATCTGTCTCTAGGACCATCCCAGAAGACTCTCCTGAGTGCCCAAAGAGAGAAAGTGGTGGTCACTTTGGGGAAGTGGGCTGATGTTCCTGAAAATGGAGAAGGAGCATGCCATTCAACAGCAAATTCAAAGATGCACCCATGCATAGAGGCAATTTGAGTGGAATTGTTTTTATACAGATTTTTTTTTAAACCTTTTTCAAAAGACGTGCAACCTTGTCCCAGACCTGCGGTTTCGACACATTTGCCCTCCTACCCCCCGGACCTGCTGTCTGGACCTATGAATGCCCAGCGATGAAAAGCCAATTGACATTTGCTCCTGAGGTGGTGAAGTGCTGCACCCTCTATAACCACTGGTTATTATTTTGATGTATAAAGGGATTTGTAACATTTTTGCTATGCTGTGTATTCACTAACTGTGAGTGATGTGACATTTTTATAGTATCTAACATATTTTGGTATTTAATCTACAATTTAACTTCTTAAAGCGGCAATCAGCAGTTGAAATAATAACGTGTTCTTCCTGCTCCTCTTTCGGTAAAAAGCTGAGGGATGGGCCTGATGAAATGGAATCACTCAAATTATGCCTATGTCTTAAACATTACAGCAGGGTAGATTTACTAAATTAACTGGTTTTATTCAAACTCAAACCCTATATAAATGCCACTTGCGCTTTATGGAAGAGATGGCATGCGCAGGGATGGCACGCCATACGCCTCGTCCAATTCTCCCTTGTGTTCATAGGGTGAACTGGCGGTTAGCTGCCAGAGTGTATGCACTGCAAACAAAATCATAAAAGAAATTCTGATACTGAAACTAAATCATAATGTATTTATATTTAGCATGCCCCGTTTTTGGTTAGAATGAGATTTCATGAATCATGTCTGCGATTCAAATGCGTTACCATTGCGCCAAACAGCGCTTGTGATAATGATCGTTATAGGTTACTGATTATATATGTTGAGCACTTACCCACTACTGTTAGCTTTTAAACAATGTATAATCAAGAAAAATTTCAGTAACCTCTTCTACCAAGAAGTGACACGTCCAATACATCGCTATCAAGACAAACATGTAATACAGCCACCATCCGCTGGGATTTTGTGCTGTATCTTCACCATTTCTCTCCAATATAATTACAAATAATTTGTAGACTGAAAATTGACCAAGAAGCCCAAACATATATTTGACTAACACAATTTCAAACCTTACTTACATTTGTATACGTTAACGTGTCTTTCTATTATGTATGGGAATACTTGAACAGTTTTGTTAAATTAAAATCACTTGGAGCAGATTTCCTGGTGTTTTTACTCTTCTATAAAGGTGGTTCTGATCCTGAATGCTGATTGGTTAAAACCGCATTCCAGCCCGTGTTTATTCCACAAGTTACCACCAGCTAAATCTACGGCATTAAAATGCCTATTTACCTCCATCTGACTTTGCAATCCACTGGCTCATCAGTCCAGCCAGGCAATTGTATTTATAAAGCCCTTCTTACATCAGCTGATGTCACAGTGCTGTACGGAAACCCAGCCTAAAACCCCAATTTATTAACTTGATCTCCACTGTAAAAAGCATCTAGACATCTCACATTTCTTTTAGACTAATATTTAGTTTTCAACGGCGGCGGTTAAAATAAACCTTGCTGTCTGCCTCTGACATTTGCAAGATTGTTTCAAATTCGATCTCCAGCTGTAATGTAATGAACGTGTCAGGATGAGACAGACTGGCAGGCAGCATTTCTCAGCCTGTCGAAATCAGGAATCAGCTGGCAGCATTTTATGTATTTATATACAGTACCAGTCAAGAGTTTGGACACTTACTTATTCAAGGGTTTTAATTTATTTTGACTATTTACTAAGTGTGCAAAGTTGCCATCGAGGCAAAAGGGTGGCTACTTTGAATAATCTCAATTATCAAATGTATTTTGATTTAACACTTTTTGGTTACTACATGATACCATATGTATTTCATAGTTTTGATGTATTCACTATTATTCTACAATGTAGAAAATAGTAAAGAAAAAAAAACTGGAATGACTAGGTGCCAACTTTTGACTGGTACTGTATGTGTGTGTATGTATACACATATAGTTGAGGTCGGAAGTTTACATACACTTAGGTTGGAGTCATTAAAAGTAATTTTTCAACCACTCCACAAATTTCTTGTTAACAAACTATGGTTTTGGCAAGTCTGTTAGGACATCTACTTCTTGCTTGACAAGTAATTTTTCCATTAATTGTTTACAGACAGATTATTTCACTTGTAATTCACTGTATCACAATTCCAGTGGGTCAGAAGTATACATACACTAAGTTGACTGTGCCTTTAAACGGCTTGGAAAATTCCTGAAACTGATGTTATGGCTTTAGAAGATTCTGATGTGCTGCAGGAGGGACTGGTGCACTTCACAAAATAGATGGCATCATGAGGAAATGATGTGGATATATTGAAGCAACATCTCCATACATCAGTCATGAAGTTAAAGCTTGGTCGCAAATGGGTCTTCCAACTGAACAATGACCCCACGCATACTTCCAAAGTTGTGGCAAAATGGCTTGAGAACAAAGTCAAGGTATTAGAGTGGCAATCACAAAGCCCTGACCTCGATCCTAGAGAATTTGTAATCAGAACTGAATTAGCGTGTGCGAGCAAGGGGGCCTACAATCCTGACTGTTACACCAGCTCTCAGGAGCAATGGGCCAAAATACACCCAACTTATTGTGGGAAGCTTGTGGAAGGCTACCCAAAACGTTTGACCCAAGTTAAACCATTTTAAAGGCAATGCTACCAAATACCAATTGAGTTGAGTGTATGTAAACTTCTGACCCACTGGGAATGTGATGAAAGAAATAAAAGCTCAAATCACTCTACTATTATTCTGACATTTCCCATTCTTAAAATAAAGTGGTCATCCTAACTGACCTAAAACGGAATTTTTACTTGGATTAAATGTCAGGAATTGTGAAACACTGAGTTTAAATGTATTTGGCTACGGTGTATGTAAACTTCCGACTTCAATTGTATATACAGGGTCAGTTCCAATACCATATTTACATTGTGCAGGGATACTGGAGTGATGGAGGTAGATATGTATAGGGGTAAGGTGACTCGGCATCGGGATATAAGATAAACAAAGTAACAGCAGCTTGTAGGTGTGCGTGTGTGGAGAGTCAGTATAAAAGTAAGTGCATATTATGTGTGAGTGAGGAGATGATGGTGTGTGTAGGGTCCTGTGAGTGTGCAATACTAAAAGGTCAATAAAGATCCACGGTTAACTCCGTCTGTGTAGCTATTTTTCAGTCTTAGTCCTTGGGGATGTAAGCTGTTCAAGAGCCTGTTGGTGCCAAACTTGATGTAACGGTACCGCTTGCCATGTGGAAGCAGAGAGAATAGTCTATGGGTTGGGGGTTGGAGTTAACAATTTTCCGAGCCTTTCACATCGCCTGATATTGATGTCCTGGATGGCAAGGAGCTCGGCCCAAGTGATGTACTAGGCTGTCCGTACTACCCTCTGTAGAACCATGCAAGCGAGGGCGGTGCTATTGCCATACCAGGCAGTGATGCACCCTGGTAACATGCTCTCAATGGTACAGCTGTAGAACTTTTTGAGGATTTGAGAATCCATGCCAAACATTTTCAACCTCCTGAGGGGGAAGAGGCGCGATCTTGTGTGTTTTGACCATTTGAAGTTTTTTGTGATTTGGACACAGAGGAACTTGACGCTTTTGACCTGCTCCACTGCAGCCATTTGGCTGCAGTGGCTTTTCATAGCCAAGCATTCAGAAGTGGAGAGAGGTAGAGAGACTAAAACAGCAGGTTCGGGACAAGGTAGCACGTCCGGTGAACAGTTCCGGGTTGCATAGCCGAAGGCAGAACAGGTGATGTGGATGGGGCCGTACTCGCCTTCCCATTTCCCGTAGTCCACAATCAGCTCCTTGGTCTTACTGACTTTGAGGGAGAGGTTGTTGCTCTGGCACAGCACTGCCAGGTCACTGACCACCTCCCTGTAGGCTGACTCATCGTCGTTGGTGATCAGGCCTACTACCATCGAGTCGTCAGCAAACTTGATGGTGTTGGAGTTGTGCGTAGCCATGTAGCCGTGGGTGAACAGGGTGTACAGGAGGGGGCTAAGCACACACCCCTGTGTTGAGGGTCAGCGTGGCGGAGGTGATGCCTTTCCTCACCATCTGGCATCGGCTCAGTCTCAACATCAACAGTGAAGAGGTGACTCCGAGATGCTGGCCTTCTAGGCAGGGTTGCAAAGAAAATAACAGACCAATAAAAAGAAAATAATTAAGATGGACAAAAGAACACAAACACTGGACAGAGGACTCCAGCATCCCGAGAGTCACCTATTCACTGTTGACGTTTGGTGTTTTGCGGGTACTATTTAATGAAGCTACCAGTTGAGGACTTGGAGAGGCGTCTGTTTCTCAAACTAGACACTAATGTATTTGTCCTCTTGCTCGGTTGTGCACCGGGGCCTCCCACTCTTTCTATTCTGGTTAGGGCCAGTTTGCACTTTTGTGAAGGGAGTATTACACAGCGTTGTATGAGATCTTCAGTTTCTTGGCCTTCATTTCTCAGAAAAATAATAGTTTCAGAAGAAAGTTATTTGTTTCTGGACATTTTGAGCCTGTATTCGAACTGGTGCTCCAGATACTCAACTAGTCTAAAGGCCAGTTAACCCCTTAACATTTTTTTATTTATTTTTCATACCCAATTTCGTGGTATCCAATTAGTAGTAGTTACTGTCTTGTCTCATCGCTGCAACTCCTGTACGGACTCGGGAGAGGCGAAGGTCGAGAGCCATGCGTCCTCCGAAATGCAACCCAACCAAGCTGCATTGCTTCTTGACACAGCGCACATCCAACCCGGAAGCCAGCTGCACCAATGTGTCGGAGGAAACACTATACCTAGCGACCTGGTCAGTGTGCACTGCGCCCGGTCCGCCACAGGAGTCGCTAGTGTGCAATGAGAAGAGGATAACCATGCTGGCCAAACCCTCCCTAACCCGAACGCTGGGCCAATTGTGCGTCGCCCCATGAGCCTCCCGGTCGGCTGCGGCAGAGCCTGGGTTCAAACCCAGAATCTCTGGTGGTACAGTTAGCACTGCAATGCAGTGCCTTAGACCACTGCGCCACCTGGGAAGAAGGCCAGTTTTATTGCTTCTTTAATCAGCACAACCATTTGCAGCTGTGTTAACATAATTGCAAAAGGGTTTTCTAATGATCAATTAGCCTTCTAAAATGATAAACTTGGATTTAGCTAACACAACGTGCCATTGGAACATAGGAGTGATGGTTGCTGATAATGGGCCTCTGTAGGCTTATGTATAAATTCCGTAATAAATCTGCTGTTTCCAGCTACAATAGTCATTTACAACATTAACAATGTCTACACTGTATTTCTGATCAATTTGATGTTATTTTAATGGACAAAAGAGTTGATTTTCTTTCAAAAACAAGAACATTTCTAAGTGACCCCAAACTTTTGAACTGTAGTGTAGGTAGGAGCTACCGAATGTCATTTTTTTTGTTTTGACATTTACAAGTGAATGTGAACAAGAGACATGGTGCAAATTAACAAAATGTTGATGCATGCTTGTTTGACGGAAGAACTGTACTGGCCCTGGAGCAGCATGTGTACACACTGTGTGGAGTCTGGAATTGCTAGGGCAACGGGCCTTCCTGCTCTGCTCAGAAAAGAGGGAGGAAGGAGCAGACAGAGATTAGAAAAAACGCAAGGAAATCAAGATAGCAGTGGCAGCTGTACAGATTTCAGATGGCAGAACGCTACCGGTACATAATGCCCAGTCTCTCAATTCAGCCAATTACGTCGATAACTAGCAAATTAAGCTTCGGTATTAACGCAGAATTCTGTGTTTTTCACTCAGGAAAAAAAACTAAACGCTGAAGAATTATCTTGCTGTGTTTTTTAAACGCAGATCTAAAATGCTTTTTATTGTAATTTCCGCTCGACATTCACGAACAGGCATTCGATCAGCAGACATCAGTGCTGGACTGATGTGTAGCTGCATTTCTCCGGTACTTTTCGATGTAGCCTGCTTTTCTCAGGTAAAATACAAGATTAACTTTGAGCAAAACATTGGCTACATTCTTTCTATGATAAGCATTAGAAATGTGATGGCCATGCATTGTTTTTGGAACAACAAAAAAATGCCCTTGCTTCATTTTCTTTTGTGGCTGCCAGCCAAATAGCATTGCACTTCTCTTGTCATCTGATGAAAATGAAGCTATTTTCTGCCAAATGTGTTGCACTAATGTATTTTCTGTGAAGGGAAACTTTAGTTGCACGCCCCGATCACTCAATTGAAGCACTATTGACGCTCGATCGATTTGCAATATAAAACGCAGGTGAAATTGTTTCAAACGCAGATTTTTGGAAGGTCTGCTTTTTGAAAATGTCGATTTCTGAACTCTAAACGGGTCTACAGACAATATGCAAACAGGGCCGACGGCGCGTAGCGCAGTGTTGCAATTCCGTTTTTCGTCACAAAAGGGGCAGCTCTTTGTAATACGCTCCGTCATTCAACACAGTTTTTTCCTACCTGGAAATTAAGACCCGAAGTATCATTCCTTATAAAGACGAAGAGATGGACGTTTATTTTGAGGTTTGCTAAGCGCCATTGTCTGTCCAGTTTGGAGGAGTGTCTGTGTGAGCTGGTGAGACGATACGAGAACCTTTACAACCCTTCAATGCGGTTGTATTCGGACAAGCAAGCAAAAGACGATAGGTGGAGAGAGAGAGAGATCATTACATTTGAGCACCGATATCAAAGAAAAACACAGCAGGCAGGGCTCTTGAGGATTCTAATAGTTTCTTAAACTGGGCATTCAAATTATGCTCAGATTATAGTGTTTTGGAAATTATGGGGGAAACCACCTGAGTGCAAATTGTAGTCGCTTAATTCCCTAATTTGGAGTTAGAGGATGGAAGAATTTAGGGTCACATCCATAATCTTCTGAACCTACATGGTGCCTCATAAACAACCTGTTGAACACACTTTTGATTTGATGGCTGACTACGTGGCCTTCGGCTCCTATGCTCTTCCTTGTGTTGTTCTGTCTCTCATTCATGTTTTCTCTGTTTGATAGAATTCCTGTGTAAGGAATCTCCAAGAGTTCACATCCACTTTGAACGTGTGGACATGAAGGAAATTCCTCCAGAGTCTGTGTTTTTCCGTGGGTGGCTGCACAAGCGATTTGAGATCAAGGACCAGTGAGTATCCTCATACTTACCCCCTCTCTCTAACCCTGTCTGACATTACGACACTGACCAACCTGCTACACACAATTTCCACGTGTAGGCCAAGGTTCAGTTCATGTTAGGAAAATTCATCAGAACTGTTGCCACCACTTCAAATGGTGGACTGCAATGTTAATTTTAAGGATGTTAGAGCTGGTCTGTTTTGATTGCTCATTCAATCATATGAGTGCCCTGACTACACAATAAAAGTGTGCACAGAATATCCAGGTTTATGGGAAAATCTGATTGGAGGAGTCCGGACTTCTTGGTTATTCTCATTTGATGCCGTGAATTTTTCAATCATAATTTCTGGAAGATCTCGGAATTAGCTACTATTTGCAAACCTAGAACTGACAATTACAGTTATAAATTGGTATAATTGGCAAATTTTATACACAAACTGGGGATATGTGTTAACTCTAAAATGAACCTTCTCTTTATCCACAGGATGTTGACTACTTTCTATGAGTCTGAGGATCCAGACAAAAAAGGCAAATTCCCTGGAGAAGGTCAAAGGTCCCATCTGAGTATTATGAAGACGTTGCCATCGCTGCTATTTTGGGGGGGGCTAACACTGCCAATGCTGATGACGGAGTCTGGCAGGAAACTCTATGTCCGAACCTGGGTGTATGGGACTCTGTTGGGATGGCTCTGGGTGAATGTTAGTCCATAGGAAGCTTGTGGTGGTCATCATGCCATCTGCTCTGGGTATGGAAATACCTTGCCCTTTCACTCACCCATCAAGCAGGTGAGTGTGTTATTTTCAAACAAAGCACTTGTTGCTGTTAAGGTTTATGGGCTTCTACAATTCTTTCCAAATGTATGGCTCATTTCCTAACTAAACAGCTGTAAGAGAGATTGGGAGAGAGAAGCAGTTTTGTTTCTTGTGCTGCTTGTTTTTTGCTCTATTGTTGTGTGCATCAGAACTTGCATCCAGATAAGGTGAGAAAAATATAAATGGGGTATGTTGAAATTAGGCATATTTCTTTCTTGAATTTCCCCCTTTATCTCAGCCATAAAGTATGACTCGATAGATTTCTTGCCTAAACCCTTTAGGCCTGTTACATAATAAATGTAGCCAATTCTTTACTTTTGCATGTCCAGTGTCCAGCATCCCTTTTCAACATGATGTAATCTTTCATTAGTTGACTAGAGTTAAGAGTTCAGCTCTCTGTTTGAGATGTTATGCTGCGCTCATGTGATCTTGGAATTATTGACATCTCGGGACAGAAACTCCCCAAAAGCTCCCAGAATGTTCAGAACTGAGGTTACAACATCCAAAAACGTTCTTTGAGTTTCCAAGTAGTAAATCGGAGTGGGGAGTTCACATGTAACAATAACATGTATCATACTCTGAGTCTGAGCTTCCCAGTAGCTTCGAGTTTACTATTCTAAGAAGCATGTGAACCCAGCATTAGAGAACAGATTTAATATTCAGTACTCATTCAAAAAAGAGTGATTAGTGTTTATCCAATTGATTGATATGTTCATGAGGGTGATGTAGGGTTTAGGTCTAGTGATGGTTACTTAGCCATACATGTTTAATGTTCTCTTTTTTTAATGCCAAGTTCCAAGGTGTCTGCTGTATTTGTTTTATTTGTTTGAGTTGTTGCAAAAGTTCCACACATTGTTGCCAAACTACATACAAGTGCAGGGGTATCAAATGGATATTTTAGGTGGAGCAACACATCAGTAATCAGGTCAATGTCCTGTCTGCTCTACCTGAAGAACCAATATTGTATTGTCTTTTGTAGTTGACCTAAAGATTGCAAGTGTACTACATTTTCATTAGATTTTCTAAAACAAATTCTGTTGGTACAGCTTGTTATTCAGAGGAAATGTTGTGTACACTGCCTTTATGCCATGTTATAGGTTACACAAGGGGTATGGATAGCTATGTATTGAGAAGGCCAACTGTAGAGGATTCCTATATAGAATTAATATCTTTATACAAAGCCAACTGCATAATATGCATCACTATAACAAAAAAATACTATGTCCATTGTTTTTCATAATATAAACATGACTTTTTCCACTGTCACTTTACATGACGCTATTCTTAGCTTATTTATTTATTAAAGGACTCTTCCGATAAAGATTTAATTAGGCAGTTGTAATAGCAACTGCCACGCCAAGGCCTCGCTTACTTATCCTTCCCTTAATAACAATGTAACGACAAAACCGTTAAAACGTTACTTCATTCAATTTGTTTAATTCTGTCAATTTGATTAAAAAAGCAAACAAGCTGATTGTAAATAATAAAACAATTCTTGTAGAAACTATTGTGCCAATTGTCCACAGAAATGTATGCCTTCTGTAGGAGTTAGTCAGTCCTTGGCTTCGCTTCTACTGAGGACGGCATGTAATGACTGCACTGGGACTCCCTCTACTGGACAGCACTTGAACTGTTCTGCACACCACAGTTTATTGGTCTGTTCAGTTTTTTTGTATTTTTTTATTTAACCTTTATTTAACTAGGCAAGTCAGTTAAACTAATTCTTATTTACATTAATGGCCTACCTGGGTGACACTGGGCCAATTGTGCGCTGCTCTATGGGACTTCCAATCACGACCGGTTGTGATACACCCTGGAATCGAACTAGGGTCTTTAGTGACGCCTCTAGCACTGAGATGCAGTGCCTTAGACCGCAGCACCACAGTTCATGAGCTTTTGGTGGGCAGTAGTATATGCAGGAATATTTTTGTTTTAAAGTACTTGATTTTGAGAAACTTGTGGAATTTCTAAAGTAATGTTTTAATATTTGAAATGTTTTGTGGTAAATAAAGTACCTCTTGGTGTTTCATTAAGCTAAGAGGAGTTTTTTTTTTTTCAATGTCCATGTCGTTTATTTTCTGATATGTACATGGATAGACTATTGCTGAAATGTTGTAGTACTGGGACTTCTACCGCTGCCATCGCTACAGATCAAACATTCCTATAAAAATATATGGAATGAAAATTGAAGGCTCTGAAGTTTATAATCTTTGCATGTTGATTGAATAGATTTCAATTTTTTTATGTTAATTTCAAAATGTCCCTCTAAAACTATCTAATGCACTGCTTAGAACGTTCAGAAGATTGTGCTGCTCTTATGCCTGACCTTGAATACTTGTTAATGCAGTGCAGCCAAAGAGACATACTTATGTACTTCGACCTTATGTACTCTCCTTTACCCTATAGCACATAAATGAACCTGATCAGAAACCATAAACTTGTTCAGTGATGATTCAAGCATGCATGTGTTCATATGTGTTTTTGAGACTTTAGTAATAAAGGAATGACATTCAAAATAATTTGGATTGAATTTCTTACTTTTTAGTTGGTTGAAAACTGGTTGAACGAGAAGGGTGCAGTCAATATCCTGAATATTCATCAGTCAACATAGTACCTGTTGGGTGATTGGTTGAGCCTTCTTGAGTGTGTGACTTCACAGATGCTCTACAGAGCCATCTGTTTAGCTAGCTCGTGCCGCCGGTATGAGCAGTTGGCACCGTCTGAACGACTTGGGAAACCAGCTTCAGCTTCATCACCAAATTAATTGGGAAATGAATAAGTCTCACCAGCTAGCTACCAATTTATTTTGGTTTCACTGTCCGATCATTCAAAAAACGATCCCTTGTTATTTTTACCTTTCCACAAACTGGTATGTAGTATTGCTTGACATGAGCAAGTTAACCCAAATGTATCAAATAGGCAGTGGCGATTTTAGCATGTAAATCTTGGTGGGGCAAAGAAATAAGTGGGATGAATGCCAGCAAAGCCACTAAAGAATACATTAATTGCACTATAACATTGACAGTGTCCACAAACAGCCTACATAAAGCTGTACCAACATCTTACCGATGCTACACCTGGCTATCAGCGGAACCTTATCTGGCAGCGAAACAGTTTAATTCAGCCTCATTTATTGCCTTTTTAAAAAACAGCTGATATGGATGACTTGTTTAAACACGTGGTTTCTAATGGAAATTGAGATGTACAAACTATGGAATAAGGGGACAACAAGCGGATAAGAGGCAGTTCATAATTTCGTTTAAGCCATTAAGCGAGCTAGGATGGACGTAGTCAATATAACTATTTGTTTAGCACTTTTGAAATGTACAGCGACAGAATTCAGAACATAGGCCGTTCTTAGTGTTCTCCCTTTACACCAAGTCGGAACCGTAGGATAAATAAAAGGGGCAGACAATGACAGCTCTTACAATATTCGATGATTACATTTCTCTAAAACAAGCTATAGGCTACGTCCCCACCAAGTCAGAACAGTAAGTGAAATTAAGGTTAATGGACCAAATTATTAAGGTGAGGCACATGGACTAGTAACATCTTACTACACAACATACAGTTAGTATTACTTTCTTAGCTACAGTATACATATCTCCCTGGCATATTACAAAAGTTATGCAGTGGCATACAATGCATTCTTGGACTTATTTAGCTAACTATATTAAAGCAATTAGCTCAATTCTGTGATCAGTGGATAAACTAAGTTTAAAAGATTTGTCCGAAAACGAACTAGTCGCCAGTTATTGTTGCCTGTGGTGTAATCATGTCTAACCAATTGGCTAATGTAGCCTCTGTGCCCATGAGCTCCCAAGTCTAGATAGCTGTGTCTTTTGGAATCCACGATTAGCTTGTTGGCTACTGCATGGCCAGTGTGAGCCAGCATGCTACATTTCAGTCAGTAGCTATCCTTCTAAATGCGGTGGTCACAGTGGTGTAAAGTACTTAAGTAAAAAATACTTTAAAGTACTACTTAAGTAGTTTGTTGTGGTATCTGTACTTTACTTTACTATTTATATTTTTGACAATTTTTCCTTCTACATTCCTAAAGAAAATAATAATTTTTACTCCATACATTTATCCTGACATCCAAAGTACTAGTTACATTTTGACAGGAAAATGGTCCAATTCACACACTAATCAAGAGAACATCCCTGGTCATCCCTACTGCCTATGATCTGGCAGACTCACTAAACTCAAATGCTTTGTTTGTAAATTATGTCTGAGTGCCCCTGACTATCTGTAAATAAAAAAAATCAATTCCACCATCTGGTTTGCTTATTATAAGGAATTTGAAATTATTTATACATTTACTTTTGATACTTAAGTATATTTAAAACCAAATACTTTTAGACTTTTATTCAAGTAGTATTTTACAGGGAGACTTTCACTTATACTTGAGTCATTTTCTATTAAGGTATCTTTACCTTTGCTCAAGTATGACAAGTGAGTACTTGTTTCTCCACTGGCTGGGCACTGCATAATCTATGAATTTAACATATTTGGCTTAAAACTAACTCGCAGCCAGTTGGGGAGCCAGCTGTGTATATATATAAACTCAGCAAAAAAATAAACGTCCCTTTTTCAGGACCCTGTCTTTCAAAGATAATTCATAACAATCCAAATAACGTCACAGATCTTCATTGTAAAGGGTTTAAACACGGTTTCCCATGGTTGTTCAATGATGGTGGTGCTTAAAGTTAGTGAGGGAGGACCCAAGATTTGGCATGGGTCCTCAGATCCTCAAAAGGTTCTACAGCTGCACCAGCGAGAGCATTCTGACTGGTTGCATCACTGCCTTGGCGTCCGACCGTAAGGCGATACAGACTAATGCGTACGGCCCAGTGCATCACTGGGGCCAAGCTCCATGCCGTCCAGGACCTCTATACCAGGCGGTGTCCCTGGAAGACCCAAAAAATGGTCAAAGACTCCAGCCACCCTAGTCATAGACTGTTCCCTCTGCTACCGCACGGGAAGCGGTACCGGAGTGCCAAGTTTAGGTCCAAAATGCTTCTTAAAGCCTTCTAACCCCAAGCCATAAGACTCCTGAACAGCTAATCAAATGACTACCCAGACTATTTGCATTGTCCCCCCCCACCTCTCTTTTACACTGCTGCTACTCTCTGTTTATTATCTACGCATAGTCATTTTAACTCTACCTACATGTACATATTACCTCAATTACCTCAACTAACCTGTGCCCCCGCACATTGACTCTGTACCGGTACTGTCACGGTCATCCTCCTCTTCATCTGAAGAGGAGAGGCGAGAAGGATCGGAGGACCAAAATGCGGCGTGGTATGTGTTCATGATGAATATTTAATAAAAGAAAGCACTGAACACTGAATACAAACAATACAAAAACAATAAACAAATAACGACCGTGAAGCTATAAATGAGACCTGTGCTGACACAAGCAACTAACATAGACAATCACCCACAAACAAACAGTGAAACCCAGGCTACCTAAGTATGATTCTCAATCAGAGACAACTAATGACACCTGCCTCTGATTGAGAACCATACTAGGCCGAAAAATACAAATCCCCAAATCATAGAAAAACAAACATAGACTGCCCACCCCAACTCACACCCTGACCATACTAAATAAATACAAAACAAAGGAAATAAAGGTCAGAACATGACAGGTACCCCCTGTATATAGCCTCACTACTCTTATTTTACTTCTGCTCTTTAATGATTTGTTATTTTTATTTACATTTTTCACTTATCTATTATTTACTTAACACTTCTTTTTCTTAAAACTGCATTGTTGGTTAAGGGCTTGTAAGTAAGTATTTCACTGTAAGGTTGTATTCAGCGCATGTGACAAATACATTTTGATTTCATTTCATTTGAATTAGCTGTCACGGATCCCCTGGTACTTATGCTCATTCTGTTCACCAGTTCTGGAGGTCTAAGTCACCAGCTTTCTAGGCTTCACTGAACGGAATTCATCATCATCAACCCTTGACTGGAATTCATCATCATCAACCCTTGACTGTCATATCTGATTACACACATCTGGTTCCCATTTCCCCTGATTAGTATGTTATATATGTGCCTTCTGTCTTTGTCGGTTATTGTTCCCATGTCCTTTGGTTGTGTGAGTACCTATGCGTTGGTGCAGCTGTTATGCTGCTTGCTTTAGAAAACTCATGAGACCATATGGCTACTGGTAATGCACAGGCCTGAGTAGCCTCGTTTCACTGCCAAAAATAAAATTAAAGCATCTAGTGTTCAGCGAAACAACAACACTATGTCAAATACAGGTAGCCTAGTCAAATAATTAACAAACAATCACATTAACCATTACTCTCTCACGGGAACTCCACTAACGGTCCGTATGTAGCCAAACGTAGCTGCTGCTCATTCCTTTTGCTCGAAAATTGATAAATGGTTAAAAAAAATGCCCGCATCCATAGAGACACATACCAGCTCTACTGGTAGTAACATCCTGTCGACGACACAAGCTGTTCCGCTTCCACGAGCACAACCAATGCTAGCATCAGTAATTCTACACTTGTTGTTAGCCCAGCTAGCATGGACACTAACAGTTGTGAAACTGATGCAGCCGAAGAGCTGCTGCCCCCTTACCCGGGAAAGCACCGAACAACAGACAGGGACAATGGACCATCGAAGAGGTGCAAATATGATGAGAACTACATTTATTTGGGGTTCACTTATATTGGGAGTAGTGTTATCTGTGCAAAAGTACTATCTCACAACTCAATGAAACCTTCGCTCTTGTGCAGACATTTAGAAACAAAACATGCCAATTTGAAAAATAAGCCACAGGAGTTTTTTGAGATTCGAGTAGTAAGACATGTATAAAAGCAACAGATACCATTAATAAGAAGGGTCTAGAAGCATCTTATATGGTGAGCTACCGAGTGGCTAGGACAGGCAAGCTCCATACTGATGTGGAGGACTTAATTCTTCCTGCTGTCGCAGATATGGCTGGGATGATGCTGGGGGAAAAGGCAAAAAAAAACTATACAGACAATTTCTTCATCAAACAACACTGTTTCACAACGCATTAGTGACATGGCAGGAGATGTTTTGAAACAATTGTGGCTTCGCATACAAGCCAGTGAAATCTATGCGTTACAGCTAGATGAGTCAACAGATGTGGCGGGCCTGGCACAGCTCCTGGTATATGTCCGTTACATTTATGGAGGGTCAATTAAGGAAGACATCCTCTTCTGTAAACCACTGTAAACCAGGACAACAGGAGAGGATATTTTTTAAGTATTGGACAGCTTTGTGACATCAAATGGACTTTGGTGGTCAAGATGTGTTGGTATCTGTACTGATGGCAGCATCCACCGAGAGGCTCTTGCTGCCAAGGGAATGCCTGACTGCTTGAAAGACGTTTTGGACACTACAGTGAAAATGGTTAACTTTGTTAAAGCAAGGCCTCTGAACTCTTGTGTATTTTCTGCAACATGCAATGATATGGGCAGCAAGCATGTAACGCTTTTACAACATACATTGTATAATTTTGTGTGTGCAAATTAACTAAAGCTTACGGACAATGTCAAATGTGAAATAGCGAAGCACCTGAGTGAGTTTGGTGCGCAATTACACAGGTACTTTCCCGAAACGGATGACACAAACAACTGGATTCATTATCCCTTTCATGCCCTGCCTCCAGTTCACTTACCGATATCTGAACAAGAGAGCCTCATCGAAATTGCAACAAGAGGTTCTGTGAAAATTTAATTGAATCAGAAGCCACTGCCAGATTTCTGGACTGGGCTATGCTCAGAGTACCCTGCCTTGGCAAATCGCGGTGTTAAGACACTGATGCGCTTTGCAACCACATACCTATGTGAGAGTGGATTCTCAGCCCTCACTAGCATGAAAACGAAATACAGGCACAGACTGTGTGTGGAAATGTATTTAAGACAGACTCTCTCCAATACAACCCAACATTGCAGAATTATGTGCAGCCTTTCAAGAACACACTTCTCATGAACCTAGGATGAGTTATTCACAATATTCAATTAAGTTTTATATGTAAGATGGCTAAATAAAGAGCAAAATTATTGATTATTATTATATTATTACTAGTGCCCTGGTCCTATGAACTCTTTGTCACATCCCGCGAGCCAGGTTGTGACAAGAACTCACATTCATTCTTATGTTTAATAAATGTATGGTCGTATACTGTGTGTGTGGCAGTCTTACAATGATGGAAAAAACATTGGAGAGTGCGATGACCCTGGTGCTAAAGGGGGTACGCAGCTGGAGGTTGAATGTTTGAAGGGGTACGTACGGGACTATTAAACGTTTGGGAACCACTGCATTTACACGTTCTGAGAAGCTTTATAATAAACTAGACAAAATAACTGTCTTTCAAACGAGATACTAATTCATTCAAACAAGATAATTCCAAGAGTCTAAGTTTTAGTAGATTTTTGTTGCCTTGGGCTTCAGGGCTTCCATATGTCTTTGTAGGAGGACTCTTATTTAGAAAATTAAATAAATCCAAGATTATGCTGCCAGCATAATATTCTGCTGCCAGGAGAACGATAATGAAGTGATCGGTGAAAGTCCGAAGTGCATGCACAAGTTATGTGCTCACAACCATCTGCACCATTTCCTGTTCTCTCCAATTCCCCAATAGTGTGTGATTGCAGCCCACAATTTGGGGCGTTCCTGCATGTGGTTATTCCCCGACCCTTGAGCATCCCATTGGTTCCTGCATGAACGCCCTCACCTCGAGCATCCCATTGATTGGGTGGGCCTGAAGAAATTTGGGTGGGTAGAGAAACAGTTAACCTCTTGCAATTCTATACATTTTGCCATGGGGCAATGAGAAAAATTTGCCATTTTATAGCTAATCTCATGCTATTCTACACATTTTGCCATGAGGCTGAGAGAACATTTTGCATTTTTAAAGTTAATTAAAGCTAAAATATAGGTGATAAAGTCACTATATGAGCTGTCTTGTTTGCTAAATTAACAAATGAAGTAGGCAGTAACATGGTGCATATAGCCATTGTTACACCCTGACCTTAGTTATCTTTGTTTTCTTTATTATTTTGGTTAGGTCAGGGTGTGATGAGGGTGGTATTATGTGTGTTTTTGTCTTGTCTAGGATTTTTGTATTCTATGGGGTTTTGGTATGTCTAGGTATATGTAGGTCTATGGTGTCCTGAATTGGTTCCCAATCAGAGACAGCTGTTTATCGTTGTCTCTGATTGGGGATCCTATTTAGGTTGCCTTTTTCCATTTTGGTTTTGTGGGTTATTGTCTATGTGTAGTTGCATGTCAGCACTCGGTTTATCATAGCGTCACATTCATTTTGTTAGTTTGTTTAAGTGTTCTTCGTTAATTAAAGAAGAATGTATTCTTATCCCGCTGCGCCTTGGTCTCATCATTACAACGAAAGTGACAGAATAACCCACCAAATCAGGACCAAGTAGCGTGAAAAGGAGGAACAGCGCTTAATGGGGAAATGGACCTGGGAGGAGATATTAGATGGAGCAGGACCCAGCCGGGGGAGTATTGCCGTCCTAAGGAGGGGTTAGAGGCAGCGAAAGTGGAACGGCGATACTACGAGGATAAATACCGGAGAATAGAGGAACAGCGACGACATGAAGGTACACGGCTAGCATGGAAGCCTGAGAGGCAGCCCCAATAAATAAAACAATTGGAGGGGGGGCACACGAGAAGATTACATGAGTCAGGTAGGAGACCTGAGCCAACTCCTCGTGCTTACCGTGGGGAGCGTGTAACTGGTCAGGCACCGTGTTATGCAGAGATGTGCAAGGTGTCTCCAGTGTGCTATTCTAGCCCGGTGCACTCTATTCCAGCTCCTTGCATTTGCTGGGCTAGAATTGGCATCCAGCCAGGACTTATTGAGCCAGCTCTATGTTCTGGATCTCCAATGCGTCTCCACGGTCCAGTGAATCCTGTGCCTCCTCCTCGTACTCGCCCTGAGGTGCGTGTCACCAGCCCAGTACCACCAGTGCCAACACCACGCACCAGGCTTCCTGTGCGCCTCCAGAGCCCAGTACGTCCTGTTCCTCCTCCCCCACTCGCCCTGAGGTGCGTGTCCCCAGCCCGGTACCACCAGTTCCGGCACCACGCACCAGGCCTACAGTGCGCCCTGTTTTAACAAGGTGTGCCTTGTTAAAAGTTCATTTGTGGAACTTCTTTCCTGCTTAATGAGTTTGAGCCAATCAATTGTGTTGTGACAAGTTAGGGGTGGTATACAGAAGATAGCCTTATTTGGAAAAAGAGCAAGTCCATATTATGGTAAGAACAGCTCAAATAAGCAAAGAGAAACGACAGTCCATCATTACTTTAAGACATAAAGGTCAGTCAATCTGGAATATTTCAAGAAGTTTTTAAGTTTCTTCAAGGCAGTCACAAAGAACATCAAGCCCTATGATGAAACTGGCTCTCATGAGGACCCCCAGAGGAAAGGAAGATCCAGAGTTACCTCTGCGGCAGAGGATAAGTTCATTAATATAACTGAATGTCAGATTGCAGCCCAAATAAATGCTTCACAGAGTAACAGACACATCTCAACATCAACTGTTCAGAGAAGACTGCTTGAATCAGGCCTTCATGCAAAGAAACAACTACTAAAGGACATCAATAAGAAGAGACTTGCTTGGGCCAAGAAACACGAGCAGTGGACATTTGATCAGTGGAAATCTGTCCTTTTGCCTGATGAGTCCAAATGTGAGATTAATGGTTCCAACCGCCGTGTCTTTGTGAGACGCAGAGTAGGTGAAAGGATTATCTCCACATATGTGGTTCCCACCGTGAAGCATGGAGGAAGTGTGATGGTGTGGGGGTGCTTTTCTGGTGACACTGACAGTGATTTATTTAGAATTCAAGGCACACTTAACCAGCATGGCTACCACAGCATTATGCAGTGATACACCATCCCATTTGTTTTGCGCTTAGTGGGACTATCCTTTATTTTTCAACAGGAAAATGACTCAGACCACGAGAAACAAAATTATCTGGTCTGATCAAATCAAATCTTATTGGTCACACATACAGTATGGTTAGCAGATGTTTTTACGAGTGTAGCGAAATGCTTGTGCTTCTAGATCTGACAGTGCAGCAATATCTAACATGTCATCTAACAACTCCACAACAACTACCTAATACACAGAAATCTAAGTAAAGGAATAAGAATATATACATATAAGTATATGGTTGAGCAATGGCAGAGCGGCATAGTCAAGATGCAATAGACAGTATATACATATGAGATGAGTAATGTAAGATATGTAATTCTGGCCTGACGACTCCTTGCTGTTCCCAGTCCATCTGGCCGTGCTGCTGCTCCAGTTTCAACTGTTCTGCCTGTGGCTATGGAACCCTGACCTGTTCACCGGACATGCTACCTTGTCCCAGACCTGCTGTTTAAAACTCTCAAGAGACAGCAGGAGTGGTAGAGATACTCTGAATGATCGGCTATGAAAAGCCAACTGACATCTACTCCTGAGGTGCTGACCTGTTGCACCCTCTACAACCACTGTGATTAGTATTACCTGGCCCTGCTGGTCATCTATGAACATTTTAACATCTTGGCCATGTTCTGTTATAATCGACAACCCGGCACAGCCAGAAGAGGACTGGCCACCCCTCATAGCCTGTTTCTTCCTAGGTTCCAGGCCTTTCTAGGGAGTTTTTCCTAGCCACCGTGCTTCTACACCTGCATTGCTTGCTGTTTGGGGTTTTAGGCTGGGTTTCTGTACAGCACTTTGTGACAACAGCTGATGTAAGAAGGGCTTTATAAATACATTTGATTGAAATTTGATTGATGTAAACATTATTAAAGTGGCATTATTAAAGTGACTAGTGATCCATCCATGCACAGGGCGGGGTTGAGACCCAGGGTACTTTGATGTTGAATGATAAGGTATAGTCAATGAGCTGCATTCTTACATAGGTATTACTCTTGTCCAGATGGGATAGTGCAGTGTGATGGCGATTGCATCGTGTATGTGGACCTATTGGGGTGGGGGAGATATGAGTCTCCAGCTTCAGTGATTTTTGCAGTTCGTTCCAGTCATTGGCAGCAGAAAACTGGAAGGAAAGGTGGCCAAAGGAGGAATTGGCTTTGGGGGTGACCAGTGAAATATACCTGCTGGAGCGCATGTTACAGGTGGGTGCTGCTATGGTGACCAGTGAGGTGAGATGAGGCGGGATTTTACCTAGCAAAGACTGAAAGATGACTTGGAGCCAGTGGGTTTGGCGACGAATATGAAGCGAGGGACAGCCAACGAGAGCATACAGGTTGCAGTGGTGGGTAGTACATGGGTCTTTGGTGACAAAACAGATGGCACTGTGATAGACTGCATCCAATTTGCTGAGTAGAGTGTTGGAGGCTATTTTTAAATGACGTCGCCGAAGTCAAGGATCGGTAGGATAGTCAGTTTTACGAGGGTATGTTTGGCAGCATGAGTGAAGGATGATTTGTTGAAAAATAGGAAGCCGATTCTAGATTTTATTTTGGACTGGAGATGCTTAATGTGAGTCTGAAAGGAAAGTTTACAGTCTAACCAGACACCTAGGTATTTGTAGTTGTCCACATATTCTAAGTCAGAACCGTCCAGAGTAGTCATGCTGGACAGGCGGGCAGGTGCCGGCAGCGATCAGTTGAAGAGCAACACCCCCAGGAGAGTTGTATGGCATTGAAGCTTGTCTGGAGGTTAGTTAACACAGTGTCCAAAGAACGGCCAGAAGTATACAGAATGGTGTTGTCTGCATAGAAGTGGATCAGAGAATCACCAGCAGCAAGAGCGGCATCAATGATATATACAGAGAAAATAGTCAACCCGCAAATTTAATCCTGTGGCATCCCAATAGAGACTGCCAGAGGTCCGGACAACAGGCCGTCCGATTTGACACACTGAACAGCAGGGTAGGATAGATATAGTTCTGTAGCAGTTTGGGTCTAGAGTGTCTCCCCCTTTGAAGAGGTGGATGACCGCGGTAGCTTTCCAATCTTTGGGGATCTCAGACGATACGAAAGAGAGGTTGTACAGGCTAGTAATAGGGGTTTCAACAATTGCGGCAAATCATTTTAGAAAGAGAGGGTCCAGATTGTCTTGCCCGGCTGATTTGTTGGGGGCCAGATTTTGCAGCTTTTTCAGAACATCAGCTATCTGGATTTGGGTGAAGGGGAAATGGGGGAGGCTTGGGCATGTTGCTGTGGGGGGTGCAGGGCTGTTGACCGGGGTAGGGGTAGCCAGGTGGTAAGCATGGCCAGCCAAAGAGAAATGTTTATTGAAATTCTCAATTATCGTGGATTTATCGGTGGTGACAGTGTTTCCTAGCCTCAGTGCAGTGGGCAGCTGGGAGGACGTGCTCTTATTCTCCATGGACTTTACAGTGTCCCAGAACTTTTTGGAGTTTGTGTTACAGGATGCAAATTTCTGTTTGAAAAAGCTAGCCTTTGCTTTCCTATCTGCCTGTGTATATTGGTTCCTAACTTCTCTGAAAAGTTGCATATCGCGGGGGCTATTCGATGCTAATGCAGTACGCCACAGGATGTTTTTGTGCTGGTCAAGGGCAGTCAGGTCTGGAGTGAACCAAGGGCTATATCTGTTCCTGGTTCTACATTTTTTGAAAAGGACATGCTTATTTAAGATGGTGAGGAAAGCACTTTTAAAGAATAACCAGGCATCCTTTACTGACGGAATTAGGTCAATATTCTTCCAGGATACCCAGGCCAGGTCGATTAGAAAGGCCTGCTCGCTGAAGAGCTTTAGGGAGCGTTTGACAGTGCCCGCTGACCCATTACAGACGCAGGCAATGAGACAGTGATCGCTGAGATCCTGGTTGAAGACAGCAGAGGTGTATTTGGAGGGCAGGTTGGTTAGATATCATCCTATGAGGGTGCCCGTGTTTACGGATTTAGGGTTGTACCTGGTAGTTTCATTGATAATTTGTGTGAGATTGAGGGCATCAAGCTTAGATTGTAGGATGGCCGGGGTGTTAAGCATGTCCCAGTTTAGGTCACCTAACAGCATGAGCTCTGAAGATAGATGGGGGCAATCAATTCACATATGGTGTCAATCAATTCACATATGGTGTCCAGGGCACAGCTGGGGGCGGCCCGTCAGGAAGTCCAGGATCCAGTTGCAGATGGAAGGGGTTTAGTCCCAGGGTCCTTATCTTAGTGATGAGCTTTGAGGGCACTATGGTGTTGAACGCTGAGCTGTCGTCAATGAATAGCATTCTCACCTGTGGATCTGTTGTGGCTGTATGCAAGTTGAAATGGGTCTAGGGTTTCTGGAATAATTGTGTTGATGTGAGCCATGACCAGCATTTCAAAACACTTCATAGCTACAGACGTTAGTGCTACGGGTCGGGAGTCATTTAGGCAGGTTACCTTGGTGTTCTTGGGCACAGGGACTATGGTGGTCTGCTTGAAACATGTCAGTATTACAGACCCAGTCGGGGACAGGTTGAAAATGTCAGTGAAGACACTTGCCAGTTGGTCAGCGCATGCTCGGAGTATACGTACTGGTAATCCGTCTGGTCCTGCAGCCTTGTGAATGTTGACCTGTTTAAAGGTCTTACTCATATCGGCCAAGGAGAGTGTAATCACACAGTCATCCGGAACAGCTGATGCTCTCATGCATGCTTCAGTGTTGCTTGCCTCGAAGCAAACACTACCGTTGGTAGGATACAGGAAGGATACAGTGGGGCAAAAAAGTATTTAGTCAGCCACCAATTGTGCAAGTTCTCCCACTTAAAAAGATGAGAGAGGCCTGTAATTTTCATCATATGTACACTTCAACTATGACAGACAAAATTAGAAAAAAAAATCGAAAAAAATCACATTGTAGGATTTTTAATGAATTTATTTGCAAATTATGGTGGAAAATAAGTATTTGGTCACCTACAAACAAGCAAGATTTCTGGCTCTCACAGACCTGTAACTTCTTCTTTAAGAGGCTCCTCTGTCCTCCACTCGTTACCTGTATTAATGGCACCTGTTTGAACTTGTTATCAGTATAAAAGACACCTGTCCACAACCTCAAACAGTCACACTCCAAACTCCACTATGGTCAAGACCAAAGAGCTGTCAAAGGACACCTGAAACAAAATTGTCGACCTGCACCAGGCTGGAAAGACTGAATCTGCAATAGGTAAGCAGCTTGGTTTGAAGAAATCAACTGTGGGAGCAATTATTAGGAAATGGAAGACATACAAGACCACTGATAATCTCCCTCGATCTGGGGCTCCACGCAAGATCTCACCCCGTGGGGTCAAAATTATCACAAGAACGGTGAGCAAAAATCCCAGAACCACACAGGGGGACCTAATGAATGACCTGCAGAGAGCTGGGACCAAAGTAACAAAGCCTACCATCAGTAACACACTACGCCGCCAGGGGCTCAAATCCTGCAGTGCCAGACGTGTCCCCCTGCTTAAGCCAGTACATGTCCAGGCCCGTCTAAAGTTTGCTAGAGAGCATTTGGATGATCCAGAAGAGGATTTGGAGAATGTCATATGGTCAGATGAAACCAAAATATAACTTTTTGGTAAAAACTCAACTCGTCGTGTTTGGAGGACAAAGAATGCTGAGTTGCATCCAAAGAACACCATACCTACTGTGAAGCATGAGGGTGGAAACATCATGCTTTGGGGCTGTTTTTCTGCAAAGGGACCAGGATGACTGATCCGTGGAAAGGAAAGAATGAATGTGGCCATGTATTGTGAGATTTTGAGTGAAAACCTCCTTCCATCAGCAAGGGCATTGAAGATGAAACGTGGCTGGGTCTTTCAGCATGACAATGATCCCAAACACACCGCCCGGGCAATGAAGGAGTGGCTTCGTAAGAAGCATTTCAAGGTCCTGGAGTGGCCTAGCCAGTCTCCAGATCTCAACCCCATAGAAAATCTTTGGAGGGAGTTGAAAGTCCGTGTTACCCAGCAACAGCCCCAAAACATCACTGCTCTAGAGGAGATCTGCATGGAGGAATGGGCCAAAATACCAGCGACAGTGTGTGAACACCTTCTGAAGACTTACAGAAAATGTTTGACCTCTGTCATTGCCACCAAAGGGTATATAACAAAGTATTGAGATAAACTTTTATTATTGACCAAATACTTATTTTCCACCATAATTTGCAAATAAATTCATAAAAAAATCCTACAATGTGATTTTCTGGATTTTCTTTTCTCATTTTGTCTGTCATAGTTGAAGGGTACCTGCGATGAAAATTACAGGCCTCTCTCATCTTTTTAAGTGGGGAGAACATGCACAATTGGTGGCTGACTAAATACTTTTTTGCCCCACTGTATTTGTGATCGTAGCTCGTCTATTTTGTTATCCAATGATTGTACATTGGCTAATAGGACTGATGGTAGAGGCAGATTACTCACTCACTGTCAGATCCTTACAAGGCACCCTGACCTAAGTCCCAGATATCTCAGTCTCTTTCTCCTACCAATGACAGGGATGTGGGCCTTGTCGAGTGTCTGAAGTAAATCCTTTGCGTGCGACTCGTTAAGAAAAAATATTCGTCCAGTATGAGGTGAGTAATTGCTGTCCTGATATCTAGAAGCTATTTGTGGTCATAAGAGAAGGGGGTAGAAACATTATGTACAAAATAAGATACAAATAACACGAAAAACACACAATAGCGCAATTGGTTAGGAGACCGTAAAACGGCAGCCATCTCCTCCGGTGTCATTATCCATCCATTGATATGATCATTTATTGACAGTTATTTGATTGCTTAAAACAGGGCTGCTTTTGAATGCCAGAACATGTAAGTGGGCAAGAGTGGAGCGAGGAGGAGAGCGTAATTGGGTAGATTTTTAAAAAATATATTAAAAAAATGGTGTCTGCATTTTCTCCCGCTCCAATTTCTCTCTGGTATTGCTCAGCCACAAGCTCTGGGCATGCTCTGCTGCCTAACATTTTTCATTTCTATTCTTTTAACTAGGCCCATTTGGTTGTAATTATTTAGTCTAACCCACCCACAGTATCTAGTTTATATTCTACTTTCTAATATTAAGATATGTACTTTCTATTTTGAAGGACTTCAGATGTATTAATGGATGTTTTAGGTAGGCAATATATAGAATAGAAACACCCTAATATAACTAATCAAGGCCAGTATCAGCTTCTTTTTATAGCTGTAATCGAACAGTCTGTCACGGAGGGCATGCGCAATGGTGATATTACCAAAAGAGTACACAGATTACTGGGACACGTTATAGTATGAAAAAAAGCCTCTCAATTTACAATAAAGAAAAGCCTCTCAATATACAATGGCTCTGCTATGGTTCTGTGTAGCCTAGTAATGCTAATATATTTGAGACCAGTCTATTGCAGTTCATTTCGTCTATGACTTAATAAGTAAAATATCTTTGAGTAGTAAACAGGGAAACGAGTCCCAGTTTGCAATAGAACATACCAGAGGGGGGCACTGCTTACTAGACTACCTAAATGATTGGGATCATCCATGGTTGTTGGTTATTTACCAGGTAACAAGAAGTGAAAACGAAACAAGGACTCAAGCAATAGACTCCTTATTTTACTCAACTAGAGATTGAAATAAATGGTGTTTCTTTGAAAAGATGGGCCTGGTTGACATGAAAAATACATTCAAGGGAAAATAATCCACAGACACAGATTATCTTTCTGCACATCTCTTTATTTGCAGTGCTGGCTGCCATGGTTAACACAAACGCAGGACATTGAATGCTACCTGAATTGACTCAGAAAAATAACATAAGTAGGCCTACAGTATCACAGCGAGGTCAAACAAGTGTGTGTGTTAGTCAGATTATCTTGTGTCAACAGCATGTGGTGTACTATGGTCTTTGCCATGCTCTCACTAACCCAGATCTTTTACCTTTCTCTGTCTCTCCTTCCGGGGGACCTGAGGCTCTTGGACCACGACTGAGGACATCCTGGCCAGAGGACATCAGTCACTTGCATGAACACAGAAATGGGTTATTAGAAAAGAACAACCAATAATATTTCCATCACACTGTGTAGCCTTGTGACACTGTCCTACTGGACTCACGATGATACTTCCTTACTTAAATGTAATAGAGTACTATGGTATATTGGAATCTCGTTATCTTCCTGCAGATGGCAGAATTGAGTCACGCCTTCAGGTCATGACTCAATACTGCCTTCTGCACGATTATAATGAGACCCTGCAGGTCATGCCCTGATGGAATAACGGATTAAACTTCCAAAAAGGAATAACAC
The DNA here is from genome assembly GCF_018296145.1 of Oncorhynchus tshawytscha. NCBI lineage: Eukaryota > Metazoa > Chordata > Actinopteri > Salmoniformes > Salmonidae > Oncorhynchus > Oncorhynchus tshawytscha. Next base: position 76,348,043 of record NC_056429.1, on the reverse strand, counting down.
TTACCTGTTTACTGTACTAATAAGATATTTATAGTAAAATGCCACATTTAAACTGATCCCGAACACACAAAGTAAATAGCCGCTGGTGTTATAGAGTCCAGAGAAAGTGACAGTATGTAATGCGATCGAAAGCTTATTACATGTGCACTCTCTTTATTTGAAGTGTGCAGGGTGTACCAAATCACATCTTATCAAATTTCTGAGATATAGGGGAATAAAATAGCTGTGGCATGATAATAACATGAGATTAGAGTAATAGCCTACATCAAATTACAGCCACATGGTTTGCTTGTTAAAACTGAATTGACAACAGACAATAGCAAAAACACACCTTTATTCAAGTGTCAGAACATAAGTCTCTCCATCCTTCTATGCCTTTATCAAGAAGAATGTTCAATGCACATACGTACATAGAGGTTATTTTTAAATTAACAAACTAAATGAATTACTGGGCTACTGGTTACTGTGGGTGGGGCAGGCTAAATAATAACAACCGAGTAGGCCTAATTAAAATAATGTTGACAAAGGAAACAAGAAATGCTATGTAGAGCATGCCCAGAGCTTGAGCATTACCAGAGCAAAATTGGAGAGAGAGGGAGAGATGGCCAACACCATTTTTTAAATCTGCATCGAATTACGCTCTGCTCCTCGCCCCACACTCGCCCACTAACATGCTCTGGCATTCAAAAGCAGCCCTATTTTAGGTTATAGGAAACTCGAAATTGAGCTCAGGTGCATCTTATTTCCATTGATCATCCTTGAGATGTTTCTATAACTTGATTGGAGTCCATCTGTGGTACATTCAATTGATTGGACATGATTTTGAAAGAAACACTCCTGTCTATATAAGGTCCCACAGTTCACAGTGCATATCAGAGCATAAACCAAGCCATGAGGTCGAAGGAATTGTCCGTAGAGCTCCGACACAGGATTGTGTCAAGGCACAGATTTGAGGAAGAGTACCAAAACATTTCTGCTGCATTGAAGGTCCCCAAGAACACAGTGGCCCCCATCATTCTTAAATTGAAGAAGTTTGGAATCACTAAGACTCTTCCTAGAGTGGCCGCCCGGCCAAACTGAGGAATCGGGGGAGAAGGGTGTTGGTCGGGGGAGAAGGGTGTAGGTGACCAAGAACGGTCACTCTGGTCACTCTGACAGAGCTCCAGAGTTCCTCTGTGGAGATGGGAGAACCTTCCAGGAGGACAACCATCCCAGCACTCCACCAATCAGGCCTTTATTGTAGAGTGACCAGATGGAAGCTACACTTCAGTAAAAGGCACATGACAGCTCACTTGGAGTTTGCCAAAAGGCACATAAAGGACACTCAGACCATGAGAAACAAGATTCTCTGGTCTGATGAAACCAAGATAGAACTCTTTGGCCTGAAGGCTAAGCGTCACGTCTGAATGCCAAGCGTCGCGTCTGCCAAGCTGCAGGGACTGGGAGACTAGTCAGGATTGAGGGAAAGATGAAAGGAGCAAAGTACAGAGAGATCCTTGATGAAAACCTGCTCCAGAGCGCCCAGGACCTCAGAGTGTGGTGAACATTCACCTTTCAGCAGGACAAAGACCCTAAGAACACAGCCAAGACAATGCAGGAGTGGCTTCGGGACAAGGCTCTGAATGTCCTTGAGTGACCAAGCCAGAGCCCGGACTTGAACCCGATCTGAAAATACAGTGCCTTGCAAAAGTATTCATCCCCCTAGGCGTGTTTCCTATTTTGTTGCATTACAACCTGTAACTTAACTAGATTTTTATTTGGATTTCATGTAATAGACATGCACAAAATAGACTAAATTGGTGAAGTTAAATTTAAAAAATAACTTATTTCAAAAAATTCAAAAAAATAAAAATCGGAAAGCGGTGCATACATACTGTATGTATTCACCACCTTGGTATGACACCCATAAATAAGATCTGATGCAACCAATTACCTTCAGAAGTCACATAATTAGTTAAATAAAGTCCACCTGTTTGCAATCTAAGTGTCACGTGATCTCAGTATATCTATACCTGTTCTGAAAAGCCCCAGAGTCTGCAACACAACTAAGCAAGGGGCACCATGAAGATCAAGGAGCTCTCCAAACAGGTCAGGGACAAAGTTGTGGAGAAATACGGATCAGGGTTGGGTAATAAAAAAATATAAGAAACTTTGAACATCCCACAGAGCACCATTATTAAAAAATGGAAAGAATATGGCATTACAACAAACCTGCCAAGAGAGGGCCGCCCACCAAAACTCACAAACTAGGCAAGAAGGGCATTAATCAGAGAGGCAATAAAGAGACCAAAGATAACCCTGAAGAAGCTGCAAAGCTCCACAGCGGAGTTTGAAGTATCTGTCCATAGGACCACCTTAAGCCATACACTCCACAGAGCTGAGCTTTATGGAAGAGTGGCCAGAAAAAGCCATTGCTTAAAGAAAAAAATTGGTGTTCACCAAAAGGCATGTGGGAGAACCCCGGAACATATGGAAGAAGGTACTCTGGTCAGATGGGACTAAAATTGAGCTTTTTGGCCATCAAGGAAAAAGCTATGTCTGGCGCAAACCCAATCACTCTTATCACCCTGAGAACATCGTCCCCACAGTGAAGCATGGTGGTGGCAGCATCATGCTGTGGGCATGTTTTTCATTGGCAGTGACTGGGAAACTGGTCAGAATTGAAGGAATGATGGATAGTGCTGAATACAGGGAAATTCTTGAGGGAAACCTGTTTCAGTCTTCCAGAGATTTGAAACTGGGACAGAGGTTCAGCTTCCAGCAGGTAAATGACCCTAAGCATACTGCTAAAGCAACACTTGAGTGGTTTAAGAGGAAACATTTAAATGTCTTGGAATGGCCTAGTCAAAGCCCGGACCTCATTCCAATTGAGAATCTGTGGTATGACTTAAAGATTGCTGTACACCAGCGGAACCTATCCAACTTGAAGGAGCTAGAGCAGTTCTGCCTTGAAGAATGGGCAAAAATCCCAGTGGCTAGATGTGCCAAGCTTATAGAGACAAACCCCAAGAGACTTGTAACTATAATTGCTGCAAAAGGTGACTCTACAAAGTATTGACTCTCAGGGGGTGAAAAGTTATGCACGCACACATTTTCAGTTTTTTTGTCTTATTTCCTGTTTATATCACAATAAAAAATATTTTGCTTGTTCAAAGTGGTAGGCATGTCGTGTAAATCAAATGATACAAATCCATTTTAATTCCAGGTTGTAAGGCAACAAAATAGGAAAAATGCCAAGGGGGGTGAATACTTTTGCAAGCCACTGTAGCTGTGCAGCGACGCTCCCCATCTAATTTGACAGAGCTTGAAAGGTTCTGCAGAGAAGAATGGGAGAAACTCCCCAAATACAGGTGTGCCAAGCTTGTGGCGTCATACCCGTGAACACTCGAGTCTGTAATCGCTGCCAAAGGTGCTTCAAAAAAGTACTGAGTAAAGGGTCTGAATACTTATGTAATTGTGATGTTTCAGTTTTTAAATGTTTAATACATTTGCAAAAATGTAAAAACAAAAAGGTTTTTGCTTTGTCATTGTGGGGTACTGTGTGTAGAAAGATAAGAGGAAAAAAAGTATTTCATATATTTTTGAATGAGGCTGTAATGTAACAAAATGTGGAAAAAGTCAAGGGGTCTGAATGCTTTCCGAATGCACTGCATACAATATCTTTCAAAAGTTTGGGGCCCTTAGAAATGTCCTTGTTTTTGAAAGAAAATCACATTTTTTGTCCATTAATATAACATGAAATTGATCAGAAATACAGTGTAGGCATTGTTAATGTTGTAAATGATTATTGTAGCTGGAAACTGATTTTTTATGGAATATCTACATAGGTGTACAGAGGCCCATTATCAGCAACCATCACTCCTGTGTGCCAATGGCACGTTGTGTTAGCTAATCCAAGTTTATTATTTTAAAGGGCTAATTGATCATTAGATAACCCTTTTGCAATTATGTTAGTGTAGCAGTGTGATTTTGTTCCCCTAGATTATGTACCAAGTTGCACACAAGGACCATTTCAAATAGGCCAGGTCAAGAGGGGATGTTAATAATTTGATAATAATAATAATAATTCAGTGTGTTTTTCAAATTTAATTACAGCTGCATAGCTAATGTTATTCTTTGGTGTACAAACACTTTTTCATATCAATATTCTACATACATGTAATTATAAAAGTACTGTCTATTTTTTGGTTTGGCCCATCGGGGGTTATCTGTATTTCCGTACCCCCTTGTTGTTCTCTTTGCCTGACCTTCGGCTGACAAGGTATGTTGTCCTTGGCCCCGAAATTGTTCAATATAAAATCGTGGTAATGTTACACAATGTACTGTTATGCTACCATAAGTTTGTTACAATGTGGATAATATAAAGAATTATGTTAACAAGTTTCACAAAGCTCGCTAACTAGGGTTTCTATTGTAACTTGTGAGTACTTGGGACAGTTTGAGTGAGTGTCCATGTGCTTGCACAGGTGCCCGAGAGCTAGGACTGCGCCAAGGGTTAACATAATGTGTGTTGTCTCTTCGTGTGCAGGTATGTCTTTTATTTTGGCCGAATTATGTTCTGTATCATTTTACTTGTATTGTATGGTGTGCTGTTGTGCACTGAATGTGTGCACGCAGCTCCTGTTATTTCCTTTTGGTGCTCTTTTGCCAGACCTTCAGCTAGCAAGGTGCCTGAGAGCTAGGACTGTGCCAAGGGTTAACATAATGTGTGTGGTCTCTTCGTGTGCAGGGCAAATAAAATAAAAAATTCAACTAGCAAACCTCCAGTTGTGGTAGCGTCCTAATTAAAAGTACACACTGCAGAACGAACCACGCTACATTAGCACAGCTGACAACGGTTGTGCTGATTAAAGAAACAATAAAACTGGCCTTTTTTAGACTAGTTGAGTATCTGGAGCATCCGCATTTGTGGGTTCGATTACAGGCTCAAAATGGCCATAAACAAAGGACTTTCTTCTGAAACACGTCAGTCTATTCTTGTTCTGAGAAATGAAGGCTATTCCATGTGAGAAATTGCCAAGAAACTGAAGATCTCGTACAACGCTGTGTACTACTCCCTTCACAGAACAGCGCAAACTGGCTCTAACCAGAATAGAAAGAGGAGTGGGAGGCCCCAGTGCACAACTGAGCAAGAGGACAAGTACATTAGAGCGTCTAGTTTGAAAAACAGACGCCTCACAAGTCCTCAACTGTCAGCTTCATTAAATAGTACCCGGAAAACACCAGTCTCAATGGCAGCAGTGGAGAGTCAAATCCGCATTTACCCCCCCTTAATCGACATCCACGTCTTCGGCACCCAGGGAACAGTGGGTTAACTGCCTCGTTGAGGAAAATACACCATATGTAGTTTCTACTGAGTACTCTCAACCACACTTTTATATTTTTACAAGAAATAGTATTTTTCAAAAATTAATATATTATTCTTTTTTTTACAAATAATAGTTTTTTCACTCTAAGCCCTTATTGTCAACATACCAGTCAGCATTGTATTTTTCCATACAGGTTTAAAACTAATGTTTTTGCATTTGCTTATAAGCACAATAAAAATCGACATTGATTAAAATGTAATATCTTTTGAAATATCTTTTGCGAGCTTTTATTTGGAAATTTTCCTCATTACCATATGAAAGTGACGTCATCGTTAGTGCTGCTTGCAGAATAGTAGTGATCCCTTCCTACTGCCGAACAGTAAACATTGGGACCACAAGCGTCTACGTGTGCAAATTTCTAACTAATTTGTTTTACGTTTAAATGAGCAAATACCAGGTAAGTTTATTATTTTCAAATCTGAGTAGTATGCAAACATATCAAGTGGTGTTTTGTCAAGTGTTGTGTACCTTTCTGTTCGCTAGCTAGCTAGTTGTAGCTAGCTATTATTTTGTAGCCTAACGTTGGACTAAATGAACGTTACTCTTTGCAGTATAGAAACATAAATCCCCCCTAAATTCACTGTCTTTATCATTGAGTCAGTGCCACTTTGGTTTGTTTTTGGACAATAATTTCCCACTCCAGGTTAGGTGGACGTCATATTGTATTTGTATCTCCACTTTTCTTAGGCCTAGTATATGGATCAGACAACGTCGTTTTTATTGATCTGTTTGTAAGCGTCAGCAGAGTAGGCTACCCAGTAGTTTGTCGTATTAAAAACATTATGCTGTCTCCAGTCAGTGTGTAGTAGAATTGCATGAAATGTATTTGATAAACCTAATCTATGACACTACTCGCTCCATTGAACAGTCTTTTTTTCGAACAGTGATTGAGTTATTATTAGCCTAAATTATCACTATCCAATCTTCACATTAGTAATTGTAGGATATTTTACATACGTCTGCAAATGCGAGGATTCATGGAATTACTTTATTATAATGGTGCATGTTTATGCTGAAATGTTTACTTCCTCTAACTTGATACCCACGCGCCGCCTATGTTAAAAGGTATAGCTTGTTAAAAGTGATATGACATCTTTTCTAGGTCCACAGATAATAGGGATTCTATAATTACAACTAGGCTATAAAAACAAGTGTGCATGCTTGGGTGTCTGTACCAGTAAGAAATTAAATCTACTTTAACACCAGACTAACAGTCATGTTTTAAGGGCTAGCTGTGAACACCCCTTCAAATTTGTGGATTCGGCTTTTTCAGCCACACCCATTGCTGACCGGTGTATAAAATCGAGCACACCGCCATGCAATCTCCACAGACAAACATTGACAGTAGAATGGTCTGTACTGAAGTGCGCCGTGACTTTCAACGTGACATCGTCATAGGATGCCAATTTTCCAACAAGTCAGTTCATCAAATTTCTGCCCACTTAGAGCTGTTATTGTGAAATGGAAATGTCTAGGAGCAACAACTGCTCAGCTGGGACCGCCAATTGCTGAAGATTGTAAAAATCGTCTATCCTCAGTTGCAACACTCACTACCGAGTTCCAAACTGCCTCTAGAAGCAACGTCAGCACAACAGCTGTTCGTTGGGAGCTTCATGAAATTGGTTTTCATGGCCGAGCAGCCACACACAAGCCTAAGAACACCATGCGCAATGCCAAGCGTCGACTGGAGTGGTGTTAAGCTTGCTGCCATTGTACTCTGGAACAGTGGAAATTTGTTCTGAAGTGATGAATCGCGCTTCACCATTTGGTTTGGCGGATGCTAGGAGAACACTCCCTGCCCCAATGCATAATGCCAAATGTAAAGTTTGGTGGAGGAGGAATAATGGTTTGGGGCTGTTTTTCATGGTTCGTGCTAGGCCCCTTAACGCTACAGCATACAATGACATTCTAGACGATTCAGTGCTTCCAACTTTGTGGCAACAGTTTGGGGACGGCCCTTTCCTGTTTCAGCATGACAATGGCCCCGTGCACAAAGCGAGGTCAATACAGAAATGGTTTGTTGAGATCGGTGTGGAAGAACTTGACTGGCCTGCACAGAGCCCTGACCTCAACTCCATCGAACACCTTTGGGATGAATTGAAATGCCAGGCCTAATCTCCCAACATCAGTGCCCGACCTCACTAATGCTCTTGTGGCTGATTGAAAGCAAGTCCCCGCAGCAATGTTCCAACATCTAGTGTAAATCCTTCCCAGAAGAGTGGAGCCTGTAAAGGCAGCAAAGGGGGACCAACTCCATATTAATGCCCATGATTTTGGAATGAGATGTTCGACAAGCAGGTGTCCACATACTTTTGGCCATGTAGTATATCTTGGTTTAGGCGACATTCTGACTTCTCCATACAGTTTTCAGCCATTAGTTTCCCCCATGACTGGCTCATGTGAACTACAATCCCGATGCTGTGTTTTAACTTTAACATTTAGAAACGTTAATCATTGCTTGCGATACAGCTTTCGAAACATATCTTTCATCGGCGAGAAAGAATCCTTTAACTAAAAAAGATACACATACTGTAGCAGTTTTGAACTGATCCTTACAGTTAAGTGTGCCTCCATCCGACGAAACTACACTTCCCAGGTTACACTTACACGGGTGTTCGGCACATGCTAGATAACTAATTAGCTCAGGTGGTCGCCTCTTGTCTTTATCATGGAGATATGGCCTTGTAAGAACACTAACCCTATCAAGGTGTGTATCAATTGAACCTTTTTTTAAATTATTATTTCTCGCTGTTATGAAAGATACGGTCCTTGTTTCCAAAACTGTACCACAACTGACACGTGTTATTGTTCAGATTGAGCCAGGGCCTAAAATGAACACCCACCAACTGTGGGTAGATTTTGGCATTAGCGGGTAAAATGTCTATTTCACCAGCCACGTTGACGGGTGGTCAGTGTTCTACAGTACGAGTATTTCACTCGCATTTGTGAATAAAAATAGTCAAGTATGATCACATTTTATATTAAAATAAATGCTGCAGTAGCTGTAAGTATTTTCGCCGTTTTGTTTCATAGCTGGTAGAATAATCACACAAAGTCAAAGAACTACGAATCCTATTGCCTATTTCACCTCACGCTGCAACACTGCCTGGCTGGGGGCTGTGTGCACGCAAAGAGTTGAGTGAAATACCTTTTTAGAAGCGCTGCGCACAGGCATAAAAGTTGGTCTAATTTACTTGAAACGAAGGTCTACTGAAGTTAGACTTTGTCCTTGTGTTTCTTGGCTCTTTACTTTGTTTTGTTCACAAACTAGGTTGTTTTTCTGTTTGAGTTTAAAATGCTAGGGAAGAGAAGACAATATGGAGCCAAATACCTGCCAAAAGTTTTGGATTGTAAGAAAATCCATTTGTAAATTGTTAGGATCGTAAGAAAAGCCTTGCGTGAAACATGAAATGTAAATGTTAAAATAGATCTGTAAACGTACAAACCCTATGTTAGGACTATTAATGAATATTTACACATTAAATTCTTACTTTACGTCTCTTTATATTTTTATGCGTACAAACTGTTGTCAGTAATGTGGCATCGGCAAAGGACATGAACTGCTAGCTAGTCGAAGTTAGCTAGTCAATCAAGCAACTCTAGCCCAGACATTAGTTTGCAGCTTCTGGTTTAATTTCCAAAATAAAAGTCTGGAGCTTGTTTTAGAACTGCATTCGATAATGCCGTTTATACCAGTAGATGCCATAGTATATATAGGCTTGGGCCTTCAACAAATTACTTGTGTGAGAATGATAAAGAAACAGAAGAGCCTTGTCTAGAATAACCACCTGAGGTGCAAAATATAAAGTAAATATGATTTAGGCCAGGCCTATTTTATTTATTTATATTTTTTATATTTTATTTCACCATTATTTAACCATGTAGGCCAGTTGAGAACAAGTTCTCATCTACAACTGCAACCTGGCCAAGATAAAGCAAAGCAGTGCGGCAAAAACACACATACAGTCAATAACACAATAGAAAAAATCTATATACAGTGTGTGCAAATGTAGTAAGATTAGGGAGGTAAAGCAGTACATAGGCCATAGTGGCGAAAGAATTACAATTCAGCATTAACACTGGAGTGATAGATGTGCAGATGATGATGTGCAAGTAGAGATACTGGGGTGCAAACATAAATAACAATATGGGGATGAGATAGTTGGGTGGGCTATTTACAGATGGGCTGTGTACAGGTGCAATGATCGGTAAGCTTCTCTGACAGCTAATTCTTAAAGTTATTGAGGGTGATATAAGTCTCCAGCTTCAGTGATTTTTGCAATTCCTTCCAGTCATTGGCAGCAGAGAACTGGAAGGAAAGGCGGCCAAAAGAGGAGTTGGCTTTGGGGATGACCAGTGAAATATACCTGCTGGAGTGCGTGCTACGGGTGGGTGTTGCTATGGTGACCAGTTAGCTGAGATAAGGCAGGGCTTTACCTAGCAAAGACATGGATGACCTGGAGCCAGTGGGTTTGGCGATGAATATGAAGCGAGGGCCAGCCAACGAGAGCATACAGGTCGCAGTGGTGTGCAGTGTATATGGGGCTTAAAACAAAATGGATGGCACTGTGATAGACCGCATCCAGTTTGCTGAGTAGAGTGTTGGAGACCATTCTGTAAATAACATTGCCGAAGTCAAGGATCGGTAGGTGATAAGAGAATTATGTTCTCCAGGTACATCACCTAATTTAATTATATTACTCTGTCTGCAAACCAGAATTTGTAAGATCCTGGTTGAATGAAACAGACGGAGGACCAGCTAAATGGTCAAAAAGGTTTATTCACGGAACGTTCTGAAGTCAAGAATACAAATCAATTCATTTTATACTGACTTCTCACGCCCACACATACGCACACACATACACACATGTCCTGCTACGCACACACTGTCTGTCTCACTTCCCAGTCGACAGAGATGGTGACTTTGTCCTTGAGACGTACTCCCCGTTCTCTCCCAAATCTCTAGTCAGTTCGGCACCAAGCTCAGACAGTCTGTGTTTAAAATACCATAAAGGCATATTGTTTTACCCTAATTCTGACTAGGACTACACATTTATTGATTATGATTTCATACATTCTAATCAATTCCATACAATTATATGTTTTAGGGCAGAATATTCTAATCATTCAATTAACAGACATTTTTCACCTATCAGTAGGATAGTCAGTTTTACGAGGGTATGTTTGGCAGCATGTGGGAAGGAGGCTTTGTTGCAAAATAGGAAGCCGATTCTAGATTTAATTTAGGATTGGAGATGCTTAATGTGGGTTTGGAAGGAGAGTTTACAGTCTAACCAGACACCTAGGTATTTGTAGTTGTCCACATATTCTAAGTCAGAACTGTCCAGAGTGGTGATGCTAGTCAGGCGGGCGGGTGTGTGTTAGTTTTACTTGCATTTAAGAGCAGTTGGAGGCCACGGAAGGAGTGTTGTATGGCATTGAAGCTCGTCTGGAGTAGAGGTCGACCGATTAAGATTTTTCAATGCCAATACCGATTGTTGGAGGACCAAAAAAAAGCTGATACCGATCAATCGGCCAATTTTTATTTATTTATTTATTTGTAATAATGACAATTACAACAATACGGAATGAACACTTATTTTAACTTAATATATATCAATAAAAATCAATTTAGCCTCAAATAATGAAACATGTTCAATTTGGTTTAAAGAATGCAAAAACAAAGTGTTGGAGAAGAAAGTAAAGGGTGCAATTTGTGCCATGTAAGAAAGCAAACGTTTAAGTTCCTTGCTCAGAACATGAGAACATATGAAAGTTGGTGGTTCCTTTTAACATG